>NC_091825.1:56481071-56806428 GCF_038994185.2 Dermacentor albipictus
AAAACGAAACCTTTGGACTGCCTATGTCGTTGTCAAGGGCAATTTCAACGAGTTCTTTTTTGCTGGGAAATGAAGTAGAACTGCACAAGTGGCATTTTATTTCGTCTTATAATACAATACAAGGACATCTTTTGGAACGAGTGGTTGAGTACTAGCGAGATAAATTAACTGAGGAGCGCTTTCGTCATCGGGCAAGTACTTGAATGTTCCGGGGGAGTCTCTAATCATGTCCTGCATTTACCTAAATTTCTCGATTATTAAGGCTCTGTTCGCAATAATATTGACTCCTTAGAGATTGTCGAACACTAATCTATCACTTTAGCCTGACTTAATATTTGCCTTTAGTGTCCCTTTAAGATCAGGAAATGAAAACACTTCGTGCGAGAAAAATGAACTAACCAAGAAAACATCAGACCCGAAATAAAAAAAAAACATTTACCAACTCGACTGCATTTGACACTTGCATAACGCGGAGTGCTGTGCAAATCTTTGCAGCACAAGGTGCCAACACACACCAAGTTGGTGGGGCCCGTGACGCACATCGTCGTTTTTGCAGCTTCGGCAAGCTTACGTTTGCACTCTCGAAGTCGCGCTGGGTCAGCAGCTTCTTCGAGCGGGGCATATTGGCAGAAAGTTTCCACGTGCCGACTCGGTGCAAATCGCTGCGGCACATTTATGTTTTCCTACTGTATAGTGTTTTAAGACAGCGATAGGAAACAAATGATATTGAGCTGGTGGGCTACGCCAGAAGATGCCACCAGAGCGAAGCATGATGGTGACTTCACACCAGCTGCAGCAGGGAAAGGCAGCGCATTTGGCTTATCGCCTATTGAAAGCGTGCGGTACGCTTCTAATGCCACTATGCCCTATGTAACAGGTAGGTGAGGATGCTTATCCCAATAGGGTTGGCAGCGATAGCTGTGAATACGGGGTGCGGTCACCCGGGAGGAAATTTGCTAGCACCGGAATAGGAAACTGAGTACACGCCAGCATTCTCACGCGATACGGGCAGGCGAATATTGTGGGGAAGCTGCCACGGTGGGCGGGTACTGTTCTCGAACGCATGCACGTCGCACCTTTTCATGTCTTTATGGGATGTAGAGGCCGAAAAAAAAATATATGATCGCAGATCGGCAACGTACCGAACACTGGTGCCCGACATTGGTTCCAGGAACGTATGAACTGGTAAAAAGAAGCACAACTGTATTGAGTAGCACAACTGTATCGCAAATGTTAGCAATGGAAAATCGTACGACTTGGGATTGTATCAACAAGGTTCTAGTACTGCAGTCGACATTTTTGCCCCAGAAGCACACGTTTTGAGCTGTAATCAAAGATAGGTTAGTTTTCCTGTAATTGATAGTCTCTTGGATAGTACATTTCTGTTTTCATTATATACGAGTAGAATACTCGCTGAAGTGAAGCATGGCTATACAAATTAGATTTAGTACTTTGCAGTGTCTGCTAGGTCGCTATGTATATCTGTTCTGTTGCATCGACGATGGACAACCTTTCCTTTCAGTGTCACTTTTAAACGTCACTTGACGAGCCGGCCACATGAGCGACTCACAGGTCGCGAGTGGTTCAGGCAATGTGCCACTCCCGCCTGCCCACTACCATCCCAGAAAACAATGCGGTGGCCCCCCATGGTTGAGCTACAGTGTGGTCGATGCTCACCTTGCCGATGATGTCCCGTGCATCGGCGCTCACAAACGGAGGGTACAGCACCTTGGCCTCACGGATGCGCCGGTAGGTATCCTGGGTTGTGGGAGACTCAAAGGGCGGCTTTCCAACCAGGAACTCGTAGATGAGGATGCCGAGAGCCCAGTGGTCGACTTTCTCATCATAGACGGCACCCTCAATCATCTCCGGCGGCAGATAGTCGAGTGTCCCACACATAGTGGCCCGCCTACAACGAAAAGGCAAGACATCCTCCATTGCAGCGAATGCGGCAGCAAAAATAAACAAATAAATAAATAAAACATTTTCTCTTACGGTCACCAGATAAAGAGCAGAAGTCCCCAAGGGCGAACAAAATTGTCACATGCATACAGTAAAATAGAGAGACCAGTACCATGGAGTACATTACACGATTTGCTGGTTAGCATAAACCAATAGCGGGCCGATATTCTAGCTGGGATTAAGAGGAAGACATGAAATCGGGCAGGCCATGTAATGTGCAAAGCAGAAAACCAGTAGTCCATCGGAGTTACGGACTGGGTGCCCTGAGAATGGAAGCCCAGTTGAGAATAGCAAGTAGGTGCAATGAAGTTAGAAAATTTCCAGGCATAGCCCGAGGTCAGTTGGTCCTACAGTGGACATAAATAGGCTGATGATGATCATAAATGTTTCGAATGCAGACAGCCGAGTAACTTTGTAGGGATTATTGGTACACATTGATTCACGACACAAATGAAGTGCTGATGCACATCCGTGATTGACGGATTGGCACTGCTTTCCTATGAGCTCGAGAAGATAGTTTTTGAGTCATCCCCAGCGACGGGCAAAGGTACTTTGGAAATGTGCATGATAGAGATACAAAACACTGAGCCGGCAACTGTTTAAGATAGTACAAGGTAAGAGGTAGTTTACTATAGTAAGAGGTAGTACTATAGCAAGACGTACTTTTGCAAATTTCCCGTCTCCCTCCAGCAGACTTCTATCGAAACTTCTACAAATTCATATTATTTTCCTTTTCTAGCAAAGCACTATATCACAATTTTGCAACAGTTTATGGGGCCAGCTAGACATGCAACACATCAATTCAAATAAGCTGTTAAGCTGTACGATCAGAAAATTTTTCATGCAGCCTTATCAGCACGATGCACAGTTTTGCAGACCGTTACATGATTAATTAATAAACTTTAGAAACATTTCTGTTTGTGTGGGGCACAGATTCTACTTGCTGCGACCATCAAGTACAAAGTCTGCAAATTCTCAGTAAACAGATAACATTTTGAGTAATCAAACAATTTTTATTATTTTTCACCAAATTTCTTTTGTCCTTTCGAGTGAAGTATTTCATATTTTAAGTTGCCAGGCCTGCTAATGGAATGCAATATCTTGGCCATGGAGCAAACAAAACTGGTCTAGATGGGCCACCAGCATTTGCCAAGAAAAAGAAATGCAGCAGAGCTGGAATCTATATACAGCGAAGCTTTGTGTGAACAGTACATAAAAAGTCGAAACACAAGTCCACGTGCGCACAGAAATTATACTGAGCCTTTTGTTCAGTGGAGTTGTCGACTAGTGAGTACAACGGACGCCTTGAATGCATCATGGTTTCAGAGGCAGCATGCACATACATACGTATGCGCAATTCGGATCCATTCTATCCGTAAGAAGCATTTACTCCCTTACTACCACGCAGCCGTGAATGCACGAAGGCGAGCTTTCTGGTTCTTTTTTCTGTCTTTCCCCTGCACGGCCGGCAGTGGCACTGCCGTGGGTGCAAGCGCCATCTGGTGGTGGTGCGAGAAACCCAGCGGCGCAAGTACTCTGGTGTAAATGGTTGGCCTGTTTGGCAAGAGAACAGCCAGGCCCCAGCCACAAAACCCGGCGAGGCTCGCAAGAAAAGAAAAGAAAAGTGCTTTTTAGAAAAAGAACTGTCACACGCACCTGGAAGAAGGCGCATGCACGGACCAGCCGAAGTCTGCAATCTTGATCTCGCCGCTGAAACCAACAAGAAGGTTCTCTGGCTTGATGTCACGATGGATGACCTTTTGTCTATGGCAAACCTTCAGTGCATTGCAGAGCTGGTAGATGTACTGTGCAAGAGGAAAAAGTGCATAAGCATCACAGCAATACGCACACTACATGGTAGCATCTAAAAATCACACATACATACAATTGTAAGTTCACTTATATTTTAATACTTGAAAATCTGAAGTCGGGGAATAGACTTGCAATCGAAATCAAACTGCGGCTCCGCCAATGAAAGCAAGACAAATGAGATATCAGGGACTCTACAGCGCGGTTAAGATGTTATGTTTGCTCTCTTGCTCTACCCGTAGCATTCCGTCTGTGAGCTCATTCAGAAGGATTTTAAAATTTTCAACTTTTACTGCACTGATGAGAGTGTCGACAGTTGATGGAAGGGACACTGCTCCAATCACGGCAATATCGACATACAGAATGGTGGCGCTTCCGAAGAGTGCCGATAGTTCCATGAAATGTCAGACAATGCTCATGCATTTCGCTTTAGCTCTTTGCTTGGCACACTTGTCTTGATTGCTAGGCCTGTTTTATCGTCATGCTTAATCAATTGTCAAGAGTCTGAGATGCATTCGGCACACATTCACGGCAATATTTAGGAGGGCTGCCATCCTTTATGCTGATGGCACAAGCAATTGCCCTGCTGGCCACAAGTTTAACGTTTCGAAACGGGTGGTAAGGGAGTGGTGGCCGCAGAAAGGCAAACTTTTCGGCTGTGGCAGCAAGGGAAGAGGTTTCCACAGGCCAGAGTCTGGACACTTTCCCGATCTGGAGGCCAAGCTTGTGGCATGCGTCACTGAACTATACGATTGGTCCCTGCCAGTGACATGCAATATGGCCACGCAACAACCCAAGGGCTTCGCTTTGGAAGTGCGAATACACAGGACAAACTTCCAAGCCAGCAGCAGGGCCTGGGCATTGAAGTTTATGAAGAGGACTGGTTTCTCTCTGCAACGGCACACCAGCGTGTGTCAGAATCTGTCCGCTGCACACAATGAGGAAGTCCGTGCCTTCCATAGGCACTTCCAGTAGTCTCAGAGCACCAGTCATGCATTCTACACCCTACATGACAGGCTCCGCTAGTACCTCTTAATCTTAACTAGGATATCAGCTAACCACATGCGCCCTCTAAGCCTCACTGCCTGTTTTTCTGTTTAACTCTTACACTTATATGTAGAACTCGCTATGCATCTGGATAAGAGGTGAACACACTATGCATCTCGACTTATAGGTACCCAAGTTACTGATAGCTAGCGAGAGTCCTGTTAAGTAATGTGATTAGCCTCCTGAGGATGTGTAACACTGCGTTCCCTGCACAAAATTTGGAAGCATAAAAGCTGGCGTCAAGTCTTCCCGATATGTGATTCGATATCAACTGTTTGGTATCCGCACAGCCCTAGCATTTTCGTGTTGGCTGCAACTTGGTTATGACAAGTTTCGACTGTTCTCTCACCGTGGCAGCCCTCTTGTCACTGAACCTTTTGGCTGAGGTGAGCTGGCGGTAGAGTTCCCCCTGGGGTGCATACTCCAGGATCAGGTAGACTCTCGTCTCATCGTGGAACCAGTTAAACAGGCACAAGATGTTGGGATGCCTGGAAAACATTGCACAATGTAGCCAACGTGATGTACTGCTTAAATAAAGGGGCCCAAGCATAGACAGAACTATTTTGGCTTGAAGATACACTCTTCCTTTTGCTTAAAGTTTGAGTAAAGGTGAGATTAGTCATTACATTTCCTTAAGTATAACACGTTTGGATGGCAGTGAATGCCAAGAGATGTGTATACAAAAGGAAGTCCGATAGTTAGAAACTGAACTTGGACCATTGCCTGCAACAATACCCAAAGAAATGCATAAATTTTATCAGTGAAAGGAGTAGCAGCAGTACCATCTGGTGCTGTTACAGAGAAACATTGTGCATTGTGTTTTGTCACAACGGTGACAGATGGCTACACCATTCACTTCACTGAAGACTTTATTCAGTCGAGATAGCCCAAGTGGAGGACGAAGTCGAAGACTTCGGCATATATCCCATGTGTTTGGCATGGGTCAGTCTGGTTCTTGCAAAGTAGGTTCAAGGGGGCTTAACTGAGGTTGTAGCTAAACTTTTTTAGTATAAGTGTCATATGGTGCAATTTAAACCTGGGTGCTCAAGCCCAATAGCAAAAACCAGATGATCTAACTATTAAACCATAGGTTCAGGCTTCTAAAGCACAATTCTCAGCTTCTTCATTCATAATTCATGGCAGCTAATGATTTGAGACGATTAAAACATGCAAAGATGCAGCGGTGGCGTAGAGTTAGAACACCCGCCTCGCGTGCAAGAGGTCCGTGGTTCGAATCCCGGTGCCGGCAATTTTCCACCGGAATAAAAAAAAATCCGCGTGTTGATAAAATTGTACAAACAGGCCTGGAGTGTGGCCTGATCCCGGTGACCAGAACCGGTAACACACTCCCTCACCAGAGCAGGATTGGCCACCCTGGTGCTGTATTTGGCCACAACCTCCTATATGAACACAACAATCAAATCCCGGCCCTCAGTCCCCAGCAGCGGCGAAGAAACTGACCACGGCGGCGGTCAGACCTGCGACGCAGCAGAGGGTGCTAAGAATCACTGGCTCCGGACAGGCCGCCATTGGAATATGAACATGGCAACATTTAACGCTAGAACGTTATATAGTGAGGCGAGTCTAGCAGTGCTATTGGAGGAATTGGAAGGCAGTAAATGGGATATAATAGGGCTTAGTGAAGTTAGGAGGCCAAAAGAAGCATATACAGTGCTAAAAAGCGGGCACGTCCTGTGCTACCGGGGCTTAGCGTAGAGAAGAGAACTAGGAGTCGGATTCCTGATTAATAAGAATATAGCTGGTAACATACAGGCATTCTATAGCATTAACGAGAGAGTGGCAGGTCTTGTTCTTAAACTTAATAAGAGGTACAAAATGAAGGTTGTACAGGTCTACGCCCCTACATCCAGTCATGATGACCAGGAAGTCGAAAGCTTTTATGAAGACATGGAATCGGCGATGGGTAAAGTCAAAACAAAATACACTATACTGATGGGCGACTTCAATGCCAGGGTAGGCAAGAAGCAGGCTGGAGACAAGTCCGTGGGGAAATATGGCATAGGCTCTATGAATAGCAGAGGAGAGTTATTAGTAGAGTTTGCAGAGCAGAATAATATGCGGATAATGAATACCTTTTTCCACAAGCGGGTTAGCCGAAAGTGGACGTGGAGGAGCTCGAATGGTAAGACTAGAAATGAAATCGACTTCATACTCTACGCTAACCCCGGCATCATACAAGATGTGGACGTGCTCGGCAAGGTGTGCTGCAGTGACCACAAGATGGTAAGAACTCGAATTAGCCTAGACCTGAGGAGGGAACGGAAGAAACTGGTACATAAGAAGCCGATTATTGAGTTAGCGGTAAGAGGGAAAATAGAGGAATTCCAGATCAAGCTACAGAACAGGTATTCGGCTTTAACTCAGGAAGAGGACCTTAGTGTTGAAGGAATGAACGACAACCTTGTGGGCATCAATAAGGAGTGTGCAATGGAAGTCGGTGGTAACTCCGTTAGGCAGGATACCAGCAAACTACCGCAGGAGACGAAAGATCTGATCAAGAAATGCCAATGTATGAAAGCCACCAACCCTACAGCTAGAATAGAACTGGCAGAACTTTCAAAGCTAATCAACAAGCGTAAGACAGCTGACATAAGGAAGTATAATATGGATAGAATTGAACATGCTCTCAGGAACGGAGGAAGCCTAAAAACAGTGAAGAAGAAACTAGGAATTGGCAAGAATCAGATGTATGCACTAAGAGACAAAGCCGGCAATATCATTACTAATATGGATGAGATAGTTCAAGTGGCTGAGGAGTTCCATAGAGATTTATACAGTACCAGTGGCACCCACGACGATAATGGAAGAGAAAATAGTCTAGAGGAATTCGAAATCCCAAAGGTAACGCCGGAAGAAGTAAAGAAAGCCTTGGGAGATATGCAAAGGGGGAAAGCAGCTGGGGAGGATCAGGTAACAGCAGATTTGTTGAAGGATGGTGGACAGATTGTTCTAGAGAAAATGGCCACCCTGCATACGCAATGCCTCATGACCTCGAGCGTACCGGGATCTTGGAAGAACGCTAACATAATCCTAATCCACAAGAAAGGGGACGCCAAAGAATTGAAAAATTATAGACCGATCAGCTTACTGTCCGTTGCCTACAAACTATTTACTAAGGTAATCGCAAATAGAATCAGGAACACCTTAGACTTCTGTCAAGCAAAGGACCAGGCAGGATTCCATAAAGGCTTCTCAACAATAGATCATATTCACACTATCAATCAGGTGATAGAGAAATGTGCGGAATATAACCAACCCTTATATATAGCATTCATTGATTACGAGAAAGCGTTTGATTCTGTCTAAACCTCAGCAGTCATGGAGGCATTAGGGAATCAAGGTGTAGATGAGCCATATGTAAAAATACTGGAAGATATCTATAGCGGCTCCACAGCCACTGTAGTCCTCCACAAAGAAAGCAAGAAAATCCCAATAAAGGAAGGAGTCAGACAGGGAGATACGATCTCTCCAATGCTATTCAACGCATGTTTACAGGAGGTATTCAGAGACCTGGAGTGGGAAGAATTGGGGATAGAAGTTGATGGAGAATACCTTAGCAACTTGCGATTCGCTGATGATATCGCCTTCCTTAGTAACTCAGGGGACCAATTGCAATGCATGCTCACTGACCTGGAGAGGCAAAGCAGAAGAGTGGGTCTAAAAATTAATCTGCAGAAAACTAAAGTAATGTTTAACAGTCTCGGAAGAGAGCAGCAATTCACAATAGGCAGCGAGGCACTGGAAGTCGTAAGGGAATACATCTACTTAGTGCAGGTAGTGACGGCGGATCCGGATCATGAGAGGAAATAATCAGAAGAATAAGAATGGGCTGGGGTGCGTTTGGCAGGCATTCTCAGATCATGAACAGCAGGTTGCCACTATACCTCAAGAGAAAAGTATATAATAGCTGTGTCTTACCAGTACTCACCTACGGGGCAGAAACCTGGAGGCGTACGAAAAGGGTTCTACTTAAATTGAGAATGACGCAACGAGCTATGGAAAGAAGAATAATAGGTGTAAAGTTAAGGGATAAGAAAAGAGCAGATTGGGTGAGGGAACAAACGCGAGTTAATGACATCTTAGTTGAAATCAAGAAAAAGAAATGGTCATGGGCAGAACATGTAATGAGGAGGGAAGATAACCGATGGTCATTAAGGGTTACGGAGTGGATCCCAAGGGAAGGGAAGCGTAGCAGGGGGCGGCAGAAAATTAGTGGGCGGATGAGATTAAGAAGTTTGCAGGGACGGCATGGCCACAATTAGTACATGACCGGGGTTGTTGGCGAAGTATGGGAGAGGCCTTTGCCCTGCAGTGGGCGTAACCAGGCTGATGATGATGAAACATGCAAATGCCTCTAGAAGCCCTTTTACAAATCACCTTGATTTGTCAACATTGAAGAGTCAAAAAGAGTCGTGTAGTGGCACCTGATGGAAATAAAAATGACTACATTGTGCTTCTGGCTCACGAGTGCTTCTCACCTTTACCACTGTTAGCTCGCGGGAGCTAGCACGTTGATGCAACTGAGGCACACATTAATGGTTAGAAACAGACAACTGCACATAAAAAGAGCACCACGATTAAATTCTCTCAATTGCCCTTCTCTTGTGGCAACACATTGTTTCAGACAGACGAAAGATCAGTTTGCTCGACAAAGTGATACACAACAGGTTTAGCACGTGTGGGAAGAAAGAATGTTTCATTTGGAATCTGATATTTTACGTGAACAGCATTCTTGGAATTGTTGGACTAGTTCTCTTTCCAGATACTTAGCTATCTACATATTAAAAAAAAAAAACATGTATCTATACCAAAGGTGGTGTGTGGTCCAGAAATGCGGACCATTCACGAGGGTGTGTGATACTGGGTATGCACGAACTTTACGACAGTGCTGTCAGAGGGACACAGCACTGAAAGCACCGTGTCCTGTTGTTCCTCACTCCACCCAGTCTTTATGTGCTGTTAACCCTTTAAGATGCTTTACCAACTAGCCCACCAAGCCATCCTTGTGTTCCGGCTGTTTACATACGTGGATGCCCATCACAAGCGAGTTCCACCCGAACTTTTTGTACTGTTTCGGTTCTGCAGCTAGAAAACCTGGTGTGCGACAATAAGTGCTCCGCACACAAGCAGACTGCTGATCATGATCTCACGCGGCGGTGGCATTGACTGCACATACCAGCACAACCTGCCATACGCCACAGCTGTCAGCAGCGACGTTCTAGTGCACAAGTTTCGTTTTTTTTCACACATTACAGCCAATGCAGACATTTCTTCTTGCCATTTTTACAGGGGTGCCACTAAAACAACATTAGAGACCCAACAGAACTTGCTGAAATAGGCAAATTGATGTTGGCAAGTATACATATGAATTTCAATGCAATAAATTATCAAAATATTACATGTCTAAGGCCAGTAAATACCTAATGTTAATTAAGACACCTAGCAACACCCCACCTACACAGCTACAACACTGGTCTAAGGCCCTCATACTATACATGTACAATTTCACAGCAAATTGCCTTCTGCATTGCAATGAAAAAAAAGATGCCCAGTAATTTACACTTTATAACTTGCTAGCATGCCAAAGGAGTTGTATGAATATTAACTGCATACCAATGTCAATAGCATTATCAAATACGGATGTGCAAATCACTGTTGCCATGTTGCTAAAGCAATCAAACTGCACTGGTATATATTGTATATCCTCATGAACCTGCTAAAATGCCCTAACAAAAATGTCATGCTAAATCGTTCCTCTTCAAAGAGGAACGATTTGCACTTCAAAGTGCAAGAAACAACACGGAATTACAAGAAGCACATAGGGACAACACCGTCATAAGTGTCAGTTTTGGCTCTTAAAACTTTAAAATGCTTGAAAATGAATCAAGACATAGCCAGACTTTCAGTTCTTTTATGCTAAATCCTATTAAAATTTTTGCCACAGGACAAGCTAAAGGGCTCATTCACACTGGCAACTAGCAGAGGTGGTGGAACCAATTTCATCGCAAATGGTCCTTTGGTCGAAAGCAGACTTGAGTCAGTTGCTCATTGCTCAAATTTTTCAGTCACATGGCTTCCGAATTAATCAGATGCACAGGAACAGGACATCTGTATATGCTCACGCTTATCTTATGTGGCGATGTTGACACTAGCAGACATGTACGGCATCTATCGCAATACATTTCCATATGGCAATGGGCAGATTGCGCTTGCCAGTGTGAGCATCAGTTGCCATGAGTCACTCCTTGGTCACCTGTGGAAGGCAGTCGCGCAACCTCTGTCAATCGCCAGTGTAAATAAGCACAAACAACCACTACATCTGCAGTTGAATGACGTTGCAATGACGGCTTTCACTATAAAATGATCTGTACTGCAAAAGGGCTACATAACTTGGCCAGCATTTTTTTTTAATCTTACCCCTGTATTGCAAGCACCACTACTATAACAAAGTATCCTACAACAAATTTTCCTTTTTTGCCAAAGTAACTAAAAGTCCCTTGGTTACACTTTGGTTGGTCATTTAGAATGAAATTATGCCCTGGCACCCACACGAACTGTTGTAGCTTTGTATTGGCAGCAAGCAAGTCAAGTAAATGACTGAATAACAGGCTAAGGACGTCTCCACACTTTTTATTTGAAGATCGCGAAGCTGCAAAAGTGCACGTACAGATCACAAAGCTAATAATATCTACTGCATACGGTGCCCTCTGAAATTTTCTTAACATGAACATTTCAACATAGTAAGAATGAAGTTATTTGCTTCGGCACACTTATCTTGCCTTACTTGTAACAAACTGACCTCTTAACAAAGGACATTCCAGGTCCTGCTTACTTTGTTGCACAGTCATATGACTGCAGTATGAATAGTCATATTACTGCAGTAGAAATTCGACTGGATCATAGAAACAGTGGTTACAACTAGATTCGAACGTGCAGGCAATAATTCACGATGCAGCACTAAGAAGCTGTTCATGCCATTCACTGCTTCCATAGCTGAAAAGCATTTTTGATACTGAAACTAAAAAGATGGCGTCACCATTACCACTCGCATCTCCTAGAAAATGCCTCAGCAAAACCTCAGAGATAAGTCAGCACTCGCAGCTGCCTGCGGTGCACTGAAAAATATAGGAGGCAGTGTGCCGAGACTTGCGTCATAGCGACAACCACCAAGTGCACGCGTCATCCGATTAGGCGCCATTTAAATATTCTGCTCTATGAAAGGCTTGCATACCAACTACCTCCTCACCCCCAACTCAACACACGTAATCAAGCTCACCTGAGATGAGACTGGATCTCAATTTCTCGTCGGAGTTGATGCTCCACACCGTTCTTCTGGAGCTGAGACTTGAACATGACCTGCAGGAATGATTTCACATTCACTCCCTTTCTCTTTCACTAGATTCAAGCAATCAAACTGCCCTGTGCCAAACGAGGGCATACAAATGCACAAAGTGCACATTGCGAGCTGCGACCATCTGATGTTTATACACAGGGCCCTTCGTTTTTGGGTAAAACCCGATAATTCTCTATTATTACACCTCAAGCAAGTTTACGAAAATTCAGTTAAATCCAATTTCTTGCCGAATTTTTATCCCTTTGTAAAGGGTGTTTTGTAAAAATGCAGGTGCTACAAAACCAATGACCACTACCCTCCATGTGCGAGCAAGCAATCCAGATATCATAAACATCACTAATCATATGTGAGTACGATAGAGATATGGTTCTTTTTTTCACTTAACATTAAAGAAAAAAAATGACATACTTAGTATGCAGTGCTGTCAGCGCCTGCCGGCCTTCACTGAACCGAACCCTGTGGCCCTTTTAGTAGTTCCAGTTAAGTGAATAGTACGACAATAACGCAACACATCGCATGTATGTGAACAGGGATGATGCGCTAGGAAGCTTACACAGCGCCGACATTGCTCTGAATTGAGGGCTGTAGCTGTGATGTTGAGGAAGTTTTCCCTACTAAGGTGCATTCAAAGGTCTCACTAGAATGGACACAGAATGCTCAAAATGCAAATGGTAATGCACCTCAACCAGGGCTCAGAAGATAAGGAAAAGCATCCCTTGTTTAGTGAAGCATGCCCGTGTACATTGCTATTGGTGCTTTTTACTCCTGTGGTAATGTGCAGAGAACAAAGTAAAGAAGGGATCACCAAGCATGATATATACTTGAAAAGTAAATAATGTTAACACAAAATTGCATACATATGTTCATCACATCACTTGCGAGCAGCGAGTGCTATTATATGCTCTTGCGAGTGATTGTGCTTCTTCAAGTAAAATGTTTGTGTCCGAAAGGCGATCACTGCCCGTGTTAATCGTTAGTGAAAGTTCTCAGGAAAATCCCAAAGTCTGGGCTACTAGACAACAAAAACCCCAGATTTCTCTCCGGTTTTCATCTTTAACAATAACACCCGATTTTTACCCCACAAAGTTTAAAAAGAACCTAAAAGCCTTAAACGAAGGACCTTATTCATATATCACATCTCATTGTACTTTTCAGAGTGATCACTGCAGCTCGCATACATTCGAGAATGTGCAGTACTATTCCCGATACATGTTCCATCTGATTCAACATGCCTGTTTCATCATAGAATTGGCGACAGCGTGCAAGAAATTTCACGCACTGTAAATGCATATATTACTAGTACAAAGTGGAAACTTGACAACAGTGATAATCTGGTGAAAACAAACACCAGCAAAGTAACTCAATAATAACGCTTGGCAACATTGTTGGCCACAAGCACTGTTAGCATCACTGTAGTGCTACAAAACAGGCGAGTGAGCTCCGAGCTCATGAAGCTACTCTCGCACAAGATAAACATGTGTATGTAAATGGCCTAGCAGTATAATACAAATTCTCAGAGCCGTTGAGCTCTCATTTCCTGCTGCTTGTTCCAGCACTGCAACATGGCCAAAACAACTATCACTCGGCTCTTCTTTGCAATCTTACCATTTCTTTCAGGCACATCAGCCTGTTTCACAAGCTCCACTGATGTGCCGAGTGTGGGCACCTTGTACAGCTATCTTGTACTGTTGCTATCACAACAAAAAACCAAAAGCACAAACTAGTAAGCTGAACAATTTGAACACTGCAAATCATTCTTTACCTGTGGATTGGACTTGCTTCACCACTTATTACCTTCTCACCATTGCCACTTCATATGCAGTATAACAACTGGTAAGAAAAGCGACAGTACAAGTTCTGGTTTTGTTTAACCAAACTTCATAAAGACAGGAGTTTCATCTTTGAGAAGCATGTTGTACATCCAGGAAGCCAAAAGGTGGGTGCCATCATTCTTTCTATTCAGTACTTTTTTTAAGCGAGTTTCATTTAATAGGAGCCTGCTGTACTAAAAGTCAGCAATATTCTTTCCTGTTGCACTTCAGAAGAAACAGGTGCCAGTCGGCACCCAGCCACTCTGTGTCTCAATGTTTTTCAATTTTTCACAAGAAACTAGCCATGTTATTTTTAAGCAGTTGGATGTTTCCCCTCACAAAAGCCAACCACTTCTTGGTGCCAAAAGAATTAGTAATACATTTGCAACAATACGATAGCATAGCACTCTTCAAACCTACCTTAAGTGCCACAATATACTTCGTAGTCTTTTCACGTGCAAGGTACACATTGCCGAACTTGCCCTTCCCGAGCGGCCGACCTATCTCAAAGTCCTTGAGGGACCAGTTCTTGGCTGGCCTGCAAGAAAAGACGATATTGAAAAGGAGCAAATGGTTGAGAAGGGGCAGGACACCGATGACCGACAGGGTCTGTCATCCAGACCACAGTACGAGTCACTAAGCTTCAACCACCTGGGGATCACCAATTTGCATCAGAACTTGATACACAGGACATTTTGTGCTCCATATGCATCACAATGCAGATGGAAATCGAACCAGCACGATGGATGGACGGACTAGTTGGCGCAAATTCATGACAAACGTGAGTGCACGCAGAACAAGTAAGTAGCAAGACAAGGCATGTGGACAAGTGCCTTGTCCTGTCTCCTCCTTGTGTCATCCTGTTTGTGCTGAAGCTTATTATGAACCCACAATATTCCTAGTACTCAGAAGCACAGCCCCACACCCAGTGAACTACCCCGACCTGTGGAAGGAGGGCAAGTCTACTCTGCAGCTCAAACTATGGATAAATGAGAAGGGGAACTGAGGGGGCCCAATTTTTGGTTAGTCACAACTATATGAACCTTCACGTGGCTGACACTATGGATAGACATTTTGAAATATTGTGGATAGTGAACTAAAAGCTGTTATGTAATTTTAGTAGAAAAATGAACAAGCAGTTCACTGGGAGACAGGGAGGATGCACACACGGTATGGTGCGGCCACCATAGTAAAGTGCCACTATACTAGCGGACAACTTTCTGTGGCAATAAAGGGAAAGCTATGGAGCCAAAGCATGTGCAAGAGCACCTTTGAAAAAAAGTTCCACATTCTCATGCACGTTGGTTCAACTGCACAAGAGAAAACATTAACATGCTGATTCAGTGTATGCTCCAAGCTGTAAAACACTGCCCGAGAACTTGAGGCAGTAACACATGTAGATAAGCTTCACCCCTCAATCTTTCCCTTCACTGCAACTTGACTGCAAGTATAGCGCAATGCTCCACAGGCATGGAGTACCACTAGCACCTGCTCATCACCGGCAGCACTGTGGAACCTGCCAATTAGACCAACACAGCATCTGCAATGCTTCATGCAGCATCCCTGAAAAAAAAAAGGGGGGGGGGGGGGGGGGGGGCTTACCACCTGGGGTTCTTTAAAGTGCACCTAAATCGAAGTGCCATGGGTGTTTTTGCATTTCGCCTCCATCGAAGTGCAGCATCCCTATCCTCTGTAGGCACCAAATATTTGTCCACTGAAGATGTATCAACTACTCTGGCACATCCAGCACTATTAGATAGCAGAATAAATGTGCACAAGTGGGTCTACTGGTATATACGCATACTGCTTGTTATCAGTTATTTACTATTTAGTGAACCTTGTTATTTATCGAATGTGTGACAGCCATGCTTGCCAACCTGTGAACTTCAAGATTGCTCAAAATCCTGCACACACGACACCAAGGTTGGAAAGGGGGAAGGGAAAGCACACTTTCTTTTTATGTCTAGCCCTGAGTATATGCTTATTGTGGTATACATATGCGCTTTATTAATGATGGTTTACCTTAAGATGCCACATACAGGAACAGGCAAACTTGGAACAGGAGGGACTGACAAGAAACACATTGTTTTTTTAAACCACAATGCTTTCAATGAGTTTGCTGTTGTCAATCTCACCTGCTTCACGAAAGTATAATCTTGCTTGAAGCAAGTAACCCCCCCTCTGGCATCATTTCACCATCAAAACATTTCCAACAGCAAAATTGACATGTAAAACTTGGTGCAACATTATTAAAATTATAGAACAAGCCTAAATTTGCAAACCTCACGGGAAAATTTAGGGAGTTGGCAGGTATGGAGAGTCATTTCACAGCCGTGACACTTTTTTTTTTTTTACTATGGTCACTCCTACACGTTGCCATGGATTTTCAATAGACTGGCTGTTAGCATTCCATCATCCTACATTTTGTGCCATTGTTTTTCACTGTGCGATCCCTTTTCAGACAATAGCAGAACAAATAAAACATTTTGAAGTTTTTAGAGAGTATTATTGCACCCCCCAAATGCAGACTGCCACACCTGAACTTTGAAAAATAGTCGATGCTGGAACAAAGTTTACCATACGATGTCGAGTGTACCTCGAAAATGTCGAGACATTTCAGAAATTTGTACCATTAGGCCATTACTGTAAGAGTGCAAAGATCGGAGCCAGCTGGCAAGCACCAAGCAGGTATGACAATCTCCCAGCATTTTTTAAAATGTAATATCATTATGCTGATCATTCAAGGGAGCTTGTCATTGTCGATTATGATTGAAAACAGCTGGAAGAAAGGAGGAAGTCTGCCAAGCCAGAGAGGAAGAAATCAAGTCAAGGTGTGAAGGAAAGTGGGTAAGAGGAGGCAGGTACAGGCAATTACAGGGACAGTATGGCAACAAGCCATATATATAACTGTCCTTTGCATGTCCTCGTGACTTTCAATGCTATCTTTAAGGTCCCTTCATGTTTCTTTTTAATGGCATAGCGCAGGTCCTGAAGGGCAAACTAGTGAATGACAGCCAAATGATCACCACCATGGATTAATGTGCCACAGGAGGTAGCTATAAACAGTGTAGATAATTTGAAAATAACTGAAATGAGCTCAATTACTGGCCTATACCCAGCTGCTAGCAGCCGATTTTTGCTAGTTTCTAATGGTTTCTTATGCAACAAACATACGTGCGAGTGTGTACGTGCAAGATATAAATGCGCGGCTTCAATATCAGTCTTAATCGATCTAACTGGTTTCGACCGACCTTGCATATTACCCTGGCTACGCCCCTGGAATATTAAGTTAATAGAGTCAAGCTGAACACATACAGTCGGCGTCAAAAGCTTGTGGATTGCGCGAAAATGCCGATTTCAAGCAGAGTTCTCGCTGGCGCCTTCAAAAACAGTGCAACGCTATGTCGTATAAACTAATACAGGCGGAACATCTCAATTCTAGACTGCCGTGTCTAGGCTCATAATTACTCAGCGTTTTCTAAGGTCCAACGTACGCCTCGTAGCAAAATTTTGACGTCGACTGTGCACCGCCGTTGCTGAAAACATCAGTGCATATTCTTTCCGTCAGTTTTTATGCAATCTCTATCGCGGCTAAGTCAGGGAGTACGCTAAAGCAATCAGGTTGGTCTTGGAAGTGGCGCGCCCAGAAGTAACTGACCCGCTTGCTCCGAGAAGTAGTGCGACGGGTTCACGTACACGTATATGGCAATGACCTGTCACGACTATATATCTCATGACTTCAAGTTTGGTCTCAACAGCAGAGATGGAAGGAGGTATGGGCAGCGCCAGCACTATTCTCAACCCCCATCGAAAATGAAAATTCAGAAACGCACTTGTCCGAACTCGTGACCATTCTGCTCTTCTCTTGTCGTTGGGGCACGTCACACGCTAGAGTATTCAAGGGAAGCGAATTTGACAAGCGACACATACGGCCACGCATTCCTTGCAACTTTTCAAAATGTAACGAACCCTTTCGGTCATTTTCTTGACAAAGTGAGGTTACGACTCTCTCTAATGCTCCTTAAGCACAAGCGGTGTTCCTGGCAACCACTAAAAGCCAACTCACAAGAACACAGAATCGCATCCTCCTCAACAACGGAACTCTCGATGGCATCGTACAAGGAAAGGAGCGCAGGATGAGTATTTCGAAGCGATACTCACATGGTAAGAGAGTTCCTTGGCACAGGATCGACACGGACAGTGACGCGAGATGCAAGAACCAAACTTCAGGGGCAAAAACGTTATGTACTGCAAGGCCACAAAACAAGCAACTGATTTGAATTTACCGGTTGCTCCTCTAAATATGCGCGGGAGCCATAAAGTAAGGAACCGCCGCTTGGATACGCGCCAATCGGTTACGATGAATAACTCGGTACCACCACGAGACGGTCATTTGCGGAATCGCCAGTTCACGGGATTGGCCAGTCGTTTCAGCGGGTGCGAGAGAGAAAATCTGGGGGCGTTTGCGCCTTAAATTTCTCCCTTTACCTAGGTACCACGGCGGAGCAGTTTCTTTGCTCGTTCTGTCCCTAGGCGTGCCTTGGCGTGGAGGCATTTTGCCATGTGTCGGCTGGCGATCCGTGCGTCGTGTACAAGTTTTCCTCGTGCGTCTCCTTGGGTGTTGCTGGCACAGTGCACTGGCGCGAACGATTGTTGTCGTTTGGTCAGTGGTCTCCCGTGAAGGCGAGTATGATATGGCGTTGCCCTGTCACTACCAGTGTCACACGTATACTTCTGATCGCGATCGGCACCGATCCGGATCGAAATTCTCGACTGTGATTGGGTCTCTCGCTCATTTTGTCCAAAGGAGGCAATCACGACCGCGAAATTCGATCAGGATCGGGCGTGATCGCGATCAGCGGTGAGCCAGAACACAAGATACACACACAGCGCACACTGTCAACAATTTCATTGCGAAAGCATTGCGACCTTTGAAGATTAGAGCATGGCACTAGTCACTTGATAGATATAGCATATATTACATATATAGCAAAATATATAGCATCTTTACAGTTTGCCCTGTGTGCGCGTTTTCGTTCCTTGCTTGTGCCTCTGTCACACTGGTATCTTACCGTCCTCGCGAATTTTTCCATGCGTCGAACGCTTCGAGAGGGCTCAGTTGCGCGTTATTCAATTGCCATAATTTAAACTTTAAAATACTACTAACTTGTAGCGTGGGGTCCTTTTTTTCACGTTTCTGTGTCTTCGTCCGCTTCCGCTGCTGCCTTAGTATGTCAAACGGCAAACTTCTGACTGCTGTTGCAGAAGTCTTGGCGTCACAAGTTGGCGGCTGGACGTAATAATATTTATTTTAAGTCCAGCACGCTTAGGCCTCCGCCACTCCAATCTACGGACTATCCTGCTTCCAGCTTTGATCTCCCCACTACCCCTTGGGTGCCCTGGGGATCCTGCGCCGCCTGCTTTATTATAACCTCAGGTCCTCTCCTGAGGCCTCCGGTTGCATGTGCCCTCCTGGAGCAGTGCTTGTAAAAAATCCAATCTATCGTCGCGACTTAAAAAGCGACCTGCGACTTATACTTATACAACACCAGTCAGAACCTTGCCTGTCGAACCAAGTCATTCTCACCTAATTATTTAAATGATTAAGCGACTTCTGTAGGTGTCGGTCAATGTCATATTAAGCGACTGGTGAATTTGTTCTCTTTACTGGACGGATCCTGCATCTCGGCATGTATTTTGTAGCTGTGTATTCGTATAGATGTAGGAGCTCGGTGGGAGATCTATCAGTGCATGCAGCATGTGCTAACACCATGTGGCAGATACTGCTTGATAATTTCTACTATATCATACCCGCGCGCAGCTATCGTGTGCGCCACAGCCCTTATAAGTTATTTGGCTCAGCCATAAGTTCCAGCTTTGCTCCGACACCACTTAAGTGCTGGTTTCCCATGTCTGTCTGTCCACCCAGTTCTTTAAGCTGACAATGGCCGCTGTCATATTAATTTTCATTTTTCGTTGCCAGGATCGTGATCCCCAACTTCACATTGCATTGGTACAAATAATAAGAAAACTTTGACCACTATTGTCACCACTTTGATTAAAGTTCAGGTCCTTGCAATAATGTGCATTTCACTGTTCAGTGAAAAAGCGCTGAACAGACTTGAGTGCCCGACTATAGACATCCTACACCTAAGTTCTCTCTCTTTCACTCCCCATTCCCCTCCCCACATGTAGGGTAGCAAACTGGACTCAGTCTGGTTAACCTCCCTGCCTTTCCGTCTTCCCTTCTCTCTCTCTCTCACTGTTCAGCTACCCACAGCACTAGCTATTAAGCACTTTTGCTCCATTGTATATCTGTCATGAAAAACTAGCATCAACATACATAATTACGGACGCTATGATTCAATTATGCACTCAGCATCTCTGTAAACTTGCAACATTCACCCTCTCAAGCATAAAGCGCACTCTCAAGGGCCATCATAAAACAATATCTATACATTTCTTTTCTTGGTAGTTCTTTGAAAGTATATTTTTTTCACTAGAAGGTTGGTAA
Source organism: Dermacentor albipictus (assembly GCF_038994185.2). Lineage (NCBI taxonomy): Eukaryota > Metazoa > Arthropoda > Arachnida > Ixodida > Ixodidae > Dermacentor > Dermacentor albipictus. The sequence goes on from NC_091825.1 coordinate 56,501,590, forward strand.
CAATGAGCACCTCACCGTCATGGGCTACCAGTTTGGTGCAATGTCCCACTCATTATAAAAATCTTATACTAGATGGATCGTCATTTGAAGAAAACCAATTCTTTAACAAATGGTCCATTCTGCGTTATGGTTCTACCTACCTGTCTTCTACAAGCAATGCATTCACATATGAAAGAACTGTATATAATGATAGTGATGAAGCAGTGCATCTGAAATAACCTTTGACATCATCACAGGAACTTGGAAACAGGTACCACATAGTGATAACTTCGATAATCATTAATCATGTCTTATACATGGCTGGACATGTTTTCGTTCGCTTCTGGCCTTCCTTGGGTCACATGATATTTTCTGTACCTCACAATGAGACCTTGAAGCATAGGCATCTAAGGCTTTCACCTTAAAATGGAAGGACGCAAAATTGATTGCTTCAGTGTTGCTTCCCCTGAAAATGAACTACTTGTACTTTGTTTAATTTATTCACTTGAGAAATGCACATATAATACCATACATATTAACATAGCAGCATAGGCGGAGACTATGTGGGGGGCTCTGGGGCCCGAGCCCCCTCCGGAGATTTCCCGGGGGAGGGGGGGGGGCTGAGCCCCCCACCCTAGGCGAAGCCGAAGCCTCCCTCCCCCTTCCCCCCCACACACACACCTAAAGTGCCAATACCAGTGCTTTGTCACCCACATCATTTGAGGTTTCTTTTCACTTTCCTCGACTTTTTCCCTTGAAATTTTGCTGAGGCTAATAGCTTACTGCATCCTTGTTGGCGCAGACTTGAACGGCTTTTAATTAATATTTTCGATTATTTCTGCAAAAAAGAATGTTAAATTATGCGGTTTTATTTGCCGAAACCACGATCTCATTGTGAGGCACCGCATAGTGGGGGACTCCGGAAACTTGGACCACGGGGGGCTCTTTAACATGTACATAAATGTAAGTACATTGGTGTTTTCACATTTCGCCCCCATCGAAATGCGGCCGTCGTGGCCGGGATTAGATGTGGCGATATCGAGCTTAGCAGCCATATTATCTCGAGCTTAACACGAGATAACATGGCTGTTAAGCTCGAGATCTCGCGATCTTGAGCTTAACACCATAGCCACAAAGCAACCACGGCGGGTCACTTTATTTCTTCAAATCCTGACAATAGGGGGACACGGCCATCAGAAGCACTCGCGGTGGCTGCCTTATCCATACTTTCTCACTTCAACATTATTTTAAATTTCCACTGTAAACACCATGCACATATGCAATATATTTAAATATACACACAGGACAAAGTTTATAATATTTTTGAAAGAGATGGAGGCAGCCAATCAAGAATTATTTATAACGGTATGGATAGCCTATGTCTAGAGAATGAATATGTTGTTGTATGCTCACGACGCTTCAAATTGTTTTGCGTGCTTTTTTGATCATGAATGAAACCTATGAACTTCACTGACTCCGTCAGCAAACTCTTTTATCAACGGCGTATGAAATGCACGTGAATGTTGTGTGTCTCGGTGTTGCTTCTTTTTACAGTAAGTAATGTCAACGACTCATGAAAAAAAGAACATTTCTAATAACTTACAACATTTATTACGGATGGTAACATCATCACTTACATGCAAACGTAAATATATAGAGTGTCCCAATTAATTATAATGCACCAAGATTTAAAAAGAGAGCAATGCTTTACTCGAAGAAAACCTAGCGAATATTGTTTACAGTACATTGCAGTAGCTGCTAGTAATTTTTTCGTTACAGATTTAATTTGATCATTTAATTAATTATCTAAGTCGACATGTACTATCCTAATTATCAAATTATAAATGAGGCATCTAAAGGCACAGCCAAGGGACATCTAACTGCGATATTTTCAGCGACGTACTAATTGCATACTAATTTTTTATGATAGATAAATAAACCCTGTGAAATATGGAGAATACCACATGACTGTGCTCCCACTCGCATCATAAAGCAGCGCCCTCGAACATGCTCCCTCTGAGTAATCCAGGATGAAATAAAGGAAATAAAGAAAAATATTGTGATCGACCTAATGCCTCATCTGCCGCATCCCTGCTGAAGTAACACGTCTCGTTTGGTGTTACCTGGAAAAAAGTTGTGATAGCTGTTGTTTTAGCGTAGATAAAGTGCACGGATTTTTTTTTTTGCTGCAGAACCTGTCACCACAAAAGTGAATTGACGTCAGTGCAAAGATTTAAAGGTACGTTTTGTTCCATCCCATTTGCCATGTGTTTCTCTAATGAGCACCCAGTAAGCATGATCCTCGCCTTGGCATCTGCAAATGGCAACAAGAGGAAGACTGCAAATATGTATATCACTAATGGAAGTGTGGCGGTAGACCAAATGCATCGACTATCATCAGAAGTTGTGAAAACCTGAGACAAACCGGCAGCTTCAACAAACCGGCTGAAGACTCCACGTTTGAGTCCTAGCCTACGCAGGGATGTTCTAGCATTTATGGCCTCAAATCCTCATGCTAGCATGCGGAACGTGGCCGCCCAGGTACCAATTTCCAAGTCAGTTTGGAGAATTCTAAATGACAGTCTTTCACCCGTCCCACCTTAACCAGCAACAATGCTTGGAAGATAGGGACCCGTAGAATCGTTTAAATTTCTCGCAAAAGCCCATGAGTCATCATACCTTTTGAGCAACATCATGTGCACAGATGAAGCCAATTTTCGCCGAAACGCCTAGGTACATTTGCATAATGCGCACTAGTGGAGGGACTCCAATGCACGCTGTGTGAAGTGCAATAGGCACCAGTACCAGTAGTTGCCCAAATTGTGATTCAGAATTTATGCTGGTGCTATAATCGGTCCCATCTTCTTTGATCACATACTCACTGGACAGTGTTACATCAACAAAATCCTTGAAGGAGTGGTAGATGAGTTTCTCTGTGAAGTCCCGCTGTCACCTCTTCCGCTTCTGTGGTATCAGCAAGATAGGGCACCCGCACACAGCAGCAGCCAAGCACGAAACTGGTTGGATGCGACTTTCAATGCGCAATAGATTGGAAGGCACAGGCCTGTGAATTGGCCCGCTAGGTCATGTGACCTCTCTCCACTCGATTTCTTTCTTTGGGGTTATTTATGTGAATGATCTTGCTTACGTAATTGAGATAGAGTCAGATTAGTTCAAGGCAAGGATAACGGATGTCTGCCGTAGAACTCCGGCGTCGGTCATCAAGAAAGCCACTGAAGATGTTTCATATTTAAAACAGCACCAAAATACACGGATAAGGAAGGACACAGAACGAGCGCTGACTGCCGACAACACCTTTATTGAAGTGTGCACAAATATATACAATTCGCAATGGGCATAAAGAGAGTAAAAGAAGAAAGGCAAGGCGAGTCATTGTCGTTCAACTCCTGCTGCGCATGCGTCAATAACATTAAACTTGAGCAAGGTTAGTGACATGTTAGTCGCACATTCAGCCACACAAACTATAAACAAAAATACTAGTGACATATTTCACTAAGTGCCCCTTAATTCATAGAATAAGGGTTCTCTCTTCTTTAACATGTCCAGCCTGCTCAATTGTTAGCGGCGGTGTGGTGTACAATCTTTACAACGAAGTAACCAGTATTACGAACGATTTTGGAGGTCCCAGGCACTTTCTTATGTCTTTGACTGTACATGTCAATGCCCATGTATCTGTAACCCTGAAGGTCCAAGCCAAGTAGGTCCACTTGCTAAGTTTCTGTTACTGAGTAAGATGCATGCTAATCCCATTTTTTTTAAGACTTGCATGCCAAAGAACCAGCAATAAGTGCAACATTTTTGCTGAAAGTATAGATCAGAAGACACTTCTTGAAGCAAACCAGCTTGGTGCCTTTGTACAAATGCTGCTTAGTCACTAAAAGTCGTACCATAACATGTTTGAGGAAAATCGATTAGAACATTGATGCTTTAATGCAGTGCTGCTGTCGTGCTTAACACCGCACTGTAAGTCAATTAGAACGCAGTATTTTCTCATTCCAGTTACAGTGGAATCTTGCTAATCCCAGTGGTTCTGAGGCACCACAATGCATTATTGCTGTAAAAATTTTGCAAAGCCTTTGCCAGTAGGCATTGAGCTGTCATGCTCATTTCAATATGCCTTTGTCTTCTTCACAACCTTGTGTTATACTGTGAGATGTGGATCCTTCAAATATTACAGGAACTTGCATGGCTTGTGTACAGGATACAACATTTCTTGGGAGTGTTCTCAGCCTAGGTTGTGAAAGACTGCTTTAAACTCATGGGGACAACTGAGAGTGACAAGAGGCATTATTTTGTTGAGGTAAGCAATCCTTAAGCTAAACCAAGAGGTAGTATGCATGATTGGAACTGAACTTTCATATTGAGTGAGCAATCCTCTAGCAGCACTGGCACGATGCTTAGATCTCTGTGCTTCGTGCAGTTCTTTTTCTTTGCCTTGTTGTTGCCACAGTGTTTCACTTTCCTGCATTCGTGTCATTGACTCTTGCTAAGCTTGTGCAATTTTTCCTCCATGCAAGCATGGACTGATTTATCTTCTGTTTGGGAAACAGTCATAGTTTGTCCAGTGACCCACTGGGCTATGTGAATAATGTACACAATGATACCATTTCAGACTTTTCAATCATCATGATGTCGATGGCACTGTCTTCAAAAATCACCATTGGATTGCCCCTCTTCAGTGGGCAAGGCAGCAGCAGCACCAATAGGTGTGGTACCATGATAATGCTTACTGCATATGTTCTGACCATCCCTTCATTGCTTCATAGCTTCATTGCCCACATAGTCGGTGCCTTAATTTTATTCCTACATATGCCCAGGTGGTGTCCCAATCCTGTAGCCCTCTGGTGAGCGGGGATATTGAGATGAACCATCGCCCTATTAGACCAACTAAATGTCCACAGGATAAAAATTGTAATCTTGGTCCCCCACTTGATTAATGGCTAATGTCATGACTATTGTAGGGTTGATAGCTCAGATATGTTGAAATAATTTTTGCTCTTCAAAATGAGAAAACACGACATTGCTGAACTGTGGCTGTTCGTCAACTCTTGATATTAAACAATAAAAAATCTTACCGCCCTCAAATAGTTTGTGCGCGGTTTACAAGCTGGAACATACATTCAACAAACTTTCTCCTCAAAACTTAATAACCGCTTCTCAGAATTACAATATTGAAAATTGTTCATGGCAGAACAGCTCTTTTTGCATCATTTTGTGGAGTCTTGATAACAGCAATCCCTTGCTATTGAAAGTTGTAACATTCTTTTCATTAACAGTGAAGTTCGAATTCTTTCAAGTCCTTTTAAATAAAAAAAAAATAGGAGGCTTGGGACATATTGTGATATAGGGCCTATGCAGGCATTTTTAAACTACTGGAATAACAAGTTAACATTCACGAATGCTTGTACTGAGAAAAAGGTACTGAGTTCGATTTATCTAAGCAGTGGTTCATACACACCTCTAACACCACCCCAGGAGGAGCCAAACACTGCCAAACTTTTTCCAATATAACCCCCCCCCCTCCCCCTCCTTACTTTCTCCCGCACGCAAGAGGTATTTGCCAAATGCCAGTTAGGTCAGAAGAGACAAAATAGAAAGGTGTCTTTTTGCACCTCTTGTTCATCGAGCAATGTTTAAGAAAAAATGAGGACATACAAGGCACTGTTTCCAACTAAATTTTTTATCCAAGAAAACCAATATACAGTAAACTACCACTTGAACGTCACTTGAACAAATTATTCAGCTGTACGAACTTTTTTATATCCCCCATCGAAACGCCATTCAACCCAATGCAAATGCCTTTCAGTTTAACAAAATTCAGTACAGTGGCATTTCACTTCTGTGAACATATTCTGCTACATCGTCATCATCATCATAATTTTTATTTTCACCACTGGATACAAGGTGAAAAAGGGAGAGCCGGAAAAAAAGCCGAATTCTCTTCGGCTTGACAAAGTTCCGGTCTCCCAGACAGGCACGGAAGCAGCTGGTGTAGCAATACAATTACGGATAAAGTGTGGATATAAGAGTTTTTAAGCGCAAATACATATAGAAATTTTCATGTTATTACATGGAAACTAGTTGTAATACAGTTGTGTCAAATGACTCCCAGTATACAATTATAATCTGTTATCTTGCATATTATTATTTAACACAGGCTCAGTTGCATATATCATAGTGGACTTGGAAGCACCAAACGAGCGCGGATGCTGATCAAATTTTTTCTGATCGCACAGATCGTGCTGTCGAGGACTGGATTCGTCGACGCAGGGTCTGAGCATGCGCTGCATCAGGCCTATCTACTGCTACCTCTGGCTGTCTGCCCTGCTGGCTTCATCGGACGAAACAAGTCGCAGGAAGCTGTACCACGTGCACTGCACTGGGACCACCTGACCAGCACGGTGACGTCGACAGAGACACCATGGCACCCGGATAAAAGCAGCAGCCTTTTCGACGTTACCTTCAGTGGACTTGGAAGCACTGAACGAGTACGGATGCTGATCGAATTTTTTCTGATCGCGCAGGTTAGTGACCAGCATTTAGTCTCTTCAACTAGAGACAATGACGTAACGTTAATGGTGCTCCCAAGTCCACAATGCTGTGTTGCTATTTTGCAAGATTGTTTTAATGTTGTCTGCTTAATGTTACTAACATTCGGAGACGTTGAACAAAATCCAGGTCCTGGCTCTGATTCAGATGAATGTTCGCAGCGGGAACTAATGAAACGCATTCTAAGAGAACAAAAGGAAACGAACAAAACACTGAAACAACTGTCTTCAAATATCAAGCACGTGGAGACAATAGTTGCAGATTTGCAAGAAAGAATGACAGTTATTGAGAATGAAAGGGGATTATGGAAAGAATGCGAAGACAAGATAGTACACTGCGAGGAATCTTGTAAATCTACCATGACGCAAGTAGAATTTCTGGCATCGAAGGTCGATGATCTAGAAAATAGAAGTAGGCGGAATAACCTAGTAATTTATGGATTAAGAGAGAGCTCTGCTGAAGATGTTAAAACACTTGAAGAAGAAGTGCGAGACGGTATATTTAGGAAGATCCTAGGAATAGAAGTTAACTCAATAGAACGACTTCACAAAATTGGTACAAAGCAAAGCCAAAGGACACGCCCTGTTATTATCAGGCTATTCAACTTCGCTGAGAAAAACAAAATATTATCAAGCTGCTTCAAGCTGAAAAACACCCAGATTTCAATATCCGAAGATTTCTCAAAGAAAGTATGCGACACACTTGCTAAATTATGGCGTTCTGCAGTAAGTGACAAGGCGAAAGGGGCAAAGGTATCTCTGGCATTTGATAAACTAAAAATAAATGGCAAAACCTTCATATGGAATGAGTGTGAGGACAGAAGAATTGAACTATCTAAACCGATAACTTCTGCACATGCTGGCTCAGCAGCTCGCGATTGCACGTGACAACAATGTACGAAATGTATCAGAGTGTTATCACTGAATGCGCGCAGCGTAGTCAATAACTTCAGCCTACCTGAAAGCATAGTTGCAGCCCATCACCCACACGTTATAGTCATCACGGAAACCTGGCTTCACGAAAGCGTCCAGGATTCCGAAGTGTTTCCGCCTTATCGGCTCATACGGAAAGACAGAGAATCGCGGGGGGGAGGTGTTGCTGTCGCAATTAAATCTAACATAAAATTCACAGTTTTAAACAGCATACCTGACCATGAAAGCGTATGGTGTAAACTTACATTTAATGGAAAAAGCATATTTCTGGGTGGCCTATATCGACCTCCGAATGCGCCCCCTGTATACCTAGACGTTATGCACAATTACATTGCACAACACACTAATTCACGTTCCAATATTATCATCACAGGTGATTTCAATTTACCAGGAATCAACTGGTCTAATCTTTTGCACAACAGCTGTGACGCAAAAAGTGCTGAATCTCTGTTGTTCATGTCATTTACCTTTTCTCTAGACCAGCTAGTTTCCGAACCGACTAGAATAGCTGGTCCGTCATGTTCTGTGCTTAATCTTATGTTCGTAAGCAGTCTATTTCAAAATAACACATTAAACGTTGAAAATAGCATTTCGGACCATAAAATGATTGTATTCTCCTGTCCAATTTTAGGAAACCGTGAACGCGTTAAGCCATCGATTGCTGTTATCAGGGATTACTCAAGAGCGGATGACAATGCTATCTCAGAATATTTAAACGCCTCCTTTCTGCAGTTTTCATTACTTCATGACGTAAATTAATTATGGTTATGTTTTAAGCGTATTGTGCACTTTTGTGAAGAAAACTACATTCCCTCCAGAAAGAAACGAGTGAACAGAGAACATCCTTGGGTATCGCGCGAAGTAATATATTTAAAACGAAAAATTAAGAGGAAGCGCAGAAAGAAAACCACACGTGACCTTCAAGATCTCATACGCTTACTACAATATAAGATCCATATGGCCAAGGAGCGTTTTTTCACTGTTACTCTGCCTTCTTACCTGACGAATAAACCACAAAAATTCTGGCGCTACCTATCGAGGGAGCGGCACACCGTATCGCAGATTACTGTTTCGAACGAGACAGTTGTTCAGCCTGACGTCATAGCAAGCAAATTTAATGAATTTTTTCAATCTGTATTTAACAGAACTACCTTTAACGGTCCCTCTCCACAGTATCAGTTCGAGAATCCAATGCCTGAAATAGATATTGACCTACAAGGAATTTTTTTACTCTTACAAAAACTGGATGTAAAGAATCCCTGTGGCTCTGATCTTATATCAAATGCTTTTTTGCAAAAACATGCAGTTTGGACGTCAAAATACTTACACGTAATTTACAGGCGATCTTTGGAAACTTCAGTGATACCTGATGACTGGCGAAGGGCCAAAGTAATACCTGTGCACAAATCTGGCTCTAAACTCGACGTAACTATAGACCTGTTTCATTAACATGTACATCCAGTAAATTGTTTGAACATATTATTTATAAGGCCATAATATTGCACTTGGAGAATAATAACCTACAATACAGCCGGCAACATGGATTCTGTTCAAGTCTAAGTACTATTACTCAGCTGAGTTAACCCATGATGTAGCTACATCAATAAATAACAGAAGCCAAATAGATGCCATTTTCTTAGATATTTCAAAGGCCTTTGATGTTATTCCTCATCCAGATCTTATTACTAAACTAATTGCCATTGGTGTACACGAGAAAACAGTATCGTGGATCAAGAACTATCTCGAAAACCGAAAGCAATGCGTAGCTGTGAATGATATTACATCTGATTACATCAACGTTTTTTTTCTGGTGTTCCGCAACGCTCGGTTCTTGCGCCCCTCCTATTTCTGATCTACATCAATGATATTCGTTCATGCGTTCAGCCGCCTATTCAAATGCGCCTATTCGCCGATTAACGTGTAGTGTACACAACAGTGAATACTGTAGCACGGCTGAATCTGCAGTCGTCACGGTGCACCAGTAATCCCGTGATCTGTTGCGTCACGTAGGCTTCACTATATATGTAACTTGCGCAACCGCAATAAGGTTGTTGCTCACCCAACTGCTGGCCTGGCTACATGGTAGCAGCGGTGGCAGCGAAACCCAGCCAATATGTCGATGGCGTCCGCGCTACTACCGCCCCCGAAGCCTATGGATCCGTCGCACGACCCTTGGATTGCCTGGAAAACTTGGAAAAGTGAGTTTCTGCTGTTTTCCATTGTTACGCAATTGAACAAGCAGCCAAAAGACGTTCAAGCAGCCACATTGCTAGTTACCATAGGCGAAGAGGCTAGGAAGTCGTATAGTACCTTCAAGTTCGATGAAGCGGAAGACAGGAATGACGTTGAAGTTCTGATTAAGAAATTTGAGGATCATTACAAGCCTGCAACGAACTTAACATTCCAAGAATTCCGTTTCGGTTCAAGGAACCAAAAAGAAGGCGAGATGTTTAACGAGTGGCTAACAGAACTGCGTGTGTTAGCGAAGAACTGTGAATTTGGGGACGCACCAGTGATCCCGTGATCTGTTACGTCACGTAGGCTTCACTATATATGTAACTTGCGCAACCGCAATAAAGTTGTTGTTCGCCCAGCTGCTGGCCTGGCTACAAATACCAGAGAGGATCAGGTAAAACTAAATGATTCGTTAGCTGCTGTACAAAATTGGTGCAACATTTGTGGTGTGACGAAGAAGATCGGCAGGCTGAAAAGTCCCGTTGCCATCGCATGGCACGTACCCAGTTCGTTCGCTGGCTGTGCCCTACCTGCTGGTGCTGAGTTTGTCGCTGCTGCTCTACGAGCCGAATAAACCCCCTTTACAATTGGTGGAGGTGCTGGGTACGTGCCACGCGATGGCAACGGGGCTTTTCAGCCTGCCGATCTTCTTCGTCACAATCACCTACTCACGTCTCCGCCAATCTTGTGGCATTTTGATCCCAGCGCACCTACAGAACTTCACACTGACGCCAGTGGTGTCGGCCTTGGTGCCGTGCTCGCACAACGCAAGAACACTAATGCCGAATACGTAGTCACCTATGCCAGTCGTGCCCTCACGAAACCTGAGGCCAATTCCTCAGTAACAGAAAAAGAGTGCCTGGCTATCGTATGGGCTCTTCAAAAATTTCGTCCATATGTCTACGGTCGATGCTTTGATGTGGTGACGGATTATCACACTCTTAGCTGGTTGTCCAACCTAAAAGACCCATCGGGCCGCCTCGCTTGGTGGGCCCTCCGAATCCAGGAATATGATATCCGTGTCGTTTATCGCTCTGGACGCAAACACGCTGACGCCGATGCCCTCTCGCGCTCCCCAGTGACTTCAGACAGCAGCACTTCTACCGACAGACATGACATCTCACCACTTGACATCCTGGACATGGCATCGGAGCAACAAAAAGACCCATGGATCGTCATGGTGTTCGACTTTTTGTCAAATCCTCCGGCAACTTCGGCACCTCGAGCGCTACGTCAACAGGTGCAGCATTTCACAATCCGGGATGGACTTTTATACCGCCGCAACTACCACAATGACGGCCGCAAATGGCTTTTAGTAGTACCTCGCCACCTACGACAAGAGTTCTGCTCCGCTTTTCATTCTGACCCACAGTGTGGTCACGGCGGAGTGTCAAAAACGTGCACACGGCTTTGCCTACAATATTATTAGCGAGGGATGTACACCTTCGTCCACAAATATTTACGCTCCTGCATTGCCTGCCAGCAATGCCAATGTGTCCCGCATCTCTCCACCGCATCTCTCCAACCACTTCCCTGCCCAGCTCAGCCATTTGACCGTGTCGGCATTGATATCTATGGGCCTCTTCCATCTACTGGCGCGGGCAACTGATGGATTGTTGTCGCCGTAGATCATTTGACACGGTATGCTGAAACCGCTGCCTTGCCTGCCGCATCAGCAAAAAACATCGCCTCGTTCATTATAAACAACTTCGTTCTCCGCCATGGCACACCATGTGAACTGTTGAGCGATCGGGGCTGCGTATTCCTCTCAGATGTCCTGCAGTCACTCTTATCTGAATGCCAAATTATTCACCGCACTACTACTGCTTATCATCCACAGACCAATTGCTTAACAGAACGATTCAACAGAACTCTTGGTGACATGCTATCAATTTATGTTGCATCTGACCACTCCAACTGGGACCTTGTACTTCCGTTCGTCACTTACGCATATAACACTGCCTCTCAAGCCACCACCGGATTCTCACCATTTTTTTCTGCTTTACGGCCGGCCGCCATCCCTCCAGCACCATTGATACGGTTCTCCCATACCGGCCGGACCCTGCTGAATGCTCACCTGTTTCTACGGTTGCTCAGCACGCCGAGAAATGCCACCAACTAGCCCGTTCGTTGACGTCTGCTCAACAGTGCCGCCAAAAAGAATGCCATGACCTCAATCCTCCCCCTCACCCCTGCCCCGTCGACTCACTCGTGTGGCTTTGGGTCCCGCCTGTTGCTGCTCCTGGCTTTTCGTCCAAGCTCCTCCCGAAGTACCACGGGCCCTACTGCGTAGTTGCACAAACATCACCAATGAACTACGTGGTCGAACCCGTATCGCCATCTTCCGATCTGCGTCGTCGGGGGCGAGAGACTGTGCACATTGACCGGCTGAAGCAGTATTACGATCCGCCCACCTCTTCCTAGGTCGCCAGGATGGCTACTCTTCAATTCCGGGGGTGATTGTGACGAAGAAGATCGGCAGGCTGAAAAGCCCCGTTGCCACCGCGTGGCACGTACCCAGTTCGTTCGCTGGCTGCGCCCTACCTGCTGGTGCTGAGTTTGTCGCTGCTGCTCTACGAGCCGAATAAACCCCCCTTACAGGGGGATGAAACTGAATGCATCAAAAACTACCAGTATCTCCTTCACTCACAAGAAAAATGCGCTTCAGTTTACATACACAATAAACAATATATCACTAAGAAAATACGAGGAGGTCACATATCTCGGGGTCACTCCTACAATGAAATTAGATTGGGAAACTCATATAAATAATGTGTATGACAAGGCCCTAGGTAAACTACATTTCTTGAGAAGAAAAGTTAGAAACACACCTCCTAGTGTTAAATGCACACAGAACCCTCATTAGACCCTCTTTAGAGTATGCTGACATTATTTGGGCCCCACACCAGAAGTATTTAACCGAGAAACTAGAACGCATACAGAACTTAGCATTGAGATTTATATATTCACAATATTCACGTCAAACGAGCATTACAAACCTGCGCGTCAAGGCTAACGTTCAATCACTGGCTCAACGTAGAATGATTTCCAGATTAAAATTTCTATGCTTACTTTATCACGGTTCCTATTGAGTACCACAAGCAACATACATTCAAGCGCCATTCAGACTTTCTGCCTGAACCAACCATAATAAATCAATGCGACACCATCCCAGCCATAATAACGCTCGCAAGTACTCTTTATTCCCACACGCCATTTCCCATTGGAACATAGTACCCTCTAGAGCCGTAAATTGCCCATCTGCCAACGCAATTATTGACAGTATTGAGAATCTGGAATTCGAATGGTGATATTGCCTGTATTTCATATGCAGCCTCTGTAGATGCATTCTTATGGTAAACGCTGTTTCGCCTGCTTCCCGGACGGCTCATTTAAACAGTGTATATATTTATTGAGTATGTTCATTTTTGTGTGTGCTAATGCTCTTTGTTTTGGATACACTAGTTTAAGTTTATTCTTTTTTTTGTACTGTATTCCATGTTGTAACCACTCCTGCATGGGCCCGACAATGGCCTGCAGTATTGTAAAATAAATAAATAAATAAGAATGCAAAAACAATATATGTATACATATATACACATATACATACACACACATACATATATAGATATAACAAATTTCACAGAAGTTTACAATAAACACAAGTTACCATCAGGAAACGTTCTTTTTTTTTTAGAAATTATTTTACATACTTGCAAATATATATGTGCATCTATGTTAAAAAACATAAAAAAAGAAAAATCTGCATATAGGCTGCTGCTTTCGCGACAGACATCTCGGCAATGTAGCCCAGGGCGTCGTCACATCCTTGAATTTTAACAAACGTGAAGACGCCCTTTGCAGCATCCAGTTTACGACACGAAACCCTGCCACGTGGTTCGGGCACAATCACTGCAGTGGAAACCTGGATTCTAGGAATAGTAGTTACTAGTGTGAACGTATAAACAAAATGAGAATATATGACAAGTTCTACGGAACTGTTGGAGCAGTTGACAATACACATCTATAAGAACAAATCCAATATTTTAGTTATGTTTAGAGATAACACATCAACATGTTGGTTAAAATAGTTAAGTAGGGAAGGTAGTGTATGTTTAAGGCATTGGCAGCCATATTTAGTATGTGAAAAAGGGATCTGCCATGGTGCCTGGTGACGATATGAATATGCACTTCTATTTTGTTGTAGAGTTGCCGGGGCTAGGAATGAATCGAGTTTTCCCAGCATAGTATTTCTATAGCTTAGTAATGTTTTGAATTTATATATGTCACGGGCTCTGATTATTCTGTTTTGTTGGAAAAGCTCTTGCGTATGCTCGAAAAAACAAACGTTCGCTATCACCCGAATTGCTTTCTCATGAAGTATTTCCAGCATTTGAATATTTTGCGCTGTAGTGTTACCCTATATAAGTGAACAGTAACTGAGGTGTGGATGGAGAAGAGCATGATAAATGAGACGCTTAACTTGAAAAGGTAATGCACTTCAATTGCAATTTAACACACCTACAACTTTTCATACCTTTGAGCAAATATGACTAACGTGTTCATTCCAGGACATATGCTCTGTGAGTATTATGCCTAGGGTTTTTATGGATGACGTAATGTTAATTTTATACAGACCCCACACAATATTATCTGGCAATGTAGTAGAACTTCCCAGAGCATGAAAAACAACGCATTTTGTTTTGGTTTCATTGAGGATGAGGCCGTTTGCCTTAGACCATGCTCAAAGTCCATAACAAACGGAGCTTGCTATAGGTGTTATTTCTTTTAAATCTTTACCTGTAAAGAAAACAGAGCAATCATCTGCATATGTGACAAATTTACACATATCGCTCACTTGTACAATATCACTAATGTAATACAGGAAAAGTATCAGGCCAAGAATGCTACCTTGGGGCACACCCGCTCTCAAAGATTTTATCTGCGATCTGTTCTCATTAATTTCAGAAAACTGACGTCGGCTTTCTAAATAAGATCAGATAAGTTCAAGTGTTATTCCTCGGAAGCCATATTTTTCCAGCTTTATCAGCAGCAATTTCTGGTTGACCCTATCAAAGGCTTTGCTGAAGTCTACGTATAACCCTAAAGTCAGAAAATTTTTTTCAGTGTTCTCTAGAATAAGCTTCTTCTGTATACTTAAAGCAGTTTCCGTAGACCGCTTTTTCTTAAACCCGTGTTGACAGTTGGTTAGCAGGCTATGTTTTTGCGAAAAATTATCAATATGAAAGTTAAAAATTTTTTCGAGTCCCTTTGATAGCACAGGAAGTATAGATACTGGCCGATAATTGCCCATATTACTTTTGTCACCTCCTTTGTGAACTATTACTCTCGCTACCTGCATATTACGCAGGAAAACTCCGGTTGACAGGAAAATATTAAAAATGTGCATTACTGCAGTTGCAAGTAAGTCTACGACGTACTTAATTGGCCTAATTTCTAAATCATCGACGTATCGACTATGGCTATTCTTCAAGGATGGAAATGTTGTAATCATCTCAGGGATGCTAGTAGGCTTTAGGAATAAAGATTCTCTTAATGAAGCGGCATGCATTGTATCTTGAATGTCGTGATCTATGCATCCTACTTTAACAAAAAAATTGTTAAAATGGTCTGCAAGTTCTGTACCACCTACAAAAGTGCAATCAATGTTCAACGTATTTGTTTGTGTATCGACTGACTTCCGATTTAGTGCTTCGTTTATTTTCTTCCATACTTTGACACTTCTGCTATTACCTCCATGGAGTTGTTAGTTGAGTTTTCTTCTCTATTAGTTGCATCGTCTATTAGTTGCAGGTGTGCCTAATACAGTGTTTTCACTTTAACCTCCTTATTTGCCTTTCTTCACTCTCATTTCCACTTGAAAATTTTGAACTTTGAGTGCCTATAACCTATATTAGGAAGTAGCCGCTAGCAACACTTGGGGAAGCAGTGTTCTTTTTTATTTTAAGCATGAATGGCATTGTCATTCACTGAATTTTGTGTGTAGTGCACAAAGCATCACATGGCAATAATTTCTTTGTTAAAAGAACTATAAAAGACAGACTGGCAAAGATTACTGCATATTTCATTTGGGATAAGTAAGTTGAAAACCTTGTATTGTTTTAGAATGCTTTTCTTCCCAATTAGATGTTTTACAGGAAAACATTTTGCAGCAGAAAACATGTTCCTGTGTCGTTCTTCCAAAAGACATAGTGAAACTTGTGATCCCACTTAGTGTCTGCAAAACTGAATGAATTGGTTTTATGTGTAAGATTAAATTGCCCAAATTATACGGAATTCTTAATGTTAATTATTAAGCTCAAGGATGTAATTAATGCTTTGAAACATTCGTTCTATGCTTCCATATATGTAAATGTAAGCTTTCACACAGTGAACACACTAAATTAGAAATATGCCTGCTATCCATGCTTTTTGCGCGTTGAAGGAACTTGCATGCTTTTGCATGTTTAGGAAATTGCCTTTCATTCTGTTTATACGGCATAATTTTCTCACCTATACTAGTAGCTACAGTGTACTGAGGTTGAGTGCCAAGGCAAGGAACCCAGAAGTTTTATGGGAATAACTACCCAAAATTACTGTCGATGGATCTGGCAGTGGGGGCGGTTCAGGAAGTGCACTGAAACTTGGAAATTAATGTTCAGTGTGACCTGCAGCATTCTGGAGTGAGGGTCTGCGCTGGAAGGAAACTATGAAATATGTTAGCAACTAGTCAAACATTGTTTTAACTCCAATGAGTGCTTTTAATGGTGCACAATGGGAAAGGACAACCAGTGACATCGATGCGAGCCTTCCGACTCTAAAGTTTGCTCTATGCATTCCTCTGTGTCGTTTCATCAATGGCAACAGGGCAGGCGCGTACGCTGTAATTTTTTTCGAGGGGGGGGGGCAACCTTAGGTCTCCTTCCTATGCAAATTAGGGGAAGGGTACCTTTATTATACAAATATGAATAATGCCCACCATTCACCATAAAGACACATAAGGCCTGTGAGATGCACCTCTCCTTTACATGGCAAACAAGGAACCACATCAAATGGACTCACGCTGGAAAGAACTGCAGGAAGAACTCTACCAAGAACAAGTAAACAAGTGAAAATGTAAATTAAAGATTTCTATAGTAGAATACATAGCAAGCATGGCACGTGAACCGCGCGGGGTTGTGTTGCTTAGCCAGCCAATCACAAAACAAACAAAATCATCGTCATGTGGCCTTTTCAACAATGCATCCTACTTGATAGATCCGGAGAGTCTGCTGTTCTTGAAGAGCCTTTTCATCGGCGGAAGCAGTGAGGTGTGCAACAGGCATGGACAAAGTGTATGGAGTCTGAGCATTTCACTCTTCAAAAGTCTGCGGTACAGTTCATTTCACTGCTGAACCCGTTTTACTCATGAAACTTCACTGCCAACTGCACTGAAACTTGAAAACAAATAGTTGCAGCAAAGCAAGCATTTTATAATTTTCAGTTCGAAAAGAATTCGACTTTCGCCATTATACTTTAATAAGGGAGGGAAAATGTATAAAATTTTGCGCTAATAATTTTATTTTTGTGGTCACCGCCTTATTTGCCTAACAGGAAAAGTTTGAAGTATGAATTGTATTTGCAGCCTCGCAGAGGAACAGTGGCTGGCGGTTATGAGGCCGTGGGCGGGGCTTCGCTGCATACTTAAGTTGCATCCGACTATAGTTTCGTTTTTTGAATTACCTCTAGAAGAATGATAGAGAAATATATATTTGCGGAACATATTTGCGGAACAATCACATTTTTTTTTTGATCCCTCGTATACTGCTCTACTAAGTGCCAAACTGACTCTTATTGTTATTTGGGAAGTTGTGTAACGATGCGTGGCCACCAGTCCCGTGCAACAGGATAGACCGCAGGACGCTGTGGTTCTGGACATGCTGCACCCACTGTGAAAGGTTAGAAAAAAGCCCACATAAGCACAGCAGAGAAGTGGCAACATTAGGCGGTTTGACTGATAACTGTACAAGCGTCATTCAAGACACACGGAATTCTTCCTCACTTCTGGCGGCGTTTACAGTAACGAACGGCACACGCGTTATCAGCATGATAGCATTGCCTGTTACTTTCCTGTCGGGAATGATAATGCGCATGCCGTTCGTTACTGGAAAGTACCGGACTCGCCGCGTTAAAGAAAGGAAATGCGGACAAGCAGATGACGATTATCGTTGTGTGGCAAGAGGGTGTAATTATGCCTAAGAGTGTATGCTAGCCACCATACCCTTAATATAAACATATCTTCTCTGTAAAAAAAAAAAAAAAGTTTAACACAGCGATTTTTGTCTGGCAACAAAAAAAAAAAAAAGAAGAAGAAAGTTGCTTCCAAAGATTGTGCGCATCTATTAGCGGCGAGAATTAGGAGTGGCGCCCTCTCGCGAGTGACGTCACGGCCAAGACGCCGCTCGCTCCGGCTCGCTCGGCTGCCGCGCGCGCTCGTTCCCTTCGTGTATGCTTGAGGTATGGGTGGCTCGAGCCGTACGTATTGAAGAATACGTCGGCTTCTTTCAGCTGCCATACCTTAACCACAGTTTCCTCTTCAAAGGCGTGTGAGTCGAGAAACTTTGCGGCTTGGATATCGCAAGCTAAGTAGCGTTAAAGGGGTCTACTAGGTTCTGCAATGCATATATGCGCCGTGTGTATCGGTAAATTTTGACTAAAAAAAGAATATCTGCAAATTCAACGCGCGAAGTTGTGTATGATGCTTCGCTAAACACTTAACAATCATTTAGTATTTAGCTATGAGATAAGAAAAATTTGGTAATTGGCATCAACATGTTATCCGATGTTAGAAAGACACTGCCAAGCGAAGCTGTCATCACGATTCCTATTACTCTGGTGTGTTGTTCTTTTCAAATATGGCCATTCATTGTTGCGTAAAAAAATAGTTAGGCGTGCATTTCTTATGAAAAAGTTTGCTGCTACTTTCATCCCCCTCTGAAACAGGCCTCCAAAAAACGAATTGCTCATGGCTGCTAACACGACGGCGCGTCATGTAGAGTATTTACATAGTTAATTCACAAACACCATAGTAGCAATCACCTGAGAGATAAGTTTCGTTGTTAAGATCGAGAGCCACTCAATTGAAAGTGATGAAATGTTTCATAGTGGCCCTCAGTAGCCTTTATCGACAATATGGCACACCCCTGATCACGTAACGGTAGCAATCGACTGTCCGTATGGCGAGGCACGCTATGTTCGTGAAACCCATCAGTTCACTACAACTTCGAATTAAAACCATAAAGCATTTTTTTACAGCGCCAACTGGAATGGCTAAAGTATTCTCGAGCTACTACACCGCAGCTTAGATTGCCTACAAAAGGAAAATTCAAGCACCTTCTGTCTCACAATGTCTCGATCCAGCGTTATTTAATTATACAAACGGATAACAATTCGCTTCGTCGGTACATAAATTAAGGCTAAATTAAGTTTGCTCCAATCCAATCGCAAACATTCATAAAGAAAGCACCACAAGCCTTGCACATACTTTCACTTGATTTCTGACCCTCCACCGGGGGAATTTCGATATCTTGAATATGTCCCATACTACTAGTCATTGACGCTTCGACGTCTTTCTGGCTGCAGCTATGCGGTCCAGCAGGCATGCTTCACTAAAAAAATTGGGCCGAGCAGCCTGTGTCAGTTCGCCAAACAGATTCGTCATGTATATTCCTCAAGCAACAAGCACCAGTAAATTTCTCAAGTGAGTTTGATTTGATTTGATTTATTAATTTCCATTTACACACACACATGTACAGAGGAGTGGTAGATGGAGGTGGATGAGGGAAAAAAGCCGCACAGACGTGGCTTGAGGTAACCTCACCCCCTTAGGTACAATATGGCTGCATGGGGTAACACATCAAGCGCCATATAAATTACATTTATATAGTGGCCATAAAACATTGCAGTTATACAATATATGAAAGAACAGTAAAATATTTCCACAATAACAATGCAAAACACACTGTGGCATTGAAATAAATAAATGATATACACTAGGTAACATAGACAAAAAAAGAGGAACATAACATACATTATTAATCATTAGCAAACGCGCTCTAAAGAGGCGAGTTGAACGTGTAGCACGGAAAAGGGAATATATATTGGTACATTCCTATTTGTACTCTGTAAATAGCTGTAAGCCTTCATTAACTTTACTTCAAGTTTCCACCGCTTAAAAAAAAATAAACATGTGAAGAACCGCCTAATGTTGACAAGCAGGTAAAGAAGCAAGTGAGGCGTGTAGAATCTAAGCTCCAGTATTAGTTAAGTCCCCGTGCTACTGCCGAGCGTTTCTGTGAGGAAATGCAAAAATTCGATATTATGCTATGAACTACTCGTCGTGAGCAAACCTGTTTTAGCGGAATAAAATCAACGTGACTGCTGTAGAAGTCATATATAGCCAGCTTTGTGACATACTTGTTGCACCGCGGCAGGTATGGTATCATAACTGGATTCCTATAGGCTATGCTTTTGTGATTGTCTATCCGCGTATGAAAAACCCGCAATGGGCTGGTCTGCGTCGCTTCGGCTGGCACTGTAGCGTTGCCTTCGAGAGCTGCATTGTTGTCTAAGAACTTAGCTCTTTGAATAAATGTTCGCAAAGAAAGACGTCGTAAAAATATATTTGAGACGACCACCATAAGTATACAAGCAGAGAGAACGAGGGTGAACAAACGAAAACACCGCAGAAAGCGCCCGGACAACGCCCGAACTGTAGCAGACGACAGGCGCGAGTCCGTGCCCTGACGTCACGCGAGCGGCGCTCGCAGCGCCGCTCGTGTTCGTTCGGGGCTAATAGCCAAGCCGATCCATGCCTAAAGCTTCCCAAAATGGCCGATTGCATCGTCGAAGTCGTTAATACACTCTAATCGTTCACTTGATTTTTCGCTGCATTGGAAATGCAAGCGGTTAATTTCGCCGAATGAAATGTCTCGACGCTTTTCAGCGCCCGTCTCGTGCTTCTGAAAAGTGCTTGCGGTATTGGCGTGAACAGACAGGCAAGTGGACGTATTTATTCTACAGTTATTGAACAGTTACTTATCGATGCATCTTGAAGTTAGCCTAGAAGCTGTCGTTAAAAGTTCCGTCTTTCAGTAGACCTTGTGCAGCGTACTCTCAGCTCAATACGAAATTCTTGACTGCGTTCTCGAGTTTTGTTTAACGGCAATGAGAAGGAGTTAGATAATGCACAAAGGCAAGGTTTTGTCTGGTCTTGCAGGAGTCCCAGGTGCTTTTTGCGCCGCGTACACTGTCGCAATCGTTACACGTCTGAGGAACCAGACTGGCGGCGCATAGGTAAAGCCGGCTGCCAGTGCAAGCCGCAGTCCCCTACATTGTCGCTATAAAGAGGAAATTTGTACGTGTACTAAGGGTACGCAACGTTTCTTTGTTCAGTATAATTTGGCGGTGCCTCCAGCAGAGAAAATGTGGATCCCGTACTGCTCCTTCGGTTTGGGCTCGGCAATGCCTCCGCGTGGCGGGCGCGTTTAAGAGGAAGTTTTAGCTCGGGTGTTCCAATCTAAGTACATGTAAACGGAGTATTCGTTTTTCTCGGCAACCACTGCACCAAATTTGACGAGGTTTGTTACATTTAAAACAAAAGCTTAGAATCTAGAATTTCTGCTGGGTACACAAAAGATTTAAGCGAAACAATTGAAGCAGAGCGGGGCATGGTGCTTTCAGTGCCCAATTTTTTATAGAACATGTAGTTTTCCATTATAAAGGGGACTGTAATGCGATGTCTTGTAAGTAGGGGGTTGTCTTATATTCAGAGTCGACTTATGTTTCAATATGAACGGGAATGAAGTGTTACGCAGTTCTTTTAACGAAATTTACCTCTGCTGTTTAGTTTCCATATTGTGCGTAGAAGCAACAGTGCGTGCGCTTTCAGCTGCTCAGTTTATCTTCAATGCTGCTCTCAGTTTGTAGAGTTCATCACATGTGCATGTGCAACACATTGGCGAAGGCAATACGAACTGCATTTCTCGCTAGCTGGACAAGTTGGAATGGCAATGCACCTTGGAGAACAAGACTCGAATAGTGAAAGTCTGGTGGTAAGTCTGAAGTAATATATTTTCATTTATATTTGGTGTTAACTTTCCAGCGCAAACTTTCTATCCTATTGAAGAAACATTTAGCCCCCTGTTTGGCCTATTTTTTGAGGGCCTTATACATCAGGCCCCCTAGCAAGTTTTATAGCGTCCTCAATCACCTTGCCCCGGGGTTGCCCCGAAACCAGAATGATGCGCCTTGCACCACTGTGGTGGCGCACTGCAAAGGGTCAACATCGAGGACAAAACTGCACCCATTGCAGGGTGCTTGCATGCAGCGCTATTTTGCCCCTGGCGCGCAAGACGTGCGCGAACACGCGCGCGCACACATTTTGTTGTTTGCAGGTGCTGAGCATCTGTGGCAAGCGCTCGAACCTTGTCAAACTGCGTGCTCTGACATACCTGGTTGCAAGCAAACACCAATGGATCTTATAATTAATCCTGACTACCCGTTCCTGACGACCCTTTCAACGAACCTGTCCACTTTCGGCCGCTCTTCACCACATTGTTTTTGGACGAGGTTGATAAGCATGCCGTCTTCGCTGTCAGAAGAACTTGAAAAAAAAGCTCATCGATTGCGGCAATTAGCAGCGCTTCCTTTCTCATTGCCGACATCTCCACTGGCTAACTCCGTTGCAACCGCAGCTATCGGGCCAGAGCATCCACGGTTCTGAAGTCGGCAGTGCGCGCGCGCGTCCCGCAGTGCTTGCTGGGGATTGCACCCTGGCGCACCGCCGATTTTCTCGGTGTGAGACGGGGCAATGGAAAACCGCTCCAACAGGGTGTGCTTCCGGTGATCGAGGATGAAAGTGCGCACCAAGGCGCCCCGGTGCGGGTGATCGAGGACGCTATTACTTTACACTGCAATTTAAAGCTTCTTGAGACCCGAATACAGCCATGGGACATAATTACTTTTCAAGCTGGTTATTATTGCCTCCAGGCATGTTTCAAACATGAAAGATGTTTTTTTAATAACATAGTTTTAAATAACTGGCACCTTTTTTAAATATCACAGTCATACGTAGACAGGCTAAGAGCTGCATCTCCAAGTAAACATCTCATGCTCGCTATGGTAAAAACTGCATTTCATTGCCTGAACGCAGAGGTGAAGATGGAGTTATGTGTAGTAGACTGTTACTTGGCTGCTGCATCCTGGATTTTCATGCATTAATGAGGAATTCAAAACATACTTCAAGGTTGCTTCCTGCTGTTTGTGACAATGCAGAGGTCTACATCAATTTAGTGTGAAATTTCTTGAAAGTAGATGAGAAGAATATGAGTGAACCACTTTCGACAGTTCCGCATGCATTAGACTTCATATCCACGATGAATGTTTGGAGTAACGACTTCAGACTTCTGGCATTTCTTTATCGAAATAATCTTTTAAACTGGTTTGTTATTAGAGGAGACAGCAGAAATTGAATGCCCTCTTACCACACCACCATGAGGTGAGCGTGACTGCCAACAGAGAGACACTCTCCCTCTGCCTTGAGTAGCCTCCGCAAGCGACGTTCCTTCCTCACCTTGTCACATACTTGAGCCGAAGAACCACATCGGGTTCACGTGACTAGCACCACCCGCTTTTTTTTTCTTATCCAGTTTTGTTGCGTGGCACATTTTCCACCGTGGCATTGCGCATCCTGAATTGGGCGATTTACCGAAGTAATGCATCATGGCGAGCGACACTTTTAAGACTGTGTTTTGCATTGCACTGTTTGTTTGTGTTGCCTTGACTCTGGCTGGGTGTGGCGCTTTCTCAAGAGGGAGGAAAGTGGTGTTTCATTTGAAGTTTCAGCTGTCTGTATGACATGCACAGATTTGTCATGAATACCTGTGTCATGTGCTGTAAGGCTGTAAACTTAAGAACAGCATTAAATACATTCTCTTAGTGGTGAATGCAACGCATACTTATCTTTTGCGCACAAAGAAAATGTGAACAGTGTACAGTGCTCCCACTTCTGCGTCAGTCTGATAAAAAGGTCAACAAAGAGTGATACTGCACTAAATCAAGTATCTTGAAATTGGGAGACATACTAGGGATGCTTCTGCAGCAGACATGATTGGCCAGAAAGGTTAACAATGTACAGCTGCTTGCAGTGACCAAATGCACAGCACCATCAGTTTTGTGCCATGCTATAGTTCTATCAAAACCGCCTAAATTCTTGCAGCTTTTTAGGAAAGGATTAGTGGCACATAACAGTGTGCCTATTTTTCCTGTTTTTTGAATGTATATTTTGCTCCCACGTAGCTGATGTGACTCAAAGGTTTATAGTCCTGAAAGCTTGTTTGCTTTGTTATGAATGTTACCAAAAACTTACGTGTACAAGCTTACCCCTGCCCACACTAACGCAGACCCAGTGAGTTTATTTAGTATGGAAAGCTAAAACAATGTAGTGGCTGCACTATTGTTATGAATCTGTTGTAATGATAGATGTTGCTGATTTTATGGAGTGCTTGTTTTCATCACTCAGGATATCACCCAAAATGCTAGGAGGCAAAAAAAAAAAAAAGATGTATATATTGTTCACAAGATATGGTTGAGTAGAGACTGGGTGGTGGCAACCGATTGAGGGAACGAGCTCGCCTGCGGATCTTGCGACAACAAGAGGTTCAAGTAGATTTTATCGCATTAAAGTGCAACAAGTGACTAGAAAAAAAAAAGCCTGGGCATGTCATCAAAAGATACCGTTGGGAACAAAAGTCTATGGATCTACACGCACCATGAAATACCCAAATTTCTTTTCTTACTTTCCGTGTTGGCATACACTGGTCCACAGTAAAGTTGCAAAATGGGGCGGGCCCTCCATTTCATTCCTACTTGACAAAGTTGAGATTTCTTAATTCCACTCTTTTTAACTCCCCAGAATGCCAAGAGTTGTACTATTTCTCCAACTTTAAATGAAATTCTTACTATAGTTGTTTACTAGTTGTGCCTTTGAACAAAAAACTTATTTTTGAAGTTCTAACAACATTGCAGATAATGTTATGCTTCTTTAACGAGAACATATTTGCTTTGTGACCTTTCATTTTTGCAGTGCGTTGCGAGCTGTATAATCTCTCATATCTACTCTTGACAGTACATGCATGTTACCTGCGCAAGTGTAATTTATGAATAAATAATGTGATTGCAGAATATATTCAGTAATGTTAATCTATAATGGCATCAATTGGGCAGATGTAGTTGGAATGGAACTGGCACAGTCCTGTAGTGCTAAACCTTCACTAGTATAAGACTGCAAAACAGGTATCTTTGCCAATTACTCTAAATTAGACTAGGCCAAATTTTTTTACATTTATAAGTTTTTACTGAATACTGGCTCTTTCAGTATCTACCTATAGGTCACTATCTCTGCCGTGGTACTTACCAACAAAATGGTATTCTACTTATTGTGAAATTCTGAAGTCCTGGAGACTGTTCCAATGAGGAGCTTTAATTGCACTTAAACACTAACCTTTAGTTGCCAAGAATGATTCTATTTAGCAAGAGCATGCTTGACTATGACACAAGGATGGAGGCCAAAAAAGTTACTGCCCTTCCACTGCTGTGAAGCGGGGTGCAAGCGAAGCTTGGGATCTGAGGCTCTTTGTAACGCCTCACGGCGAGGGCGGCACGTCAACGTCGACCCCATCTAGAATGAGTTCCCGGTGGCATCAATCAAACACTGCCTGTTCTTTGGCCAAACGCACAACACGTGGCCTGCTCCCACTGCCATTCCTTCAATGCAGCCTGCTCTTTGGCAGAACAGACCAAACGCGGCCTCCCCATCTGACTGCTGGGCCTGAACTGGTGTGGGAAACTGCGGGTGTCGGGCGAGCAAACACGCGAACACACCCTTTCCCTCCTCCGGAAGAAGGGGATGCCCGTGATTGGCTCATGCCTTGCGCTGCTTCTACTTACCCATCTTAAAGGCAGCGTTTGATGAACTGACAGTGGCTGAATCTGTTAGCGTGGTGGTCTCGCGATCCGGAGGTCGGTGGTTCGAATCCGCAGCCTGATAAGCAATTTCTATTTTTGCGCAGCTTGGGTTTTTTCGCACGGTAACACCGACACCAGTGAGGCAATACAAGCTTCTGTTAAAAAGGTCGCAAATGGTTGCATCTTATGCCCGTTCCTGTTGATGTGGACATTCAGTGTTATTTTTCACTGTCAGAAGTATCCTTGAAGAAGGGGGGGGGGGGTCAACAAAGTATCGGCACTAAAGAAGCAACGTCGACGTACATGGTAGTTGAAATAAATCGATGATTAAATGTTGATTATGCTGTCATGTACGACGCACAAATTGTTAGATGGATCTGGCGAGCTTCAAGCTCACGTGTCAGCACTCTCATTGGCCTGTTGAGCATGTTGAGCCGACGCCGCTACGACAATGGGACGCTCACCGCTTCTGTTGTAACAGTTCCTCCTGCTCGGGCTGACCTGCCGGCCTCCCGTCATTCTGGAACTTGGCTCCGTGGGTGTGTCACGTACCTTGGACGCGCATGCGTGGTCCCCTTGGCCGAGCCCTGTCAACAATGGTATCGTCGATCTACCGCAGAACGAGGGAGCGCCTACGTGGCATGCGGCACCAGCTTTGGCGGATGACGGAATCATCACCTGGCAACGCGGGCAATGCACCAGCATGAACATCGGATCCGGCGCGCAATATAAAAGCCCGCCACAACTGCTCTCTGCTGGGCACGACGCCGCTACGACAATGGGACGCTCCCCGCTTCTGTTGTTACAGGTTAGTTACCTGGACAATACCAGTGGCTATAAGTGCAATAATCGCTGTCTAATAGCGGTGTCGTGCCTGATTGAGCTCTATGACAGTGTCAAACGCGCACTCTGCTGCTTTGTGCGACTTGTTGCGGTTGATGCTGTCTGGGGATGTCGAACTTAATCCTGGACCTGAAGATTCTGTTTTAGACATTGTACGCAGGATAGCAGCAGGCCAAACTGCAATTTTGGTGGAGCTTAAGGGGATAAAAGAGAAGCAGGACGCCACAGACGTTGAGGTGAAATGCCTTAAGGACAGAGTCGCCACTCTCAAGTCCACCCTTAGCCTACGTGAAACCTTTGGGACAGACATACCTGACGGCATCCAGTCATTTTCACACCAGTTAAAAACCATAGCTTCAAGGTGCGAGGACGCCGAAAACAGACTACGTAGATCAAATTTACTGTTTTTTGGCATCAGCGATGAGTCCGGTGAAGATTGGACGACTTCAGAGCAAAACGTCGTCAAACTCTGCACTGAAAGGCTGGGGCTTACTTTATCAAGCGACCAGTTTGAACGAGTGCACAGAATTGGTCGATTCGCTCATGACAAATGCAGGCCAATAATCGCTAAGCTGGTCACATTTAAAGACAAACAGAATATTTTGGCTTCTGCAAGGAAGCTAAAAGGCTCCCGCTGATCTGTCCGCGAGGATTTCGCGCCAAGCACTCGCTTAGCAAGAAAAAAGCTGTTAGAATATGCAAGAGCACAGGACAAACCCCGCAAACTTTCACTTGACAAGATGCGCATTAACAACAAGGAATACATGTACGATGTTGATAGAGACACCGTCGTATTATGTAACAGATAGCTAAAGAAATCTACGGGGGCGCAGGTCCCTAAACTTCCCTCTTCTACTGAATCATCTCGTTTGCTCACAATATCGTACACTAACATACGCAGCATACTAAATAAGCGCGATATATTTTGTTCCTTTATAGAAGATAGCAAACCCGACGTTCTAGCTCTAACAGAAACATGGCTACACCACGATTTTTGTAGAAAGTGACATATTCAGCATTTATCGGCATGACCACAATGATAAAAAGGGCGGTGGTGTCTTACTTGCAATATATAAAAGGATTTCTTCTTATGAAGTTGACACCTCATCATCACTTGAGATTATCTGGGCTACCTGTGAAACCATTTGTGGAAACATATTAGTTGGTGTCTGTTACCGCCCACCTGAAGTGTCCCTTCCATTTGTTGATAAACTACGCGAAAGCATTGTCACTGCCATGCAGAAATGTTCAACTACCGTATTTACTCGCATAATGATCGCACTAGCGTAATGATCGCACCCCTAAAATTTGTCGTCAAAATTCGATTTTTTTTATTTCCCGCGTAATGATCGCACCCCGAACTTGCCGCAGCGATATGTCGTGTGCTAAGTCTAGCGAATAATGATCGCGCTTACCACCTGTCGAATGCTACGCGAACGACTCTTCAAGACAAGCCAAGCGGCCTGCACGCACTAAACATTCTTAAGTAGATGCCTCATTTCATTACTTTCATCACTTTCCGCACTTCCATGACAAAATGAGGTACAACCAAACTTGCCTTTATTATGGGTTGGCTTTATAATGGCTGATGTCAACAAAAACAATAAAGGCGCATTTCGATTCTTTTCATCTGCTTTTGCACTCGTGAGCACGCAACAAATCGCGCGCGGCAATGATAGTAGCCACGTTTACTCTGATACGTTAAAAGTGTACCCTATTCATACGCCGACGCTTGTAACACAGCTAAGATATTCGCCCACCATTAGCGGAAAGTAGTGAAGACAGATGCCGCAGTTTCCGCAGCATGCCCGTCATGTGTTTCTGTCACTGGCAGCTAAGCGCGCCCACCTATTTCTGTCCCCTCAAAGTGGACATGGCTACGTTATTGCCGCAAACTTGCCGATATTAACGATATTATTCATCACTAATACGGAAGAAACTGTTTCAATGCACGTAATGTACTCACGAGAAGAAAAAAAAAATCGCGTTCGGCTCGCTCCGCTAGCCGCCATTTTTGTTTTGGTGTCCCGCACCCGCAATCTCGCATCCCGCGGCAAACGCGGACGAAAAAAAAAAATTTTTTTTCCCCGGGAAATTTAACCCGCGTAATGATCGCACCCCTGAATTTGCTTCAATTTTTCTGACAAAAAAAGTGCGATCATTATGCGAGTAAATATGGTAGTTATGTTTATCTGCTTGGCGATTTCAATTTTCCCCAAATCAATTGGCCATGCTTGTCATCGTCGTGCAAGCACGCAACCGATTTCATTGAATTAACCTTGGACTTAAATCTTTCTCAGGTAATCAATCAACCCACCCGTGACAATAACCTCTTAGATTTGGCACTAACTACCGCACCTGAAACCGTGTGTCCTGTGTTAATTTCTGACGGTTTCAGTGACCATAAGCTGCTTCAGCTGACGCTCCGAATTCCCATGTTATTCACTGGGTTTCAACATAAAAAAATTCGGGATTACAACAAAGCTAACTACATTTTCATCAACAGTGACTCATTCTTTCCGTCTTTTTCCCAACGTTCCGTTAACGAAAACTGGATACTTTACAAAGACAAATATATTCCGTACGTTTCGGCAGCGAACGACAAATCTAAACCATGGTTCAATAAAAAACTTCGAACACTACGTAATAAAAAAAAAAACGTCTGTACCGCAATGCTATAAATCGGGAGAGTCCTCATGGAGCAAGTACAAAAATTTCCTTAGTGAGTACACTTTAGCCTTACGCACTTCTAAAGACAAGTACTTCGCTCACGACTTACCTTCTCTCCTGAAGACTAATCCGCAAAAATTTTGGCAACCGTTAATACCCGGTCACACTTCTGGTATTTCTCTGCTAGACGACAAACAACCACCTCTTTCAGACGGGGAATGTTCATCACTATTTAATGCATATTTTTCTTTTGTTTTTACAAGGGAAGACCATTCCGATATTCCAGTGGTTCCGGATTACGATTACCCATTTATGGCACCTATAAATATCTCAACTGAAGGCATTGTTAGCCTCATTAACGGACTTAAAACCACATCTGCTTGTGGTATTGACAATATTAACACTAAGCTATTAAAAAACACAGTATCTACTTCAAGTGTCATCCTATATCATATCTTTAAGCAGTCCTTGTCGTCTGGTGTCTTGCCCGTTGAGTGGAAGATTGCGAAGGTTTCCCCATTTTTAAAACTGGAGATAGACATAGGCCTGAAAACTATCGCCCAATATCGCTAACATCTGTGTCATGCAAACTATTTGAACACATAATCGCCTCGCACATTTACACGCACCTAGAAAAAAATAACTTTTTCTTTCAGAAACAGCATGGCTTCAGGAAAGGTCTATCTTGTGAAACACAGTTACTAGAATTTACCACCGATCTACATAGCAGTATGAACAACAGTCAACAAATAGACGCCATTTTCCTGGACTTTTCAAAAGCATTTGATCGCGTTGCTCATTGCTGGCTCATTTCTAAAATATCTCATCTAGGTATCGACTCACTAACCCTTTCTTGGCTTAGAAACTTTTTCTCCTTCTCCTGTCACTGAGGTCACGTCTGGTGTACCACAGGGGAGTGTGTTAGGGCCTCTGCTTTTCCTAATATTTATTAACGACCTACCTTCAAACATTTCCTCCGGCATACGACTGTTCGCCGACGATTGCGTTGTTTACCGACAAATTAATTCTATTAACCATCATACTGCCTTGCAGCATGACCTTCACATTATTACCGACTGGTGTAATATATGGAAAATGTCTCTTAACCCTTACAAATGTAATAATATATCGTTCTCACGCAAGCGCACTAGCTCCATATTCACATACACCATAAATAACACGAACCTGTCACGTACCACTACTTACAAATACCTTGTGTAAACCTCACTAGTAACCTTTCTTGGTCTCCGCATATCACTACAATTTGCGCAACTGCATCTAAAACCTTTGGCTTTCTGAGGCGCAACTTGCAAAATTCATCTGCTGACGTGCGTAAATTAGCATACCTGACATTTGTACGCCCGCAATTAGAATTTGCATCAGCTGTATGGTCACCACACCAAGAATATTCAATAACCATGCTGGAACGCATCCAGAACAGAGCTGCCCGACATATAACTCGGAATTTTGATCGAAAGTCAAGTATAACGCAGATCAAGCTCAATATTTCTTTACAGCCCCTAGACATCCGCCGGAAGATTGCTTTGCTCTGTCTATTTCACAAATATGTTCATTCCGATAAGCCATGCATATTACCCCTCGAAACCCCCGTCCGTACGTCCTCAAGATTACATAATCATTTTAGCTTCTAGCGCATTTTCGGTAAAACCACTGCTTTCAATTTATCTGCTGTACCTCGTGGCATATCCCACTGGAATGGTCTTCCCAATGATATCGTCACGATAACTGATCGTAAAATATTTCGTGAACGCCTGTGCGTGCTTTTTACATAATCTCCTTCCTTTTATATATCTGCTATGCTTGATCATGCTGTGCTTTGTTTTGTTTTTAGTTCAGCCACTGTACAGTTGTCTTAGGTTTATTTTTGAGTTGTTTCCATTGTACTTAACAGTTCTTTGTTACATTGCCCCCCTTACTCAATACCCGACAGGGCCTGTAAGGTGTTTTCTAAATAAATAAATAAATAAATAAAAAATGTGCAGCGTCGGTAAGATTAGCATTTCCTCTCTTCATGGTGGATCTACACGACGGACGGCGCATCACGTGACTACGCGTCACGAATTTGTGCCGTCCGCGCGTCATCCGCGACCCCCACGGACAACAAATGCCGTGCTATTTTTCGCATCCGGATTTTGGGAGTCGAATGCTGCGGATTTAGCCTAGCATGCTCTACAGTCTGGCAACAAGCGCGGCTTTGGGATCTTTCTGAAACAGCTTCATCGCTGCTGACACCATTCGTGTCTGTTCGCGAGCGTGCGATTCGCACAAGAGCGACTGAAATGAACCTGAGTGGATGAGGTAACTTTGTTCTTACATCTCGTGGAGCAGTTCGCCGCGTTGTGGGACATGGCTCTCACCGATTACGCGGACACGAGAGCGTAACAAGACCTCTTTCGATGAAACAAGCACTCGTCATCATCCAATTCGGACAAAACGACAGCCATTGCGGCCAACCGTTGTTTCCTTTCGATTGCCATTTTCATTCAGAGTGAAAAACACGTATGACAAAGTCTTTGTTACACCGATGGCGCCATCTAGAGTGAGTAGAAACAAGCAAGCATAATAACTTACGTCCACTGAGATCCACCCGGGCCGCCACAACATCGTCGAGGCCATGTTCAGCCATACAGCCACTCTAAGCCTACACGCAGAGAATCTGAGTATCTCTTTCGGAAACGGTGCCCACTCATCACGAATAGATTGCTGTCGAAGCTTCTGGGCACAAATATAAACCAAATACAAGCCTCAGTTTGAAAATTACGGGTCACACAGTGGACGACGACGACTTGACAGGTTCGAGGCGGACGGCAGTCGCTTCGGGTGGTGTCGCCATGTTTATTTTTCCGGCGCGGTCGTCTGCTCAGTCCGTCCGTCGTCTGGATGGGCTTCGCAGCCAGACGGGCGGCGGATTAAGCGTCCGCGGCACAGATTTGCACGGAGCCGTCCGGCGTGTGGATACACCATCAGCGTTGACTGCTGCATTGTGGCGTGGTGGAGCACTGCCATTACGAATCCCCTCACAAACTATGAGCTACCAAGCTGCACTAAGACCAGTGCACCAGTTTCAAGGATTACAGCACGCATGCATGCGCACTCAGATGTGCATACATACAAATTGTTGATTACGTCTCTCATTGTACTGTTACACTAAGGTACGTTTTAATACTGGATAAAATTGCTGCTTACTTTGCACATCACATAGCATTAATTATAAAAAATTCAGCATGTGCATATTATAGCCGGCTATAAAAAAAAAATTTACGGGGCTCCTTCCAACACATCATGCTATGTTTCGCAAGCTGTTCCAACAATTAAATAGATGATTACACAATGGTGGCCGCTTTTCATAAGTTAGCTTCGCTGGAATACATCCGTGTTAGTGGCAAAGCATACGAATTTGGTTTCGTGTCTTGGTGAACTGTGCAAGCTATTTCCGGCCCAAATTTCTTTTTAAAGAGTTGCACGCATTCACCATCATCATCATCCTACCTTAAAGTTCAATGCAGAACGAAGGAGCCTCCCTGCAATTATCATTGTCTTGCACTAGCTGATGCGAACTTGTGCTTTCAAATTTCATCATCTCACCTAGTTTTCTGTCATCCTTGGCGAAACTTCCCTTCCCTTGGCGCCCATTCTGCAACTCTAATGGTCCTCTGGTTATCTACCCTATTCATTACATGGCCTGCCCAGCTTCATTTTTTCCTCTTAATGTCTACTAGAATATCGACCATCCCTATTTGCTCTCTGATTCAGACCGCATTTATCATTGCATTGCTCTTTGTACGGTCCTTAACGTGTTCTCGAGATTCTTCGTTAACCTCCAGGCTTATGTGCCATACTGCATGCTTAGAAGAACAATGTATCCAAGTTGACATTTTCAAATTCCCCGATTTTTTTCAGGTTTTCACCAAGTTTCACGTCAAGATGGGCTGACACCATGTCACCTGATGCTGTCACTCTCTGGTAAGCATGTTAAAAAAATAAAAACAATGCAGTTTGAACAGTAAGGAGTAGTGTTTATTTTATTCAAAATAGAAAACTGAAACAAGGGGTTTGTAAAATGCACAGCTACTAAAATATCTTCCAAAGAAACTCGGTGCCCTTTAATCTGTGAAGGCTGACCAGCGGAGCTGCGTATGTGGGCCCCTTAATGGTGAACTGCACTTCTGCCGCGGGTCAGCCTGGTATTGCACTACCTATGGGATTGGCCCATGTGTGGGGAGTGCTTAAAGCCTGCTTCATCTCCGCTGCAGGTTGGACTGGCATTTCATGACCTTCGGGATTAGCCCACATATGGGGAGTGCTTAATGCTTGCTTTACTTCTGCCTCGGGTTGGCATGGTATTGCACTTTCTTCGGGATCGGCCCATCGTATGAAAAATTGTTGGTCTATGCGCGGATGCGATCTGCCAGATCTTAGCAATAGACAGCTTCACTGTAAAAAAAAAGTGGTCTAGCTCACAGCAAATAGTCAAACATTTTAAAATGCGAATAAAAAGAGATGCATACAAAAGCAAATAGAGCTACCGTATTTACTCGCATAATGATCGCACTCGCGTAATGATCGCACCCCTAAAATTTGTCGTCAAAATTCGATTTTTTTTATTTCCCGCGTAATGATCGCACCCCGAACTTGCCGCAGCGATATGTCGTGTGCTAAGTCTAGCGAATAATGATCGCGCTTACCACCTGTCGAATGCTACGCGAACGACTCTTCAAGACTAGCCAAGCGGCCTGCACGCACTAAACATTCTTAAGTAGATGCCTCATTTCATTACTTTCATCACTTTCCGCACTTCCATGACAAAATGAGGTACAACCAAACTTGCCTTTATTATGGGTTGGCTTTATAATGGCTGATGTCAACAAAAACAATAAAGGCGCATTTCGATTCTTTTCATCTGCTTTTGCA
Organism: Dermacentor albipictus; assembly: GCF_038994185.2. Lineage (NCBI taxonomy): Eukaryota > Metazoa > Arthropoda > Arachnida > Ixodida > Ixodidae > Dermacentor > Dermacentor albipictus. The sequence continues at coordinate 56,535,756 of NC_091825.1, forward strand.
CTCGTGAGCACGCAACAAATCGCGCGCGGCAATGATAGTAGCCACGTTTACTCTGATACGTTAAAAGTGTACCCTATTCATACGCCGACGCTTGTAACACAGCTAAGATATTCGCCCACCCTTAGCGGAAAGTAGTGAAGACAGATGCCGCAGTTTCCGCAGCATGCCCGTCATGTGTTTCTGTCACTGGCAGCTAAGCGCGCCCACCTATTTCTGTCCCCTCAAAGTGGACATGGCTACGTTATTGCCGCAAACTTGCCGATATTCACTAATACGGAAGAAACTGTTTCAATGCACGTAATGTACTCACGAGAAGAAAAAAAAAAAATCGCGTTCGGCGCGTTCGGCTCGCTCCGCTAGCCGCCATTTTTGTTTTGGTGTCCCGCACCCGCAATCTCGCATCCCGCAGCAAACGCGGACGAAAAAAAAAAATTTTTTTTTTCCCCGGGAAATTTAACCCGCGTAATGATCGCACCCCTGAATTTGCTTCAATTTTTCTGACAAAAAAAGTGCGATCATTATGCGAGTAAATACGGTATTTGTATCAACTGATAGCAAGCTCATTGGTATTATGCCCGAACTTTGTCACATATCAGATTCTCCAAGCAACTGGAAAGTCAACCTCAACTGTCCTGAGATACTCTCAGACTGCGCATAATGCTTCAGTGTTGCATTTCACTGCTTTAAGGGGTTTATTTTGGTGTGGATGTGGGTAACCTGCATCTTAGTGTGAGCCAACACTTTGCTTTTTGAGCTCAAGCTCCTTCAAAGAGGCGGCGGCACAGTTCCTTTCCCAGTCATTCCTCAATGCAATGGTCCTTCCTATTCTTGTCCTCGTTCCGCTGCGTGTTCGCCCCATGGACCATTTGAAGCATCCTTTTGGTCAGTTGTACAGTCCGATTTTTCAGAGTCCCTAAGGGCCGCTACAATGTCAAAAAAAAATGAATGCATGTCTTTTACTGCCCTTAAGGGCCCAAATCGCCACAGGCACGTCCAAAAAAGCTCTGGTCTGCCAGTACACTGATTAAGAGTGTCTCAAGAGTGTCTTGCTTCACTCTTGAGCAGCACTTACTGACTGCACAGTAATAACAAGCTCCACCAAAGGGCTAGATTACTTCTGTACTACTCCAAGTGTTCCAAAAAAACTTTTGGAACACGAAGTAGAAAAAAAAATTCTGCTCCTAAACTGCTCCAGAATGACAACTTTGTGCTTGAAATCCTAAACTGTCTTGACCACCACCACTGAGGGGTTAATCTTCAACATCACTTACGTACGTAAGATAAAATCTTAAGTAACACTTACTGGTTGTCTAAACATTTTGAAATGGTTTCACAGGTTCTAATTTAACACTTCTTATATGCACTTTTTAAAACATAACAGTGAATAACGATTTTGGTATTAATTTCGGTAACATATTTCAGTATTCTGCAGTTGATTTGGAGGATTATGCGTCATCACTGGTCTGCAATTATGGAAGTTTAGAGATAAAAAAGTGGGGGCAAGAATGCCGACGTTTTACACATTGTCGTTGTACAGAACAAAACCTATGCAACTTGCTATAAAACTTGTTTATATAGTATTTGAAATTACCCTAAGAGAGTATGTAAACAGCTGGGGTTTCATAGTTCTAGGTTCTTATGTTTTCGACTAGCACCTCCCTTTAAATGGCAGTAAAAGGCATGCATTAATTTTTTTTTTGGACTGCCTGATTTTCTAAATGTTTTGTTTTTGCAGTCCTCAGGGAACCACCCCTTGCCGCCAAGAAAAAGCACCTTTGACTGTAGCAGTAATCAGTGATTCGCCTAATTGGCAAACAGTTCAGTATGCCAAACAGCCTCGAGACAGCTGTACCTCTGACAGAAGGCACTAATACACAGTGCAATACACTGTTTCTGCACCCTAGACTGTGGGATTCTCATCCCGTACTCTTGGGTCAAAGGAACGACAATACAGTAGTACAAACAATCACAAAGGCATTTATTGCACCTTTCATTGATCAATGCCTGCTAGCCAAGTTGCTATCCACAAAACATGCCAATGGGCGCGCGACAAATCGCAGAAGTCCGACTCACCGTGACCGGATAGCGAGCGAATATGTTCGCCCCTTGCTGGATCCCAACGCCTGGTTGTTCGCGTGTACGGTCACGCGAACGGTCATATAAGGCCTCACGAGACGGTCTTGCAGAAGCATGGATCGGCGCACGCCTGGCACGTCCGCGCTGCTTGCCGTCCCGAACCAAAGAGGAAGCGTGTTCTCCCTTGCGCCCCCAAGTAACCCTGCCGTGAGGCGGCGTTGGCAGCGCAACACTCGCGCCATCTCTCGCATGGCCTGGGGCCCGCGGCGAAGCCGCAATGCAGGAGACGAAAGCTATACAGGAAAAACAACATATCAGGGGACGTGCGACAGTCGCTTATCCCCACAAGACAAATGTGATAAGAGCTATATTATGTGACCTATCATAACTGCGTGGTGCCAATACAGACAGGATATGCAGGGCATGTAGCGATGTGGACAGTAGCAATGGAATGATATCACCAGTGTACAGAGCGATGAATTCATTCTTTCTCTGTTACTGATAATCGAGAACTGCATCAATTAAAAAATGTGAGAAAAATTAAGAGAAAAATCATGTGTGAAGGAATACTACTCATCATATATATTGCAATTATTCTCAGACAGCATTCCCTCTTTTTTGCTTTTATTATTAGTGCATTTATATAGTACTGCTCACCTGCTGTTCCATGTGTTCCATCGACACATACACGATCAGTTCCAAGCCTCTTGAAAAGCTCCTGTTGTGGTGTGGTCATGATGACTAGCATAAAATATGTCATCCAAAAGGTCCTCATTTTTTCTCTAAAAGAATGTCACTTTTTGGTGTTTAAAGAAGAGCAATGGGTTCTCCTTTTCACTATGCATCCTCTCAACCCAGAGTTGCACGCTCACATAGTCATTATCATGCAGCCGCTCGGTCTTTGAGACTCTGGCATCCCTCATTATGTTGCGGAGACCCTGCTTGCTTAACAGGTTGATGCAGTGCAATGTCTCATCCACGTTGGACCGCACATTATCCAGTACTGCATCAATGGACACGCCTTCTCGCAGCTTGTCTTGAGAGAGTAGAGAAAAAGTGTATATTAGTTGAAGCATAAATAACTATTACCGAGCACGCAAGGAAGTGAAATGGGCACTGATGAACATTTTTTAATATCATTATTTAGAATTCCTTTAATTGAATAATGAGTTACATTGACTTACAAAAACCTTTTGCAATGGGGGGTGTTAAATAGTTCAAGCTGTCGCAATTTTTGTTCTTTTTAGGCCAGCTCTTTGCAAGGACATGGTGCTATGCAGCCTTCAGCTGCTGAAGAGGCAAAATTACATTTCTGAATTACACTACACGGTTACATTACATTTGAAGAGGCAAGATTACATATTTAAGTGTTTCAATGTTTGGTGTCATTGATAAACCGTCATAGGGATTATCTGCACCAGTGTTATCAGGTACGTAAGTGAAGAAATTTATTGTGTGTACCAAGTTTACAGCTAGGCTGCCAATTTCATCCTTCACTGTTGGTAACCTTGTTCGCACAAAAGACATTACTGAAGCATTGTGAAAGCATTGCACTGGACTGGACATGTGAAGATTGTGGTTCATATCCTACCCAGGGCAAAAATGTCTTCCACTTTTATTTCCTTTACTAAATATTGCCATTATTTACAATTTCTATCCTTCAGTTAGGACTTCATTTTCCAATTGCATTCCATAGCAGAAGTTATTGCCACTTCCATAGTGGCATGCCACCATAGAAGGGCAAAACAGAGTCGGCAATCGAAAACGTGCAGCATTTCTAGATTAACTTAAATATAAACATCACTGTTACTGACTGCATTGATGGACATAATTTTATTAATGTCAATATAAAAACTGTCAATTAAAGCTTTCAGCAATTATTTATATAGTTGATTTATCAGTCATTCATCCATATTTACGGAGCAGACACACCTGTGAATGTATGCTTTGAAGGCTATGCAGTCATGTGGGTTTTTGAGTTAAAGGTATTATTTCAGTCAAGTAGAGTACTGACTGGACACTTGAAGCTGTTTTACGAGTTCACGTCTAATACTCAGGGTGTCTACCAAGTTGACATTTCGAAATTCCCCAAGTTTTCCCCGAGTGCCACTGCAAATTTCCCTGAGTGATGCAGAACTGTTTTATATCAACACGGGCTGAAACCATATCGCCTGATGCTGTCACTCTCTAGTAAGCACATGAAAAAAAAAGCAACTTAGTCCAATTTGAATACTAAGGAGCAGTGTTTATGTTATTCAAAAAGAGAATAGACGGCAGGGGTTAGTAAAATGCACAGCAAATAAAGTGTCTTCGAAAACAATTGCAAATAAGGTCGGACATTATCAAATACGAATAAAAAGGAGATGCATACAAAGGCAAATATTTTCTAATATGAGCTATTTCTATCAACTGATAGCAACCTCAGTGGCATGAGGCCTGAACTCTGTCACAATTGAGATTCTCTCTCAACAGCTCGTATGTCAACCTCAATAGTCCTGACATACTCTCAGCCCACGCACGACGCCAGAGTGTTGTGTTGCACTGCTTCAAAGAGTGTATTTTGGTTTGGATGAGGGACACCTGCATCTCGGCATCAGCCAAAACTTTACTTTTTGAGCTCAAGCTCTTTCAAAACGGCGGCAACAAGCTTCCTTTCTCATTTATTCCTCAATGCGTAGGTCACTTCTGTTCTTGTCCGCCTTCCGCCACTCGTTTGCCCCAAGAACCATTTGAAGCATCTTGATCAGTTGCACAGTCCACGACCGATTTTTCGAGCTCCCTAGGGGCCGCGAAAACGTCCGAAAAATCGGCCAGTTGGAAAAAAATAAATGCGTGTCATTTACTGCCCTTAGGGGCTCAAACCGCCACAGGCACGTTCGAAAACGCTCTGAAGGCCTGTCGGTACACATATTAGGCATACCTGTGCTCGTACTGTGACAGGAAATGCCGGGTGCCCGCGTGCATAATTAAGATATACATACTGTATTCCGTGGCGCCCCTTCCCACGCTTGTTATGCTTCACTGCAATACTTTTCCGTAAGCTTTACCGAGTAACATTTCTGTACAGTGGCTGACTTTCACGAACCGGCATTATGCAACACACCGTGTTTTCCAAGTTTCTAAGCCAATCGCAAGGACCACAAAGGTGGAGTCCGTGCCATTGCTGACAGCAGCGAATTCTTTCAATAAAAAGTTCGGCACCCAATGGCAAGAAGCTTCGTAGCGAACGTCGAAGCAGCTAGGCCTAGCGTTGCCGCAGTGGTGGCAACGGGTGCCAGCGGATCTGCGTGCGAGTGCCGGTTCGAGGCGGCGAAGTAATGAAAACGGCAGCGGTGGTGCCTTTGATTAATGCCGTTTCGAACCTGCGGTCGCGGCAAAACGTCCGGAAAATCTAACGGCAAGGAGTTCTTGCGTCGGAAATTTGACACGTTCTGATACGTTGACATTATAGGGTACGAGGTGGCGCCGCGAAGCCGTCCAAATTATCAGGAATCTGGAAAGTCGCTCGTTGACTGTACACTGGCAACTCCTCCTGCCAACGACGAGTCATTACAATTCCTGTCTGCTACTCGAGCCAGCATATTACCGCGACTTTCGACCCTTTCAATAAAATTGCCGCTAATTTTCCCTGATAGAGGCCCAAATTCCCTGAGTTTTCCCTGACTTTTTCCAGACTACTCAAAATCCCTGAGAATTCCCAGTTTTCCCGGTTGGTAGGCACCCTGAATACCCCTGTCACACGGCTAATCTAATGTCATTTACAACGAATGACATTTGCTGATAATGCCATTTCTTTAGTGTCACACGGTAAAACATAAGAACATTTTCGTATATGACATTTACAAACAAATGAGTTCGCCAAACTCATTTGCATTAGTTTGGAACTGAATGTGTATCCTCGACACCACAAGTTTACCAGTGTTTTACAAACAGTACATGCTTCTTTGTTGTTTTAACAAAAAATCACTGTTATTCTATCCATTTTATTACCTAATTATTGCTTTAACGACGTTAAAGTCCATCACGTGCGTAAATACAGAAAACTACTCTCAGTCCAGTGACCAGACAGCCGTCTTTAGCTTTCGCTGCAGCAGTTGTGTTGGTTCTCACCGGAGCATCGGCCGCGGCCACTTCAATTGACTTGGCATAAAAGCGTGCGCGTGTTTACCTGTGGCACGCACCAAGAATGAGGATATTAGAAGCTCGCATGCACATCAGAACGGCGATGACATGCAACTGCCCTTCTTTTACCACTTTAGCAGATGTAGCGGACGCACGTATCGTTCTCTTCGCCCTGTTGCTTGCCTTAGCTCGACTCGACTTCGTTGGCAATGTCGACAAGTTAGTGATCGAATGCTACGGTTTGAAAGCAACGATCACGTATTATAGTGAAATTTAGCACATTGGAAAATAATTATTGGACAAAAGTGAGTTTGAGGCGTGTCTTTTTTTTTTTACTATCACCATTTTCAAACGACAGTTTTCGCCTTGTGGCAGCGTGCTGCAATAATGACATTAATCGCAAGAAATGTCATTTGTTGGAAATGACATTAGATTTGCCGTGTGACAGGGGTATAAGCCTAATTATCGTGATCGTTCCAATCATGTTTCATTCACATAGCTGATTCATGAGCATTCAAAATATTGAGGTACCATATTTTCCAAACCATAGGTGCCACTATTCTTTTCATTTTCGTCCAAGCGTATTATACAACAGTGTAACTTATATATGCAAGACCAACATGAGACACTCTTTTTCTCCAGCAATGTACTTGCAGTTTATTTTACCTGCTAGAATGTGCGGCTCATGAAATTTTTTTTTTACTGAAGTTTAGTGCCCTGAAATAGGTAAGTACGACATATTAGGATAAGTGTATAAACATGCACAATCGCATTTCACGATGCTGACCCAAGTTAAGATAGATGCATCTTATACAATGAGTTATATACACATAATTTTTCTTTGAAGGTTGTGAAAAGAGGGGGAAAGGGGGTGACTTGTACAACAGTTCAAATTATAGTCCAGAAAGTATGGCACATGGTTTGTGAGCCCTACATATAGTAGAGTAAAATACAACTTGAGCTGATGAAAGTTTTACATGGAAAGCACATCTGCTGTGGATGACCTACAGTAGTGGTGAGAGGTCGCAGTTTCATCGATGTCTGTAATACTTGCACATCAGTTTCGGCAAAATGGCAGACATAATTATGTACAATGCACCTTAAGTAATCCCAAGTGGAAATTATTCCAGCTTACTGCTATTTTGAGACACTGAATCCCACTAGGATCATAAGTCATACCAATCCAGTTAACTGCAAGCCTGAAAAATAAAGCAGAAAGAGAAAAAGCCACAGTCTGCTGCGTGGCCTACAGTGCACCAGGAGGCACTACACCTTCCTGCTTGGTACATGAAATGATGCAAACAAGTATAACTAAAGTTGTTGCCTGCAATAAGAATAGCCATATAGGTCAAATATAGGCCACTGGCTGTGCCAAGGTAGTTGTTACCACTGTGAAATTGGAGAACGGTTCCCTTTTTTCTCTCTCTCTCTGAACTCTTCAGGCATTGATACAATGTAGCAAAATGATAAACATGTTTATGATGTCATTAACTATAATGCCCTGCAGTCAGTAAAGGTGGCCTCGAATGATGTGGAAATCATGAATTTCAAGCGCACTAACATGTGCTCCAAGTTCACTGCATGGTCTGGCATGAGTATTGCCTTGTATTTGGGGTGTTGAAAACTCAACAACCACTCTTTATGTATTATAAAGCAGAGCAAAAGTGGTTTCTTACCAGCAATAGCAGCTCATTCCGACTTGGACAGAAAAACACGACCCAGTTCAATGTCGTGGCCTCTGTGCTTGAATTGGAAAACCACATACATACCTGTGTTGTCTTCGGTCACAGCCATTGCCGCAAAACATCTTTTTCCACACTTAACACTTGAAGGCCGCTTCAGCTTTTGTTTACTGTAGCTGTGGAAAAAGATAACCGGGTGGTTTATTCTAACTTAAGCACTGGACTTCCAACACATGCTTAATGGTGGTTCTACTACACCATTTACACCATTTAGCTACTATTCAACTTGCCTGAAACCTGGCTACGTGAACTGCGCAAAGGTGCGGTATTTTCACGCTTTCAGGGCAACGCAGCGTTTTCAGCAGGGGTATGAGAAGAAGACTTAAATATAAGAAACAAATAGTGAACGTGCAAGTAATTCAGTTTGAGATGGATCATCTACTAGACTTTTCAAATATTGAGTAATATTTGCAGTAATGCAATGGATTGCCTGAAGTCAATGCGCTGCATGCAGCATTTCAAGGGCACTTGGTTTGTCTCTAAACAAGAACACAAAACAAATCTGCGTTTTTACATGCCAATACCACGATCTGATTATCAGGCATGCCTCTCTCAGTAAAAGTCTCGTCCTGGCTGTCAACACCAATCGAAGGAATTACTATATGCAATGCTAACAGGGTACGGTGACAAAATCAGCATTCATAGCAAGCACAAGGCATGCGCTAAGACCCATTGACCACTGGAAGGCACACAGTTTGCATTGCATACATGTATTCTTGCATGTGGTTCAGAACTGTATGGCAATTTTCAATCAGCTGCTTTCATTAGCCCACAAAAGTTTTATTTAATTATTTACAAAGGCTTTCTACCTACTCAAATAAAAGTACTTGCAACATACTGGCATGGTACCAATTGGCTGGTTCTGGGTGTTAAAATTTTCTTAAATGTGTAAGCATCTCTATGCTTACCAAACGTCCATCACGCAAGATAAAAATGTGGGCCGATCCCAGAGATAGTGCAATACTGGGCCAACCCACGGCGGAGGTGAACAGCCTTCAAGCACTGAACAAAGTGAAAAGTGCACACAATATAGATAGAGCATGCAGCAGCGAGTGGCTTTACCTTTGTTCTGCCTGTCGCTACCACGAGATCGCTCGCAAATCTCTCAGCACACACCGCACCCTGCCCCTTTCGCAGATCGCTTTCAAGATATGGGCCCGCTCTTCAAGGCAAAGCGACGAGAACACGGCGTTCAAGATATGGTCCACGCAACGCATAGTGGTTTGACGTAGATGGATAAGGCACTAAAGAGCAGTATCAGCTTATAATGATCAGAACGTCATCAGCACACCTGGCGCTGCCGTCTGCAGCAGTCCGTGTTGCTGCGACGCTCCTGTTTATACCGGTCATATTAACTTCCATAACACTTTTTTTTTGTTCAAGTACTCTAAAGAGCCCAGGAGGCATAGGGGTGGGGGATGTTACGATTGGCTAGCGGGGATAGTGACCTTCTGGCTTCGCTGCAATGAATCGCTTCGTGAAGCCAACAACATGCCCCCTTCGAATAGCCCTTCGGAGCCAGTAAGGCTAGACACGTTTGGCGGACAGGATTGTTAGCTGGTTCGCTGTCACCTTCAGGGACCAATTGGAGCAAGAAAACTCCTGGAAATGTTTGTTCTATGGCGTTCGCCCATGTACTCTGGTAAAAGTCACAGTCATGACAGATTCAGCAGCTAACTGCAGAGTCAGCTCAGGAACCAAGACGTGCCAGCTTGAGTCAAACGTGACAACACCTGTCTATGAGGCCCCACTCATTTTGGTGTGTTCAGTAAAACAAAAGTGCAAGAGAGTGTGTGAACCTTCGCCCTCAAAGGCGGGTACTTCGACGACTTTGGACGCTTTGGTTGGATGAAGGTTGGATGGCAGCTTTTCCTGGCCTAGGGATCTAGTTTTTCCTGGCCTAGGGATCTAGTAAGGACAGAGAGTGTTTAAGCAGACATTTTCGGCTGTTCAGTGTGCATCTCAGTCATGCTAGACTGATCAGATGTAATGTTCTCCACTCTTCATGTAGATATTGTAAATAAATCCCCTACTCCTCATTCTTAACGAGAACAAGTTCCTCCCTTCAACAACATCCTTAGCATGAATGAGTCGAACAATGGTATGGGCCAGGTACCCTTTTCATGGCAGACACCAACTCTTACAGGGATTACAATGAAAGGAGCAAAAAATACCAAAAGTACACAACTAAACAAGAAATATGAATTGGAACAACATGAATTAGTGCAAAAAAAATGACTTATTACAGGGTATATACAATGTGTGAAAAAAACATAGTGATGACAAGGGTCAAGGTTCCTAAAATACTTATCACAATGAGCTGTTTCACATTACAAAACAATGGAAAAAAATTTAAGTATAGATTACTAAACAGGAAAGCAAAATTGCATATTAAATAAGAACATCAAGAAATGCAACTGGAACAGAACAGCAAGGTAAGAGGTAGTTCAGATTTCTAGGAACAACTTCAAATTATGTACAAATGAGTCGTGTCAGATAGCGAGGAGGAGAGGTGAGTGGAAAAACGGATTAGTGTGGGCGAAGATGGGTGCGATTTTAAGTTGGTGATCAAGCCGTCAAGACACGCGTCACAAGCTACTCTGATATTTAGAGTAACGTGGGATAACCGGTTGGAGTAAATGAAAGAAGGACAATAGTGTCAGAAGCCTGCGTATATTGAGAGGAGCTAAATTAATTTAATATTTGATTTCCGTAACTCTAGATGTATGCGAGTAGTTTCTTGTGATGAAGCGAGCAACCTTATTTTGCAAAAGACTCGAGTTTGTGCTCGAGGTAGGCCTCGACACAAACTAGAGTCAGCGTCAATTAAGTAATTAATTAAGACACAAACTAGAGTCAGAGTCAATTAAGTAAGCGAGAAATTTTGTCTTGGAGTTAGCCGAGTGCAAATAGTGCCTTATGAAGCCAAGAGATGTGGTTGCTTTAGTAGAGTTTGCCGTTTTTACACTCTGCTAAGCAGCTGAGCGGAGCGGATGTGCGAATGCACATGCGCCCTCCACTTAGCTGCAAGCGGGCTGGCGGAGTCAGAAACACGGTCCGCTTACAAGCTGCCTGAACAGAAGGTTGCTGCCATTTTTTCCTAGCAAGGTGGTCGATGCACACACCCACTCTGGCTTGTGCATCGAGGCACCTTGCCTGCCTTGCTCTTTACAAGATAGATTTGCACAGATGAAGACTTATGTCTGCTAGAAGGTGCGCATGCTGACCCATTTGAAAACCTCGCAGCGCGGGAGTATGTGATGCACGCTGTGCAGCATGTTAGCATCAGAAAGGATCAGATTGTATGCAAAATGCAAGCTCGCTGGCTATCACGTGGCATTCCCCAAGATGGGGCTTTATTTTCCACTGGATAAAATGGACCGGTAACACATTACAAGTTCATGTTTAGATGCTTTATGGACAAATAAGCTATATGTATTCGTTTTACTTATAAATGTTTTACTTATAGGTGCTTTTATTTTGTTTCATTACCCTGAATTCGGCCAGAAGGCACTGCAAATACGAAAGGAACATCAAGCGGAAAGCCAGAGAAGCCGAGATAATCTCGTGGGTGGCGGCAATGGAAAATAAACCTGCTACGAGTAACTACTGAAGAGGAAATAAGGATATCGGGAAAGAAACAATCTATTATAACTCAAAGGGAAGTTTATTACTTTCTGAAACGAGCTCAGGATGCCTTAGAACACGCACTTATACAGCAAAATATAAGAAGGAAGAAGCATGTGCTTGCTGCGGTAAAGCTAGGGAAACAATAGAGCATGCTTTACTAGAATGTGAAATATCTCCCCAGCAGTAGATTTAGGCACCACTGGCCTATACACCATTAATAAAATATATCCAGAGAGGGAGATTAAGATGGACTGCAATGATTGTAATGGCATCATTGGAATCGGACATATGCTGGCGGGGTGTCCTGCGACTCTCCCCAACCTCGTTGAAGAATGGACACAGTGGGAGAGAAGGATACAAAGCGCATTGTTTCAGGACCAACTAAGGGCAGTCCAGGGGGCCCATGATGTCGCTGAAAGGCTTGGCCTGACAGTGCCAACGTGGGAGCGGCCCGCCTTGGCTTGAGAAGTCAAGCCTCTGGACCTCATTACAATAAAAGTTTTCACACACACACACACCATTGGCCTGCTTGAAGCCCTTGGGTTCAGCAAGAGCAGGGGGAAAGTAAAAATGTATGCAGTAAAGATTGGTAAGCAGCGAATGGAAGATTGGTGGACAAAAAGTAGGGAAACGACAAACAACAGAGGCTTGCAAAGACAAAGTTCAGAAAGTTTGGTTATGGGAAGTCATCGTGGGTTTTTTTTTTTCTTTGTTAACATAGGTCGAACATTAGGCAATACAAGAGCTTCATGGCGCAACCCACACCTCTTTCCAAAGGGGACACTCGTAGCACCTATCCATCCATCCCTCTGCTCTGCTAGGCTAGACATACAACTAAAACGTGCAATCACCCACCACTCCACCATGTGGCTAAGCGGGGAAACTTGGAGCGGGGAGAACTGTAAAGACACTAAACTAAAACATTCTAGTGAAAATCACATCTACGCAAATGTTCCATGACAGATCGAATGACAAATGAACACCCAGATATTGTGAATACCAAGGCTACGGGCATGTTTTATAATTTTGTAATTACATAACACGGGTTTAGCTGTAGTCCTGAATCTGATAGCTTTTGTAATATTAATGTTGATTTCCGCTTGCTTACTGCCCCACTTACAGAGATTGTCTAGGTAAGATAGAAGGTAGCAGGTATCCTCAGGGTTACTAGATCACGCAATCATCAGCAAATAGTCTATGACCATAAACGCCTACCATTACTAATATCGTTAATGTAATCTAAAAACAAAATAGGCCTGAGCATGGAACCTTGCGGTACTCCAGATTTGACATGATTTAATGGAGACAAATGGTCATTGATGAAAACTGATTGCTACCGGTTAGTTAAAAAGTTGGTAGTCCACCTAGTTATTCTCACATGTATGTTAAGATCTGTCAGTTTATGAATAAGCCACAATTGAGGAACCTTGCCAAAAGCCTTCGCAAAGGCCACAGATATTACATTGATTCGATAAAAAAGATAATCAATCGTGTAAAAGTCCATGCCAATTGATAAAGAAAAAGTTTTGTTCTGTAAGAAACTTCATTAGAGCAGATGAAATGATGAGTTTGCAGTACATGCTGGTAAAGAAATTAGTCTGTAATTTGATGGGTTAGACGAATCACCAGATTTAAATATGAGAATTATGCAAGCTGCTTTCCAATCATTTGGGACGCATCCCGTGTCAATACATTGCTGAAAAAGCTTGGCTAAAATGCGACATATTGCAGGTTTGAATATCTTAAGAAGTTTAGGGCAGATGCCATCACAACCAGGAGCAGAGTTAGTTGGAAGACAATCGATACAGGACTGTACTACTTCAGAAGCGATATTAATGTTGTGCATGCTTGAATGCAAAATAGGGGCCTGAAAGCTTCTAGGTACACCAGTCTCATCTGTGAAAACGGATGAAAAAAACTTGAATTCAATAGCAACACGTGCCGGAGAAAGAATGTTACCATCCTTAGATAACGGTACCGTCAAGTTCGATAATTTGGGTTTCCTAAATTTTTGTGTCATTGCTAAGCATGTCTGAAATGTCATGGTTGAAAAATTTATCTTTGGCTGTTGTTGTTACAGTCCTGCATAAGTGTGCGTGCTCACGATAGGGCCTCCAATCTTCCACAGATGCTCATAGTTTAGCTCTGCAATATAATGGTTTCACATGCGTCACAAACCAAGTGCTTTCTGTGCAGGCTGTTATTTTGAATTTTGGAATATGCTTTGCTTTTAAGTGTGATCAGCCCATCACGAAGTACCCAGTTTGTGGCCGTATCCTTGAAAAGGGGTTGATAATGACATTCGGCTGCGTGGAGATGAGCAAGTGGTACAATGCTTAAGCGTACTTAAGTCCCAGAGGAGTTTCTGCATGAATTTTTCAATTGTTTATGAAGGTTTCTTACCTATTCAAAGGAAAGTGTTTGCAACATACTGATGTGGTACTAATTGGCTGCTGCTGGCTGTTGGCCTTGGTATCTTCCTTTGCTGTTGAGCAGCATTTACTGAGTGCGCAGTAATAATGAGCTGCACCAAATGGCTACACATTACTGCTGTACTACTCCAACTATTCCAAAAGGACCAATTTTTCTGCTCCAAAATGCACCACGACTACTTATTTCCTAGTCCAAATCCTTAACTGGCTAGGCCACCACTGCATGCTGACACACCACCCACTGTGGGTGTGGGCTGTATTAGCCAAGTCTCAGTAAGACAAGAATAACTGTGGCACTGTTCTTTTTGAGCTTTGTTACTTAATGAAAAGGCTTTGAATTCAGGCCACCAGTGCTGCAATAAAGTATTCCTATTCCAGCCGCCCCACTTGTTAAGAGCTGCATGCCACCTGCATTACTGGCTGGGCCAGTCACTTGAAATCGGTGGACTATAAGGTTAGAGTAGAATCAAACAGAAGAATTTTTTTCATATACTGGCTTTGGACGTCCCCAAATTTTTGGGATGGGCCTGCTATAAATTTTACGTATTCATAACATAGGAAGGTTATGACGACATGTAACCCAGGCAGGCAATGCTTTTGGAAACGAACTTTAAACTTTGCCACTCCGACAGTGGTGAATAGAGTGATCTGTTGTCATGCTTAGCAGTACTACTTGCATCTGACCGCTGGATGTATTGTGTCACTGTTCATTATTTATTACATGTGCTTATACCATGTGCTCCAAAAAGATGTTCCAATCATTGGTGCAATCTACTAATACCAGCTATGTACTTTCGCAATGTCTCTGTAGGCATCTCTTTAAATCTTTTTATGTCTAACACGATACACAAGGACTCCCCTGTAATCACTGACACAGAAATAGTACAGTGAAGTTCTAAAACAAATGTGCTTAACTCATATTGGTGACAACAAATAGTTTAACATTGGTGCTGTCATAGGTCTGGTTTGCGATTACAGCCGACGTCTTGTGGTTGATTAAAGGAGTTCTTTAACAGCAAGGTCCAGCATTACTAGAGCCTGATGGCTTGTAGACCCACCATGTTGTATTAGTGGTTTGGGTGTTGCGCTGCGAAAGTGAGGTTGTGGGATCACATCTCGGTCGTGGAGGCCACATTTCGACGGGGTTCGATGAGGTAAAAATGCAATGCCCGTGTACCGTATGTTGAATGCACGTTAACGAATCCCGCGAGGTGAAAATTAATCCGCAGTTCACCGCTACAGTGTGCCTCATCAGATCTTGGCTTTGGCACGTGAAGTGTCAAAATTTGAATGTTTTATTAACCGCAGGTACGGTGGCTGCCTAGTTCCTGCGTCATTTTAGATTACCTTTATCGTTAATTTCTACCTCCGTTTCCTCTGTTTGGGCTCCCTGAGACTAGGCCATAGTGGCTATGGCTAGACGCACCAATGAAAAAATCTACGAGTCCAGAAGCGTTGCAAATTTCGGTTCCTTAAAGTCAACTTTGCCATCATACACTGCGGTGAAGTATACCACGAATGCAAAGGGGCCACTGTGAGGGGACACAGCACGAATTCCTTCATTATACACATGCATTCCAGTTTTCTGTCACAGTATGAGCACGGAGACAACTAATAATCAGAACTTTATTTCTAAGAAGTCGTTACAATTTGTTGGGGTCCGTCAAGCGAGAAGCTGTTGCAAACAGCTTGAAAGTGCTTGACAGCACAGCAGTCAGTGTAGAAGAAAATAAAGCACGCATATAATTATATATTATATATTGACACGTGTATACATACATTTATCGGGCGACCACGTTTCGCCGCCTAACAAATCTTATCGCACAGCGCGGCACGCGCCTGCATGTATCCGAAGTTTCTGGAAAGTTATCGATGCTTCTATCCGCTGTCTGTTGTCGCTGAACCTTGTGTTATCTGATTTCATCGCGTGACGCGAATGGTGTAGAACTTTGTGGAAGGCACACGAGCCCCAACAAGTCTGGAACATTCGATGACTACTGTATAAAAGCTGACACGCTGGACCAGCTGATCAGATTTTCGACGATTGCCGACTGTGTTCGCTGCTATCATTGTGCTTTAAGTGTAGGCTGTTTTGTGTGCACAGGTTCGCCCAATAAAAGCTAGTTTTGTCTTTCACAGTACTGCTGCTGTGTTCTTTAACATCACTACCACGTGACAATATAGTGATATACTACATACTATATTAGCTCGTGCTTAACAATGGTAATTGCACAGTTATAAAATAGTAAAGAGGGGTGGACAGTGCAACTGTATGTCCCAACCGAAACTAACATGAACACTGTGTGTACAATATATATATACATATATACACTGTGTTCATGTTATGTCATGTTCATGTGTGTGTGTGTCTGTGTGTGTATATATATATATACATATAGAGAGAGAGAGAGAGAAAGAACAGCGCATTAGTAACTTCCAGTGACAGATATCCATACATTTGTTCCCGCGTGCAGGCATCATGTAATGAATGATTCTAGACCAAAAATTATTTCGCGTTTCCGGATAAAGACATGAACATTAATAATGCCTTGGTTTTCATACTTATTTAGAAGTTAAGGAACATTACAGGTTAGCGATTGCATTAGATAAATTGTTAGCCTTTTTGGCACGAGCCATCTATCCTGGCTGTAGTCCCGACAGTAATTTTACAAGTGAAGAGACTTTGTTAGAGGAAAAAATATGAATACAGTAAAGGAAGGCCATTCACATCTGGCAGTTTGAAAAGTGGTGATGTTGTGTGGAGGTATGGAATGTTAGAAATAATTCCGACGAGCACGTTTCTGAAGAAAAAGCTTGTGTTAGTGTTCACGGTGGTGCCCCACACACGCATGCAGTAGTTAATGTGAGACGCAAATAGTGCTGGGTAAATTTGTAATTTCAACTGTTCTGGAAAGAAATAATATTTTTAAGGCTGTTGTGGCTGGACCATCCCAATGAAGTGGAAAGGAGCGCGTTCGCTTTAGGAATGACATCGCAAGCCTCCAGACCAGAGACAAACAGGCTGGTATCATCCACATATAGAATGGTTGTTGCCTCGGTTTCTGCGAGGGTTCATCGAGCAATAAGGTTCCCAAAGAGCTCCAGCCCCACGGGAAGGTGCGAGGTGAAGTCCGGCAACACTCATGCATGCGGCTGTTCCCCCACTCTCCATTCCCCCCAGCTGCGCTTTGCTTCGCTGCACCGCTCATTCTTGGCTCAGCAGCCGTCCGACATGGAGGTTCCCATTGTTGATCCCGCCAAGTACGAGATTCGTTCCGTAATTCGCTTTTTGCACGCCAAAGTGACTCCACCCGTGGATATTCATCATCAGTTGACAGAGGTGTATGGCGACAAGTGCATGTCCGTTCAACACGTCCGAAAGTGGTTCAGGGAGTTTAGTGCTGGTTGAAAGAAAGTCCACGATGAAGAACAGAGTGGAAGACCGTCAGTTTCGAAGGTGGTTATCAAGATGGCCCAACGCAAAATGCTTCAATCGAGGAGGATCAACATCCGTGAACTTATTGCTCAAATTCCTGGAAGTTCTTACGGTACAGTGGAAAGAGCTTTGACTAAAGTATTGGGGTATCAGAAGTGTTGTGCTCAATGGATACCGCAGCTATTGACATCAGACTACAAGGAGAAACGCCTTGACTGTGCTCGCCAGTTTCTTCAAAATTGTCAAGAAGATAAGGAAGGATTGTTGGACTCCATTTTTATGGGAGACAAAAAGTGGGTGTTTCATTTCACTCCTAATATGAAATAAAAATCCAAAGAGTGGCGTCACCCAGAGTCACCAGTCGCAAAGAAGTTCAAGCTCCTTCTGCTGGCAAAGTCATGGCCACTGTTTTTTGGGATCATAAGGGGGTACTGCTGATCGATTTAATGGAACGTGGGACAACAATGAACTCTGAGAGCTATTGTGCAACACTATGAAAACTCAGGCAAGCTATCCAGAACTGCCGGCGAGAACGACTGGCAGCCAGTGTAACACTGCTTCACGACAACGCTTGACCTGACATCTCCTGTCAAACCCAGGAACTTTTGACAAACTTTGGGTCGACTGTCATGCCCCACCCACCGTACAGTCCGGACCTCGCACCTAGTGATTATCACTTGTTCCCCAAGCTAAAGGAACATTTGAGTGGCCAACGCTTCCGGAGCGATGAAGAAGTCGGAAGAGGTGAAATGCTTCCTCAACGGGTCGGCGGCAGACTTCTGTGACACTGGGATACAGAAATTGGAGCACTGTATACAAAAATGCGTAGAAAAAGATGCCGATTATGTAAGTTTCATCTTTCCAATAATGTAAATTTCTATGAGAATAAACAATGTCTTTTTCTAAAACTGATGGGAACCTTATTTCTGGATCAACCCTCGTATGTCTATCATGTCATTAACGTAAATGTCGAAGGGGACCTAAAATGCTGCCCTGTGGGACACCGAACAATATTGCCCTGTCGGAGGAAATACTATTTCCAATGACAATGTATTGCCTGCAATCAAGCAGATACGAACACAACAAAATGTGTCATTCCGTGTACACCGTTGGCAGTCAACTCTGTTAATAGAATCTTGTGTTGCATTGTCAAAAGCCTTGCTGTAGTCAATAAATATCCGGACTACTAGGTTTCATTTTTCTAGCTTCTTGATTAACGCCTGCTGAACAAGCAGTGCAGTTTCGGTAGAGCAGGTCATCAAAGCTGTTTCTCCATCGCCAGGGTTCGTGTCATGCTCTCCAACCATGATTCCTCGCTCCTTTGTGCCCTCCAGAGGGGCATGGTCATGGACCCCCAAACAAGGGGCTTAAATCACCACAGCAATTAAACTGCAATTTTTCGCTTTTAATATGCTTCAATGCAATACACTGCATAAGCTTCCTTGCTTAACTCAACTGTAATGCGGCAGAGGTGACTTTAGGAACACTTTCTAGACATACCAAACATTATGTGCATTCTGGTCGGAACTACACCTGACTTAACATTCCGACACGTCGACATATGGATGGCCCTTGTGCAGTTTAAGAGCACGAATACGCATGCTGGTTGTGGCTTGAGGAAATGTGATTGCTTAAACAAGTTTCAATGCCAATGCCCTAGACTGAGCTTCACCACAATGCAGTTGTGTTATGCACTGGAGCTTCCGTTATGTATTGCGGTCCATCACTGCAGCAACGTCAGAACCAGCTTTGAATGGGTGTCAGGTGAGTTATTAGATGTCTCGGTGCTCATACTGTGACAGATGACGGCACATGTGCGCATGTATAGTCGGGAACATGTGCAAGGCTGTGTTGCAGTCTCGTATACGGAGCTTGCAAGATGGGCGAAGCAAGGGCCCAAATCACCACAACCCTGCCGGAAATAGCTCTAAATCCCTGCCTGTACACTTCTTAGGGTCTCGGTGCTTTTACCGTAACCGGAGATTGCACATATAATAGTATATTTTCAAAACTGAGCTCATTGGAACATCTTCCTGTTCATGCTACGCACACAAAAATGAGGAAAAAGAGAAAAATTATGCAGATCCCACACCCTGTGGGAATTGATGTAAGTGAAGCTTTCCATGCTGGATGCTCTGATTGATGATAATTAGCAGTGTTGACGGCTAAAGCTTAATTTCTTCAACATTTAGGCTAACATGAGATTGGTGAATTGATGTTAAACGTTACCTTGTGGGCACCACTGCTGTTTGCCTGCGTAATAGGCAGAACACACAGGGAGAGGGGTGTTTGCATGAGGCATTTTAGTGGGCCATATCTTATAACCCCTGAGAGGGTTGAGTGTTGTCATTTCCTCATATGGCACATCGCGTTATGGCAGAAGTATTAAACTTGAATTGGATTATGGGGCTGTACGTGCCAAAACGACACTCAGATTATGAAGCACGGCATAGTGGCAGACTCCAGATTAATTTTGACACCGTGATGTTCTTCAATGTGTCCCAAAATCTAAGTGCACATGGGTTTTCTATTTCGCCCCCGTCGAAATGTGGCTCCCACGATTGGGTTCAAATCCATGACCTCTCGCAATGCCATAGCAGCAAAGCTAATGCGGCAGGCACAGAAGTGTTGATTTGACGGTCAACCACTTCTGTAGTGTTTCCTGGACGCTGCGGTGCATTTTAATTAATGCGGCTCTGCTTCTGCACGCCCTGTGCGAGGTGCCCGCTTGACATATTTGCATGGTGTTTATTTTTTCAGAAATAGCAGCAACATATTGCACTGTGCCTTGAACATAAGCACCCCACAACCGCTGTTGTATGTTAGTGGAGTTTCCTTGCCTTCTCATGTCACTTCCCCCATCTTATACGGGAACTGCCTCTTCTCCTCCCTCTTCTCTCTACAGTTCTGTCTGTGTCCCCTCTCGCCTCGCACGTAAGCGCTGCAGTTTCTTCTGTGCTTCCGAAAGGAGTCACGGATAATTGCAGCTGTCAGGTGGCTAATGTGACAACGGCCAGGGAGCTCCAGAGGGCATTGTGCACATTCGATGCAGTGGGGTGAAAACAAGCTTCTCCCATCTCCTTTCCTCTCTTACTTGTGCCTGTCATGTATATACACACTCTGAACACTCCCCCCCCCCCCCCTTCCCGACGTGGCATGTGTGACATTAGCAGCTGGAGTGGGAAAGTCAAAGGAAGAGACACATGCGTAAAGGATTCTATGCTTACCCAATGAGGAAACCCGTCCGTCACGTAAGATGATTACTTTCAAGATAAGGCCGGCATGAGCGAGCTAATTGTAAGATCGGGCCTGCGCAGCCGCGCCATAAGCAGCGGCCGCTGATGTACAGTTGATAATGGTTTGCATCGAGAGGAGGCAGCATCATTGACCACATCTACGTATGACGTCTACCTAACGTGACACTGTTCAATTACGTCACGTAGAACAGCACGCATTGGCCAGTGCTCATCTTCCATGAAGCAGCAACATCATCCAAACGCACCATGATATAAAAGGAGTGAACAGTGCTACTACTGGCCTCTGCTTCATACTCATGCTGGTCTTGGTTTAACATTTTGGTGTTGCATCTGCGCTTCTCCATTTCATGATTTTTTCGTGGCATTTCTCGCAATTATATGAAACGCAGCAGCATATGATGACAAAACAGTAGGTGATCAGTAGCAAATGCTTATGCGTCATTTAGATAACTCCGACAGGATACTCTGCATGTAATTTTATCTTTTTCCACTTTCAGTATGCTTCAGCGCTATGGTATGCTTGACCGCGTAACCTTGCTATGTCCAGTGTTTGTGACCCTTTCCCACTGTTGGTATACTTCATCACAATGCTAAGTGCATAGTTGAATGCGTAACACCACTGTATTGGGATGAAGCTAACTTATGGGTCTGACATTAGACAGCTTTAAGCAGCTGTAGCGTATGCCATAGTATATATAGCGTATGCTAATCAGCACACATTTTTTTTAGTTTTAGTTGGCCTGTGAGATGTTCAGATCTCAGAGGCCATGTGCCGTCATTGCGGCTATCTCCCGACTGTAGCTATAGGTGGTGCTAACATGTCGGATGTTTCTTTCGTTAGGCTTCGACTCACTCGAAACGAGAAGCGATCTCGAAAACACTACAAGGTTATCCATAATACTCTGTCATCGTAGCAGCCTGAGACTAAGCGAAAGCCATTTACACAGTCAGTTGCTAAGAACGAAGTCCATATACAAAAGCAACGCCAAATTCAATTCGAAGCTGGCAGCCGGGGCCGCCGCCATGTTTCACGCAAATTCCGCAAACCACACAAAGACGCTAATGCTAAATCTGAGAAATAGTGTGTGTACGCTATATGCAATGGGTCGTTTAGCGTTCTGCGCATGCGCAGTGATGTACGCTAAACTAAAACTGTCTATTATGCAGCACATTTTAGATGCTTGCTGGTTTTAAAGTCCGAAAGCTGAGATACAACAGCGTCACACACTATCACGTGAGGAAAACGAACCGCTGCATGCAGCAAGTAGCGTCAGCATAAGCACTAGATTACAATCGAACAGCTCTACAATGAAGACCACAATTAATTTGCCTGTGAAACAAAGAAACTTATGCGTCCCTGGCGGCTGATTTATGTTTATAAAACGAATGCCGCAGCAGTGCCGCCACTGCCCCGCGAAGATGTCACCAGGGTAAGCTGTGCCCTAGTGCTAACAGCAGTGTATTTGAAGAGCGTGCTGATATTACTAGTTCCGTTGCTCTGCCCCAGGATTCACTCACCTCTTATGCTACTTGTAACGGACCAACGGCTGACGAATGCATGGATAGGCCGCGAATGTCAACGAAGGCGACCAAAAATTTTGTAGCAAGGGAGGCTTAGGGGCACTAGACAATCGGGGGCTTAGCTTTGCATGGTTCCTGCATTTGCTTGGAGAGCAAGCTGGGAACCTCAATGGAGCACAGCGTGGCTACAGTAGAACATGCTGTCAAGGATATTTTGCAGAGAAAGATTAGCGGTCTATTTCATTAAGCCTCTCTTGAATTCTTGTTAAAGATTTTCTTTTGTTGAAAGTGCTTAGCTATTGTGAGCAGTGAGCTGCGCAACCTTTAAAACAAAGTGACCTGCATAGCGAAGGATTTTGAAGGTGCGAGCACTTTGTTAAAAAGGCTTTGACAACATAGATACATTCAGAGCAGCGCTTTCTGCCCTTTAGCCCATGCAGAATTTGTAGGTCCTATTTGCGCCACCAGGATCTGCCAATGTACTGCAGTGAAGCCTTTAATATGTGTCCCAATGTCCAATGCTGCGGAGTTCAATATATCCATTTACTGTCTGAGCAAGTTTGATGTATGAAGTTTCATATACATGTAGTTCTCTTGGTGATTCACCACCTGTTATTTAAGCAATAATTCTATTTATAATTGTTTCATACAACAAGGTTCAATTGTAATGAATTATTGCTATATGACATTCTTCCCATTATTATAACTAGTACTCTCAAGCTTCGAACCTCCCAGCTTCCTCATACAGTTGGCCAATGTGACAGTACACCTGACACAACAAGCCATGTCGTACACTTACTCTGTGCATGTTCACAGCCCATGCAAGCTTGTGCTGAAAGCTTGTTGCTGCTTGCAGAGGTAAACATTTCACTTGACTGTTGTAATGATCTCGCTGACTATGTGACAGAATAAACAGTTACTCCACAATAAAACATAGTATGAGGCCATTTTGTAAACACGAGTTTGAAGTAAAACTGTGCCATGCATCGTCGAAAAAGGAAAACAACATTACAGGGATAAGCATAGTTATCGTGGGCTTGTCTCTATAGCTTTTATGTCTTGCTTTGTCCACATTATGCTGCACAGTTTTAGTTGAAGCGGTTATTGGCTGGCAGACGTCTTCCCATCATGTTACTACGAGTTTTGATGAAAGCAGTCTTGGCTAGCCTCTCTAGCCCTGGTTCTCTGGCTTAGGTGCTGGTGCCTCCAGTAGTTCAGATTTGAATGGGTGCAAATTAATTTTCCCTCTCAGTGAAATCAGGGGAGGCGCTGCGATCGCCGAGGAGTGTAGACGTGCTCGCGTCGGCTCTGTGTTCGTGAAATGATTTTGCAGCATTTTCTTGCGAATTGTGGCCTAATTTTTACACCAGTCGATCCGTGAAGATACCAGGACTCCGTAGACGCCTCATTTTCAGGTGGAACACTCGATTTCCCTGTGCTACGGACATTTTCCTGTGCTGCGAACGTTTTTGTGAATCGCCCACGCCGCCGCCGCACGTGCACGCCGGGCGCACCGGATGCGCGGCGCGCACTCGAGCGAGTTCCGTATCGCCGATCAAGTTTCTCTGCCCCAGCAACGAGCATGGAGCTCGAAGTGGCCGCCGAGACGGGCTGGCGAACAACTCGCCTTCGCCAACCGGCGAAGCTGAGGGACGACTCTTCACCCCAAAATGACTCTACCCAAACCTCAAGCACTCGTTCTCGTTCCAAGACCAGGCCACCAGTCAAGGCACAAGTTCTAAAGGCTGGACGCATGCCTCCGCTACCTTCCAACCAAATCAAAATTATCATTCGCCCCAAGGGAGCCCTCAACATTGCCAAAATTGGTAGTCCTACCGTGACTACAGCCGTTCTCCAAGCCGCACAGCTCAGCCCAGCAGATATTCAGCAAGACACGGTGTGCCCCAACACCCAACAAAACATTGTCGTTGTAAGTACGCCAAGTCTGCAGAACGCCGACCGGTATGTCTGCATAAAATCAATTCAAGTCAATGGGGTCACGCACGATGTTAACGCGTATGAGACGGCCGCCGAGGACACCACGAAGGGAGTCATCTGCGGAATCCCCCTCTCCGATACCCCACAGCAAGTCAACGCCAATATCATCAATACCCACAACCCCCTCGCACTAGCCGCAAAATGCATTGGAACAACAACCACCGTTGTTATCGCCTTCAGTGGCCCCGACGTGCCATATCTGGTCTGTTACGGAGCTACCTTAATCCCATGCTCATTATTCCGCAAGCAAATAGAAATTTGCTACCAATGCGGCCGCCTCGGACATCGCATGGATGTCTGCCCTTTTCCCAATAACAAGATCTGCAGAGGTTGTGGAGTCCGCAACCCACCTCCCGATCACACGTGTAACCCCAAATGGTCACTGTGCGGCGGCCCTCATCTTACAGCGGACAAATCATGTACGGCTCGCTGCAAGACACCATACGTTATTCGCAAGCGCGTTGGGGAACGCCGAGCTGCAATGCAAGCCACCCTTCAAGAAAGCGACTTCCCGCCCTTGAACTCCAAGCCCCGCTCCAGATCTCGGACTCCATCACGCTCGAGGCAACATTGTTCCCGGACCCCTTCACGTTCGAGACAGCGCCGTTCCCGATCCAGATCTACCTATACCCCACCCGCCAAGTCTCCTACTAACAAGGTGAGCTTTGCAGAAGCCCTTAAGGGCACCTCGCAAGAGGGTCGCAACACACCTTCTCCACAGTCCACGAGCACCAATGATAACGCAGAAATAGCTCACCTCAAAAAAGAAAATGCCATTATGCGCGACCTAATTCACAAGCTCTCGCAAGAGGTTCGCGATCTTAAACAATCCAGGACACCTGCTCCTACACCACCCACCAAAGCGTCCCACTCCTCTAGCCACGACGCTCTACTGACACCAGCCCCCAAAAAGCGGGCCCTCCAAGAGGGAGCCACAGGCCAAGTGCGCTCAGAGGTTAAGGACATGCTAGTCTCACTTCAAAGCACGATGACCGCACTCCAGAACGCAGTCAAATCCATGCAACACGCCGTTCTCGCACTGGCACAGCGCGTCACAAACATTGAAACCCACGTACAAACTCTCCCCGTGCCCGCTCATCCTACCCTCCAAACCCCCCGCACTGCCCCTGACGGCATCCCCCAATCCCCATCATGGCCCACACTAACAGAGATACACTTATCTGGCAGTGGAACTGCCGAGGCTATCTCCGCAAACAGCCAGTCATCCGTCAACACCTTCGTACCCTCACCCGGCAACCGGACGTCATCATGATTCAGGAAACCCATATCGATTCGGTCACCCTCCCAGGTTACCAACCTTTCATCCCGATACATGCTTCTCGCCGCCTCTGCACTTTCGTCCACAAGAGAATCACCGCCATCGAACACAATCTCCACGACCAAAACATCGAACACCTTCTCGTTGAACTTATCCCCACCAGGAGATGTAAGGAAAGTATTTTTCTCCTTAACGTGTACAGCCATCCCTTTGCCAAAGTTCGAGGCCGTTTTCTCACCCTCTTCCAGAAGGCCCTTAACGTAGCTGGCACCAACCCCCTCGTTATTGGTGGAGACTTCAATCTCCCCCACACGGTATGGGGATATGGCTACTCGACGACGGCGGCTCAAAACCTTTGGAAAGACTCCCAAGATCTCGGCCTCACTTTCATTACAGACCCCTCGTTCCCCACACGCCTCGGTAGCTCCACTTCCCGCGACACGACCCCCGACCTGACATTTACCAAGAATGTCACCAACGCTCAATGGAGCAACACACAACATGATCTCAGTAGTGACCATTCCATCATTGCCATACTTATCCCTCGGATAGCTGCAGTTACTGCCAAACCCCGTGAGTTCACTTGGGTTGACTGGGATGCATTTCGCAAGCATCGATCCGCTGACCAGCACGCGGAACGCATAGAGGACATTGATGCATGGACCCGAAATCTCCACTCCGATACCAATGTAGCCACGCGCACCGTTACAACCGATGCCCCCGTCGAGCGCATGGACAGTAGATTGGCCCATCTCCTCGCGGCTAAAACATCCATCCTATCCCGCTGGAAAGGGCAACGTCTCAACAGGCGCCTCCGCGCTAAAATAGCCCTCCTCAATAAGGAAATCGAAGCCCATTGCCTCACTCTGAGCCGTCAGCAGTGGACTGAACTGTGCAATACTGCTGACGGACAGATCCATTGTCCCTCTTCTTGGAAGCTTATCAAACACCTCCTCGATAGCCAAGCCACCCGCTCTTCCCAACAAGATCGCCTCACTAAACTTCTCTATACAGAAAGGAAGAAACGGCCGCGCCCAAGTCTTAGACTACCTCACCAACAAGTATCTCCCCGTGGGCCCAGTGCAATCTCACGGCTCCTACACCGGGGCCCCCAACCCCCCACTGGACGAAGACTTTAGTGTCGCTGAGATCCAAGCCACCCTGCATAAATTAAACAGCCGTTCTGCCCCTGGTCCCGATGGGGTCACTAACAAAGCCCTCCGTAATCTGGATGATGCCTCCATCACCCACCTGACAAATTATATCAATGACTGCTGGCGTAATGGTGCCATTCCGCCGGCCTGGAAAACAGCAAAGGTCATCCTTATTCCCAAACCTGGCAAACCTTCTAGCCTCGATCATCTTCGTCCCATCTCACTAACCTCATGCGTGGGAAAGGTTATGGAGCATGCCTTCCTCACGCAAATCAACACCCATCTGGAAGACACTGCAGCGTATCCTCACTCTGTCATTGGCTTCCGGGCCCACCTGTCGACCCAAGACGCCATGCTACAACTTAAGTACCATATACTAGAAGATAGAACACGTAGTACTAAAGCTATACTCGGCCTCGACCTCGAAAAAGCATTTGACAGCATAGCCCATTTCACCATTCTTGACCGCATCTCACGCCTTAATATCGGTGCGCGCGCTTATAATTACGTCAGAGACTTTCTCTCTAATCGCACGGCCTTCCTTTCGGTGGGGGATCTCCGCTCCGACGCCCAGACTTTGGGCAGCGCGGAAACCCCCCAGGGCTCCGTTATCTCCCCAATGCTTTTTAATCTTGTCATGATCGATCTTGCCAAGTAGTTGCAGCAAGTGGACGGTGTCACCCACACCATATACGCTGACGATATAACCATCTGGGCCCACAAAGGCAGTGACGGCGAAATAGAAACGGCGCTACAATCCGCCATTGAAACAGTCGAGACCTATATCCAAGGCACGGGGCTTCGCTGCTCCCCTGCAAAGTCCGAACTCCTTCTCTACAGGCCTACTCTCCGTGGCCGCCATCCAAAATACTCCACCGCTAAACGCCATTACGAAGACATTGCGCTTCATCTCACGGATGGCAGCCCCATACCCCTCGTCACCAATATCCGTGTGCTCGGCTTGTTCATAGAGGCGAACGGAGCGAATGGCATGGCCCTCGCCAAAATCAAGAGAAATACAGCCAACACCATGAGACTTTTGAAGCGGGTCTCCAACCGCCGTGGGGGTATGAAAGAGGAGAATCTGCTCCGGTTAATCCAGTCGTTCGTAATTTGCCACATCATCTACGTTGCTGCGTATATAAACTGGTACAAGGCTGAACAAACCAAGCTCAACATCCTCCTACGCGGTGTCTATAAACAAGCCCTCGGCCTCCCCGGTTGCACCAGCACTGACCTCCTCCTTCAACTAGGCGTCCATAACACACTGGACGAGCTCATCGAGGCCCAACGTCGCTCTCAGCTGGAGAGACTCACTCTCACAGCCACGGGTCGCCATATCCTCACCTCGCACGGCATCACCTACCACCATCAACACGGCCATAAGCACTAGATCCCCTCCACCATACAAGCTTGGATTCACGCTGATCCTATCCCCAGAAACATGCACCCCAAATACAACCACGCACGTCGCACAGCACGTGCCACGGTTCTCACCAAATCGCTTACTCGCCACGACGGTGTGAGTTTCGTCAACGCTGCCGAATATCCCCACGGTACCCGCTTTGCAGCCGTCACCACGCGTGAAGGGTCTCTCCAACATGCTATCAGCCTAGTAACCCCACACGCTGAGGAAGCTGAAGAAGTGGCCATCGCGCTAGCCACCCTAGACCCAACATGCCATACCATCGTCTCTGACTCCCGCTCCGCCGTTATCAACTATATCAACGGCCGTATTTCACACCAAGCCTTGCGCATCTTGCAACAAGAGCCCCGCTCAACCGACCATCAGGTTACACTCGTCTGGTTCCCGGCTCATGCAGGCACCGTCCACCCGCACCTCCCCAACCTCAACGAGGTTACCCACTCCCTAGCGCGAGGCCTAGTTGACTGCGCGGGAGAAGGGGAGGCTGCCCCCACCGGTAGGGATCGCCTGACACGCTACAATGATCTTGTGAAGTCCTTCTACTTAGAGCGTAGAACCTTCCCCGGCCCACACAACAAACTATCCCGAGCGCAGGCTACAACTTTCCGCCTGCTACAAACCAATACTTACCCCTCATTACAACTTTATAACAAGATTTACCCAGACATTTACCCCAATCCCACGTGCCATATCTGCAAGACACAGCCAGCCACACTTCCACACATGCTTTGGGACTGTAGGCACCAATACCCCGACACTAACCCCACGACCCTCTCGTCGAGATGGCACGCTGCCCTGCGTAGCCCCAACCTTGACGACCAACTCTGGGCGACCCAGCAGGCCTGCGAGGCGGCGAAGAGGCAACACCTCGACGTCTCCATGTGGGAGGCCTAGGCCCAGTCACCATCTCTTGATGGTTTCAATAAAGTTTATTCAGTCAGTCAGTCAGTGAAATAATACCAACTTTCCCTGGTTACCGGGCTTCTACAATTCCTCCTGAGATGGACTTGTTCAACAGCTCTACCGAGTACTTTAAGTAGGCAGTGTATTCTATGTCGTAGGGCAAACAGAAAATTAGCATAAGCACTCTTGCTTTCAGGCTGCCATAGACTTCGAGTTAAAAGTGCAGTCCAGATCAACATGCCCGACCTTGATCCCTCCAGCCTATGTGCCAGCCTTCCCTATGAGCCAATACTTGTGCAGGTGAACATACCTTCTCTGTTCCATGCAAAACATTTTGTTAACTGTTTCCAGGAAAAAGTACTTCAAGCATAAATGGCTAACACATGCTCTTCATACCAGGTTGCCATGGATAATGGAGACGATAGGAAAGTACAGGCCAGCGTCGCTGTCCCAGATCCATCCGGCAGCTTCTCTGTCTCTGTGTCCTAACTGCTGGTCTTCAATGGGAGTTGACACTGTCTCCTTCTATAGGGGCATTTTCTGACACGCTCTTCTGTGGGAGAATGCCCCATTCATAAAAAGAAACAACAAAGATTGGACACGAAATGGTGCAGCTCAAAAAAAAATTACTTGTTGGGTTCGCCACCGGGCCATATGCGTCGGCGCTCGTGACTCGACAAAAAGCAGCCGCAGCGGCACGCGCAAGCTCAGGCTTCACATAGTTTTGCGCCCATCGCAAGAGAGGCACCTCACGGCTACATTCGGATATTGCCAGCGCACAATGAGGAAGTGCAGAAACATGCACGCTTGCAATCTCGGAGGGATGCGCATGCGTGCAAACTCGATACCATGGGTGCACAGCTAGAAGGGGAGAAGGGTCGTTTTGCCACACGCTCGCACACCCTGTAATATTTTGGGGGCAAGTGTACATACTAGACATATTGTCTGTAGTGCTTATTTTTGAAATGTGATATTTTGGGACATATAATACATATAATATGCATCTTGGCTTTGTTGCACATTAAGAATTTATTTTATAAGTACTATATAATTATCTGAAAAGATGAATGTTTCTTTAGATTTCACACATTTCTTTTGCTACATTGTAAATGTATATCCTGATAGATTAATGTTTCGTATGTTATATGTTTGCCGATAGGAGACTTACTGCTGCCATGCGAGGGCCTTCAGGCACATTAAAGCTGTATGTTGCAGCTTTTCGCCTGGAGGACAGCCAACAAAGTTTGTTGGAAATAAAACCATTTCTGGTACGACAAGTCGAAAATTCTATTTGAAGTCGCTGCCTCTAGACCCTTCATGCCAACCGCCATTTTGGCAAGGCTGTGTGATGTCTGGGAATAAGGCTGCTTCGATGGATTTCAAGACCAGATAGCAGCCTTCCTTCACACACTCTGGCACCAAAAAGGGCAGCACAGGTGTCAGTGTTACTTGTGCTACAATTCCTTCACTTGTGCTATAAATAGCAGCAGCAAACTGCCAAGATGCAAAAGCAAAACAATGAATGAGGGCCATAACGTATTTCCCAGCTCCTGAAATCAGTTCCAGTTTTTGCAGTAGACCAAAGCATGGCCTTCAAGATCAGCTTCGATTACCAGTGGGAACAGTTTCCGAGGGTGCCAATTCATTTCATCAAGACTCAGTGTTGCCACACTGCTTTTGATTCAAGTGTGAGAAAAAAAATTGAAGTGAACATTTTCTAACACATTGAATGCAGTCAAATTTTCTTTCTGTTATGCTTTCCTCTTATTTCAAAGCAAAAAAAACCCCAAAAATTTAAGAAAACAAGAAGCAAAACAGAAAGAAAAATATCTCAGTATAGGGCGAACATCATTGCACAGTGTTGTGAAACCAGATGTGCATGCCTGTGAGGGTGATGATTGAAGTGTGTGCACTATACATTCAGTGATGCTACAGGCACGCACTGTGCTGTTTGCATTTCATTTGATGGTGATAGTACATCCACACAATGTAGCCGCAGGGACAAGTGAGCAGTCAAGTGAAGCTTTTTGAGATCATGTTTAGTTGGATCATGCAAATAAAATGCATTAATTAATCATATGCCATGGAAGAATCAAGCACAAGTACACAAATTACTGTGCATGACAGGAGTGGCTGCGAAGATGTATAAGGCTCACACAAAGGACGGACAGCAGACAAGGGACGATGATATTTAACTAATTTCGCCATGGAAAATGACTTCGAAGTTTGTGCATTAAGTACGAAGAAAATCCGAGGACACCTAAGCACTTCTTATGAGTTGTGAATACTTTAATGTCCAACTGAACGCCACTGAGCAGGCCGAGATATGAACTCCTCGCAGGCAAGCGGGCACGTTAAGACGCTTGGCATATATTGATTTAGCCTTACCGAGGCGCAGTTAGAACACACACAAGAGCTTGAGTAGACAAGGAACAGGTGGTAACACAGGCTTGCGAGAGGGAAGGTGATGTGTTGTCGTAGCAATGCACTCTCCCCTCGCGAAGTAGCGCAGCAGCAGATGTTCCCCTTCGCTCGCGTTCCTCTGCTGAGACACGAGCCAGCAAGTGCAAGCTAGTGTCATGAGCGCGCCTCGTGTGCTCACATGGTGTCACAGTCAACGGGAAATTAGGCACCGTTTTGCTGCTACAGATGCTGCCGGCTTTTTCACTGAAAGAACCATTTAACTCTTGCATTAAAAAAATCCTGTCACTGACCACATAATAAACAGCAATAAAGAAATTCCATTAAAAGTATTGCATCAAACCAGCTCAGAGCACAAAAAATTTACCAGAACTGTCAGGCTTGGCTGCTGAAAATTAATGTCTTGTAGCAAGGTTTAACGAGCACAAATGATATGCAAGAATACTCAGAATGATGCGAATGCTCAGATGCTAAGTGCTGCTCTTGTGCAGGAGCTTGGCAATGCAGCTGGCATAAATGCCAGTCTTCTGACTACTACACTGGTTTCATGAAAAGTAGGTTATTCTGGCAAGAGTATCACTGCAACATCACTGCACTACACTTTTACTTCACTGTGTCAGATAAACAAGTCAACAGACGTCTGAAGTGGTTCAACCACAATTCACAGCTGGAGAACAGGATAGCATCCATAGAATTTGGCGAGATTATTAGACAACAGGCAAAGGAGAGTGGACAAAAGTTGGAGGTGAAAGCTGTTCTGTTTGACTGTGACGAGGTGTATTGGAGTCGTCAAGCAACAGGCAATAGCGATGGTTCTTCCTAGCGTGCCGATATTGTTCTGGCTTCAAGGCACATAATGGTGATTATTGCATTTTATAGTGTCCCATTCTTCTTTAGATGACAAATTATTTAAATCTGTGTATTGGTTACATTTGCAGTGACGTCCAAAATCTAGATTTGTACTGGGCAACGACAATACTTAAAAATTAAGCTCAGTGGTTTTACATGCCAAAATCACTAAATGATGATGAGGGATGCAATAGTGAGAAACTGGATTAATTCTGAGCGCCTGGGTTTAACGTGCACCCAATACATGGCGCACAGCATTTTTTGCATTTTGCCCCGATCGAAATGTGGCCGCAGGGGCGCAGGACCAAAGCCACAGCACCAGTAACATTAAAACAAAGCAGTGATTTGATAAAGCGTGTAAGAGCACAACAGTTTTTAAGCATTGCTTCATGCTAAGGTCTAAGTCATAAGCTCGGTACCGTCACACAACAGCCACATTAACGAGATGAACAACGGGGATAAAATGCCAAATTAAGCTGCAAAATTATGAAGCAAAAGCCTTTGAAGCTGTGAAGTTCTTTAGGAACTTGGAAGGTGTGGACATTTGGACATGCAAAGGATGCAGTCTTTGGAAACAACTTGCCAAGTTAATTAGTTGTTTTTTACCAAAGCAATATTTCATCACAAAGCAAATAGCTATAATTTAAATATGCTCCAAGATTGAATGCCCTATGATAAAAATTTCTATTGCATTTTTAGCAAGTTATATGGAGCAACCAAAGGTAAGAGACATTTGATGCTAGTGTTCAATAAATTTCAGTTATTAGAAAGCCCTCGTCCTGTGCCCTTCTGTGTGTCTTCCGTTATTTCCGCACTGATTAGTAAGTATGACGCTAGTGACTGCCATAGAATACGTGAAGGCCGAGAAAATAGCAATGGCAATGAAGAGCTATTGCTTGAACAACGACAAAAAAAGCTTAGGTGTAGTGACAAAGCAGAAAGGAGAACATGAACGAAAAGTATGTGCGAAGTCATACATGACAAGAGAAACCCAGCAGGCAAGATGTGGTGAGCAGGGGGGCGGGGAGAAGTATTCCGTAAGAGCCGACCTAGTGGACTGTCCATTTTGGCCGCTACTGATTGGCTAGGGCTGCTGGTCTCCTCCTCTCACAGCTGAATCCAATCAGCAGTGGCCGAAATGGACAGCCCACTAGGTGTACTCTTACAGAATACCTCCCCCCCCCCCCCCCCGCAGGAGAAAATGATGAGGTGGATTCTTGCCTTGTGAAGTGCAGCAACTGTTCTTTTTTTTTTTCTGTTCAGAGCGAACGTGAGTGAGACTGGAGATGTAAAGGCTTTGATGTGGAGATAAGCTGTGGTCTGGGATGAAGCACAATATTGGTTTCCAGCTGTGGATGAATTTCCAGGAGACCCTGCAGATAAAAGTTTTTTTAGCAATTAATAATTCACGTATCTGGCGAAGGAAATCATTACAGTGAACATGCGGCATAAGCAATAGACAGCCAGGCACATATAGCAAAAGACAGTGCCACTGTAGAGGAATGGCGACAGGGAAGAGCAACAAAAAGTGATCAAGTATGTGCAGGGAGAAGGGTACAGAAAAAGTACAAGGGATCACACAAAGGAGATCAGTTTGACAGTGACAACAAGAGCAGCACTTATGAGCACAAATTTCAGAAGAAAGTAGCAAATTAATTGGGTCATCAGTTGCCAAAGAGCAAGCATTTTCTGTCACGAAGGCTACTGATGCCAAGCATCAGTCCTGGCGCTGTTAAAGAAGTGAACGCGCAGTTGTGGCAAGGGATAGCAGCAGCAGGTGTCTCATAAAAATGGCAGTAACAGGCTGGTACACTTGGCTACAGTGAGCCAAGTGTACCAGCCTGTGCTTCTGGAAATCTGTGACCTATGTCGAGTTGAAATGTACTGCTAAAGTGGGTGTACGTCGGAAAGACTTTCTCGCCCGTGCGGCGCTCGTGCCGAGTTGGTGATGGCGGATTATTGATTTAATGAGCCATCTTTCGTCACATTAAAGATGTTTTGTGTCTCTTCCAGGGCGAGGAGTAGGGGCCATAGTGTAGACCACTGGCATATCCCCTTCGATATAAATAAAGGTTCTTCAGCAAAACCATGTGCAATAAATCGGTAAGCGGGAGCCGCAGAGCTAGCGAAGCAGGCACGTCGGACGTAGTACATTTAAATTAAAGTATGGGGTTTTACGCGCCAAAACCACTTTCTGATTATGAGGCACGCTGTAGTGGAGGACTCCGTAAATTTCGACCACCTGGGGTTCTTTAACGTGCACCTAAATCTAAGCACACGGGTGTTTTCGCATTTCGCCCCCATCGAAATGCGGCCGCCGTGGCCAGGATCGGACGTACATTTAGGCAGATCGTCATTGTAAGCTCAGGAGCTCTCGTGAGGGCTCCGTTTGCCGGTGACGTATACCGTCCTATCGCAGTACTGGTGAAAATCCATTATATCGTCGGGACGAAAAAAGCACCCCGCCACTTCTATAACACCAGTCGGAACACTGCGGCCGCCATCACCTTTTAGAGTGGTCTACGACCATAAATTGCATAACGACTTTCGCTTTTCCTAGCTACAGGGTGCTAAATATGTTTCAACATGCAGACATGCATGTTCACGCGAATCTCTTGAAGGGTACAGTATGCACTGACAACCAACGCATGATGGACACGGCGAAATGCTATGGCATTAAAGTTGTCCGATTGATCCTCGATATCACAGGTTCACTGATCAATGATTCACTGATCCCGTCGCACGTTACGCATGTTACCGTTGCGACAAAAAGTGCAACAAACCTACCAGCAACATCCACGGAGACGCAGGAGGAGAACTTGTGGACGACGCACGGCACGCACGGCTTCGTCAAGAACACAGACATCGACGTGAAGGAATCGCCAGCCGACACATGGCAGAATGCCGGCTCGCCTAGGGACAAACGCATACAAAACGAGCAAAGAAACTTCTCCTCCGTGGTACCTAGGCAAAGGGAGAAACTTAGGGCGCAAACGCCCCCAGATTTTCTCTCTCGCAGCTGGCGATTCCGCAAATGACCGTCTCGTGGTACCACCAGGGCATATGCACAAAGGAGGTTTCCAGTACGATTAGGAACAATAAGAGATAATCGTTAGTTAACCTTAGCGTTAAAAATAAAACGAAAAAAAAAACATTATAATAAATGGTTGCTGCATTCTTTTGTTAAGAGCTGTCAGGTGAGGTCTCACAAATGGAGTTTCGTTTTCTCTCCTGGTACCATTTATTTAGAATCTCTACCCCTGGAACCAAAGCACCGTGGCGCCCTGGGGCAACGTAACGTGGAGCAAGTAACGTTGTCCTGGGGCGACGACAATGATTCGATGAAACGGCGCGTTTCGGCGCTCTGGTGCGCATGCAATTTGGCGAATTCGCCATTAGGCTATTCAAAATTATTGTATTTCCTAATCCCACTACAGCGGCAAACGCTAACATTCAACATTATCATTTTTTTTTTCCTTTTCTGCTAGCACGAAGTTTTTTTTTCTTTCCTTCATGCCTGCTAAGCTCACATGCCTTCCGTGGTAATTCCCATTCTATTTATTTATTTATTTATTTATTTATTTATTTATTTATTTATTTCATCACCTAGCTTCCACAGATTAGCGCGCTGTGCAAGAAAAAAAACCGGTCTCTTTTTTTCTTTTCTACCACACAAAAAAAGGAAAGCAGAAATAACAATTAAGCCATCCCGTATCTGAAATTATAGAATGTGGAGAACACCAGATATATATATGGTAGTGACTACAGTGACGGGGCCCGGCACTTTAACATCTGTACTACAGTGACGGGGCCCGGTACTTTAACATATGCACTACAGTGACGGGGCCCGGCACTTTAACATATTCACTACAGTGACGGGGCCCGGCGCTTTAACCTCAGCCCTGCAGTGACGGGGCCCGTCTCCTTAACCACAGACAGGACCGGCACTTTACGTCAACACTCAGTACTGTAGCGACGTCAATGGCCGCACTTCTTTCAAACATTCTATGCAAACAACTTCGAGCACTTCACGGCATTTATTAAGGTCCTAAGGAGCGACTCCGAAACCCCCTTAAGAGGTAGGGGGCCGCCGCGAGCCGTTCCGACGTTGGGACGGGCAGGCCGTGCCTGACCGCCTCCTCCCACTCTTCTTCCGTGGTGAGATGACCGTGGTCCCGTAACGAGGGACACCGCCAGAGCATGTGTTCTAAAGTGCAGAATGGATCTCCGCAATCCGGACACCTGCCCCGCACGGACGCGGCGTTAGGTTGCCCTAGCTGTGATCCACCACGGCCGCCGCAAACCGGTCGGACGAACCGTAATGGGCGACGTCGACGAACGCGACCGATCGTAGATCGTCGGCGACGGATCCGAGGAGTGCGGCCGCTCGGGCCCGGCGTGTGCCTACATTGCGTTGCGCGTGCACGTTGCGCGGGAACGGCGAGACCGTGACGGCCTCCCGCGACCACGCGTCGAGCACGCACCGCATTTCCCTGACGGGTTAAAGTCCAGCGCCTCCAGGATCCGCCTCCCCGCAGGAGCTCGAGGAAGCGAGCCTGACAACCTGGACTAACTTCTGTGACCCAAGCTCATCGAAGGTGTTGTGGACCCCCAGCTGCATGAGCTTCTCGGTGCTGGCGCCTATGGGGATGCCAAGCACTTCACGGACCGTGGTATTTTATTCCAGTACTGTCCACAACACCACGTGAATTTCACGATGTCAGCAACTTCCGTGCAGTAATGGAATACATTGATTGCACACATACGGATCGAACGACCGCAATGGGTACTTGTCCATGAATGTGCAATCTTTTGCGTATGCACTGTAACACCTATGATGATTATAATAAAGAAAGAAAGTTCACTCTAATGGAAGGGGAACGGTAAAAACACATTAAAAAAGGCACGGCACATGTTTCTGCTTGTGTAGCACCAGACAATGAATATTCTACTGAATTAAGAAAAAGAAGCAGCGGGTAATTGCTCGCTTAGAAGACCGATAAACATGCAGTTCGATGAAATTTGAGAAATAATGATATTGAAGCTTCCAAGACTTTAGAAGAAAAGAAAAAGAAAATTAAGACTGAATCATCGCGACGGAACATATCTCAAGTCGCTGTAGGAGTCGAAGACCCTAGCTATAACGAAATTATTTTTGAACAGCTCCGATAGTGTCCATGCAACAATGGTTGCTTGCGTACTGTCAAATGTTCATATGCTGCGGCATAAAGCTCACGGTACGGTGCGAAAACGTGCTCGGAGCGAAAGCGATCGACATGCATGCAGACGCGAAGTCGGTCACCGCGAACCCGTGCGATCGCTGCATTGCAGCTTCATTCTGTTATGCTATATTTAGTTACACAGACAGCCATCCCACTATAAGAACATATTTCACATAGTTTTCTCAGCGATTGCTTACGTTTCACGCAAACCGGTTCGGTGGAATCGATTGCGGCGACCGCTTGCAGTGTCCCAGCTTACTGTACGTAGTAGGCAAAGAGATAGCGTTTGTAAACAATTCTGTGCTTTCTGTTTGTCCAACATGATTATTTTAAAGGTAAAATACTGCCATTTCGAGAGTAGTTGCAACATTGTTCAGGAGGGCTGCCGCGTAGTATGTTTATTTAGCCTTTATTTAACGCCGACGCATGTGAGGCGCCTCCAACAGATGGCGACTCCGTAAATCGTCCTCGCCATAGAGTTTGCTACAAGAATTTTGTAGGAAACTCTATGGTCCTCGCCCCCAATACCGACATCTTTATAGTGACGGCCCCGTCGGTGTAGTGTTGTTGTTAAAGCGACGGGCCCCGTCACCGTAGTGTGGATGTTAAAGTACCGGGCCCCGTCACTGTAGTCACTGCCTATATATATATCTAAAAGATATGCTGACAAAACCTATAGAAAGTATTGCTGCCTGCAGTAACCGTGCGACACCTTTTTTGTCCATATAAGTTATTTGTTTCATCTAACCGTGGGCTTTCGCTCTGTATTTGTCTCATAGATTTTGTTTAGTAGAACTAGTTAGACACACCACCATCTCGTGTCATTGCCAGGCACTTAGATTCCACACCATATGATTGCGATTGATCACCATTGTGCCTTATGTCATATCTACAGCACATGCATATGCTGATGCAACTTGTTGAAAGTTCATATTATGTGCCTTTTAAAATATTGTATGTCACTTTTTTTCTGATCTTGAGAGCAATTAATTAGAGCCTCTCGAAGGCAGTCCTGAAACACATATTAAGCAATAAGCGTACATGAGCTGCATACCTAGCACTATTCAGTTTATAATCCGAGTTGATCAGAACACACTTTCTTTCCATGCCCTCCACATACAGATGAAACAAATGAAGCATCGATCATTTCAAATGAAAATTATCTCGCCTAAATGTGGAATTAAAGGCAGTTTTGCAGCATATGTACGCAAGACGCACAGGATCTGCAGACCTAAAATTTTTTTCCTGTCCTCCACAAAGATATACATGAAGCATCATTTCAAATAAAAATTGTCTCCTCTACACGTGGGAACTAAGCCGAACAATGAGTGCATATATACATTCCATGCGAGTGCATGTCGGCAGAAAACAGAAGCTGCGTTTTGAATTCTTTTTTTTTTCTGTATATATTTCAGCTTGCAAAAATATATGTAACACAAGTCCCTTTTTTCATTACATTTTTCATTTTTTTCATTTGAGCTGTCAAACTGGATTGGATATTGTGACTTCTAAACGATGTGACATCACAAGCAATCCTTATAGTACAAAGGGCGATTTGCTACTTGGTAACATGAGCAAGGCTTAAAATGTTCATGCAAAAAAACGTATTATGCACGAGCGACTGCAAAGAAGTGAGTCCATATGATCTACCTAGCTGACCATAATTTTTCTTATGTTCAAAATTGCTTCAAACTGTTCTTTGAATCTATACAAAAACCTGATGTTCTACCCAGGAAAAAGTATTGAACTAGGAATTCAACTGGCATTAACTAGGATCAACAGGTTTCAATTGTAAACCAACTGGTCCCAGTTAGAAATTAAGTGGGCAGCAACTGACTCCAGTTACAGGCCAGTTGGGCAACAGCTGGTTCCATCTGGGTTCGATCCAAAGCCCTAACCTGTTGTACTGGAAGCAACTTATTTCACCTAGGTAAACCTTGAATTAGAACCTGGACCAGTTGTATTAGTAGCAACTGGTACCAGTTGGGATTCATGTGAAATCTTGACCAATAGTACTTACTGGTTGTACAACAGTTTAAGAAAAATACAAAGAAAAGATAAATCCACCATTTATCAGGCAATCTTTGTCACCTTATTTATTTACTTCAAACCTAAGTGCTACCCTCCCCTTATGTCATAATAGGTAAAGATTTTAAAAATTCTCTGAAGGCTGCACGAGTACATCTAATAACCACACCGGCAAAGTATGGCATTGTGAAGCGACACAATAAACAGTTGGCATGAGATTTTTTTAGGCTTTATTGAAAAAAACAGATCTTCGGCCACAGTCTTCAAGACTGCAAAGGCCAAATAAAACAAGCGGAAAAAACCGCGAGTCCCAGGGCACGCCGCTTGTAAGTGCTCCAACAAACAGCATGCAAAGCACTGGGGCATAAAGAGAAGTGGCGGCAACAAGGATGAACATCAAACATTGGTCAGGAAAACAATAAATGCAAGAAACAAAGCATTCTGCCAAATGTTCTTACACACAACATTGGCTTGAAAAACAAGGCGCAAGTGAAGCTCTCACTCCATCAAAGTCCTGCAACAGAGAGCTACAGAAATCGTGGATGCAAGTGGCTTAGCATAACAGGAGAGTAGGGTTGACAATGCTGCTGTCTGGATAATGTTAAGACTACAGCCCATAATTAGAACTATTGTATGCAGTGTTCATTTGTAAGCAGGGCAGGTCGTATGCACCAACATTTTCTAAAATTGCCATGGCAGCGCTTTGCATTGTAATCAAGCACTAAAGCATCTGAGTTTCGAAAATGCAATATGTCTATGCTGAACAATGCACAACAAATGACAGAAGTAACAATGAAACTCGCAGCTATGAGAATGCATGCCGAAGTAATTTTAACTCCATGGTGTTGTGTCTTTTTCTCTGTAGCAAAGACCATTCATAATATTATTGGCTGCAACGTGAATTTTTTTATAGGTTAAAGGAATGCAGGACATCTGTCCTTCCTTTACTCTCAACTAGTGTTGACTTCACATCCTTTAACCATAGAGAATTGATTGAATTGCCACAACTAAACAGCAGATGTTCTCTACAGCCATGTCAGAAGCAGCAGAGAGCAGTTTACTGGAAGAAGGTACAAAAAGAGATTCAGGAGACTGCAACATGAACATAACACTTGCGTTCAAGGCAATTAAAACAAGCCTGTTAGAACGCTATTACAAATTTTTTAGTTGTGAACTCAAAGCACACATTTCAGGGCAGACATGAATTCAAATTAAGAACGCCTCACGAGTGCTAGATTATGCATCATGATGCATCATGTAGAAACACATGCCACTATGTCATCAAATGTGATGTGCAACTTGTTCACAGGGGCCAATTGTTTAAGGACGGCCGTAGCTAAACTACGCTGCCCAATGTTTAAGAAAAGGCTGTCTTTTTCTACATTTGCTCCACATACGAATACTGCTAACAGATGGCAATCACAACAACAAACACAGGTGCATAGTTAGAAAAGTATAGACATGTACCCATACAAACACTTCCTGCAAGTAATGTTAATGAATGCAGGATTGTGGGAATCATCTCCAAAGTATCATCATGAATTGATACTTTGCAGGTTCCACATCAGACAAATACAAGCTTGCCAACAACAGCAAGAAGCACTTGATGCGAGATCTCCGCTTTCATAGTACACAATGGCCAAGAAATTTTTGAATCGGCTAAATGCATCACATCTGCTTGCTCGGTAGCAACTCGGCAAGGCAAAAAGAAGGGCTGCACCCCTTGGCACATACCTGAACTTTTAGGTTATGAACACCATGCTGGTTATGAACACCATAAAACATTGTTCTTGGCTTCAGTTCAAACCGTCACCTGAAATTCTCAGCTCTGCCCATGAACATGCTTGCAATTCACATTTGAACAAGTGTTCTATTAACTCTAGAAGATGTCCCAGAAAGATGTTAAAACAAGAGTAAAGCTAAACATGACAAAGAGAAAAACAGAAAGAAAAAAGAAATATAACATCAGAAGTTCAAAGATGAGAAGCTTGGAAACACTGTCTACATATGAGTGGAAATTCAAGGCAAACTGCAAAATATGCTTGGCTGGTCTTTGCAATTTAGGAACGCCCCCCCCCAAAGAAAGACCTTTTCATCATGTTGTCGTTACTCCACACACGAGCAAACATCCTGAAGCATACACAATTACAACAGCAATACTAAAGGAACATAACTTGCACAGAAAGATAATTTCTATTAAATGTGTAAAACGGAGAACAGTCACATCAGCTCAACATAAAAAAAATATTACTAACTATTAATTGTAAATGCAAAATATATAATTTTTTTTTTCTTTTTTTTTTCAGTGAGTAACGGGAATCTGTAACAAAATGATACTGTAATGGTCCACGCAAAGTTAACAGAACATGGAAAAAAACCAATATTACTGCAGGGTGCCTTTAACATTATCCAAAAGTTGTTTACATGATATGCTATGCATTATCTATGCATTAGCAATTCTTTCCAGGCCTTTACATATAATCTCAGCTGATATATTGGAAACACACTAATCGATTGCAACAAGCCACACAAAGCTATACAGGAAATGATGCTTTCGCTTGACCAACAGCAGCAACACTTTCAACCCACGCAATCTTTCCAGCAATTTTATTTGAACCATCAGCTAGCACGGGAGAATATAAATTTACATTTACGTCCTTCAAGCACTTCCACAACTGGTTATCATGAGAAGGTGTTGTATTGGGCCTGGCCATACTGGAGACCTGCACGTCAGGCATTGAAGATTGTAGCACATTTATTCAACAAGAGTTGGCTGGATCCGACACCTTAAGGAGAAACTGGGTTCTTAAGTGCATAGAACTTGCATCATTATCATACCAATCGTTCGTTCCATTGCCATAATCACCCTTTCCCTTGGTATTTTTCCTTTCTCTTCTCCCTCAGTCAGGCAACCTCCCCATTTTCTTCTGTATAAACTCTGTCTCCCTTTGAACACTAGAAATAAGGACACCTCATTATAGTTTCAAGGAAGGCTAGAATTGGAGCATAAACATAATGAACAATCATGCTGTCGCATTTTTTTTTCAGCACTATTAAATTTCTTGTAACTCTCCAAAGGAACGGACAAAAAGCAACTACATTCGCTGAGCCAGCGTGTCACTGCCGAGGGCACAAGATGGTGACATTTCCAGACAGCCAGTCCCCGACAGTCATTATCACTCGGCATTTGCACAGCACTGCCAACACAAGGAAAAGCAAAAGAAATGGATGATGCAAAAGCTTGCACTGGGTTGCAGCTTGGACTGGATTGCACTATTGTTTACTAAAACAAGCCGGTTTTTGATGCCACGACAACCACTCTACAATCACATGCATTTTCACCACACCAAACAAGCTTTCAGGATACAGGCTTTCTCCAAAGAAGTCATTTTCTCCATTTCACTGCAAACAGTTCAGCCACTGTGGTTCCAACAACACTGCACACCTAAACATGCCAGAAAACAAGTATCAACCGGGATACAAACATCCCCGACGTTCACCAGTGTCGACACAGCACAGCACGAGTGGCTGCAGCCAAAAATATTTGCACGTTCCACGTGCAGCACACACATAGATGTGCCCGTAATGTGAATGGACCCAGCGTATCCCTCTCAACACCACTTCAGCCTACTTCCTTTTCAATCCAGGAGGAACAGTCTGCAAACCGAGACAGTAAGCACTCATTGTCATCTTGACTGGGCACGCTTATGACACCAAAGAGCAATGGTTAAGTATGCTCATGCCAGTGATGCACTCTTTCAAGACTCTATATTCAATTATCAGGCAAAAAAAAAAGGTTTGTAACTAATACAGAAAACGTTGGCAAGGTTTCTCTTACTTTAGTTTCATACCCAGTACATTAAGGTTTTAGAGGATTCTTCTGTGCACGCATCATTTTGTAATTTATTCCTCATGTAATGATAACCTATTATTAACTAGTTGCAGGCAGGTTATGTGAAACTGTGACGTCAAGTGTCGCAACTTCAGTGTGTTTTTGCCATCTGTATTTCCACTTTGTCTCTTTTACGGCTAACCAAGACCTTTCTTCGTGATTATGGTGTACCAGAAGCATAAATTAGCAATTGAGCGTAACTCTGTAGCACTATTTAGTGTCCCTAAGTGCCCGCCAGCGCATTCGTCTATGCCACGTTTAGACTCCTTTGCCATCAAAAATGCGGTGAGCTACACATCCTTTTATATAACTCTGCACAAACAGGTTGCAAGGCACGCACACACACAACATCGCAACATACAATAGCGTTGCACTCGCCCCAGACGGTTTCAGACATCCTATTTTGGTGTCTAGCATCACTTAGACCTGGCTTGTGCCAGGTGTTATATAGTGAAAAATAGTATTTCTTGGCAAAATAAAATTAACTAACACTGCTTCATGTCATCACATGGGGTGCAAATATAGCGTTTAACATCCTGTGTCTGTCGTCTATATGATTCTCTCATCAGAAAACTGCATTAAAGTGTACAGACTACCACTGGCGAAAATGCTGCAATCGTTGGCAGGCATTCAGCACAAGATAGAACCAGCAATTATACTAAGCCGGCATGGCATAGA
Organism: Dermacentor albipictus; assembly: GCF_038994185.2. Lineage (NCBI taxonomy): Eukaryota > Metazoa > Arthropoda > Arachnida > Ixodida > Ixodidae > Dermacentor > Dermacentor albipictus. The sequence continues at coordinate 56,579,822 of NC_091825.1, forward strand.
AATGCAATTGCAATAGGTGACAGTGCTCTACCCTTGCTGCAACCTACACGCTATGTACTGTCCTTTGCAAAAGTTTAAAGGGTGGTGGAGCAGTGAGGACCTAACTTCTTTGAAGCCAAGGAGCACGCAGTGGAATGTAGAGGCGCACCATGCAAATTGCAACACACAGATGTAGGAATCATTTGATAAAGCTAAATGCAAGTCCATTACTTCGCTACTTTCGCATAACATTCCATCAAATTGTATGGCCCTCAAGGCCATTAAACTCCGCACCCAGTCAAATGACACAAATGAACAACCTTCTGTATCAAATCACACCCTGCATCATGAACAGCACGCTAGGCAAGCACTTTTGGACATCACAGCCAGATGACAAAAGTTATGTTTGTCTTGAAGAAAGCACTTTAGAAGAAGGTAATAGATATAGCATGAAGTGAGCCATACACTTTTCAGTCCTTGCATTACAATGCTTTTACAGACAATCGTGAGAGAACGGTGCCCTGAGCAATGCACAATCCCATCTAGCAAGGAATAAAAGCTCTGTTCTGGAACAAACATTTAGTGCCCGTTCAGATTCCAGACATTCACCGCCCTTGCATTTGACAATGCCCTTGTCTGTAGGACACCTCCCAACAGCTTCGATGCTAGAACAAGGCAAAAAGCCAGGACCTGCACTTCCGGTGCATTAAATTGCAATATCAAAACTACTATAATCTTCAAAATTAATGCATCATTGTGAGAAGCGCCACATTTTACTTGCGTTCCCCCCAGATGCTGCCAACAGTGCATCGAAAAAGTGTTTGATAGCATAATTGCAGCAGAAGAAAACCCGGGACATGCACTGAATGTACTAAAGAAACCGTGCTCGTGTACTGCTTGTTGTTGCAGGCAAGATCATCGACATGGCGCATACAAAGCTCAAGTCTGTCAACGCCAACACCGTCCACGTTGCCCACTGATAAGGGCCAGTGCCACTGGTAAGGACACGTGTACACAACTTGCAAAAACCATCCTCATTGTGAAGGACGTGGCGCAATGGCTTTGACGATGGGACCTCAATTCGAAACTGAGCAAGGGCCAGCAAGGCAGCATTTGCATGCCTCATTGATAGCCCTAATTGTCATCAACATACGGGACACATTTGCATGCGAGCCTCCGCGTTGCCAGAACTGTCTCACTGTTGCACTGCCACAACCACCAATAATCAACGCGAAGAGACAAACAGTGCTTTGCTATTACATTGCTGATGGACACAAAATCATTTTCTACGCGGCTCGGTAAAAACAAAAACACAACCTTGAAAACAACCGGGAGAGAAAAACATGTGGGCCAGTAGTGGATGCATCAACAACTCTATGAGAACCGCTTGTCTCTAATACAAAGTAAGGAAACACAACAGCGCAGCAAGAAAAATTGCTGCCGAGACACGTACCAACAAAAACGTGTTCGAAAGTAAAGACATTTTGTTTACAATAATGTTCTGACTGTTAACCCTCAACCAGCATTAGGGTTTTGCCTGGCATGAAGGAATGTGCAAAAGATGCCAATCAATGCCATCTGGTGACAATGCTTTCACAAATACCACATCTTGCTTCCAGTAAGGGCTCAACAGGCTAAGCTGTACCGAGGAAAGCTTCAGTTTGGCAGTGTCAGGGACACTGGGTGACATGAGGGCTCTGCAAATAAGTGCCGTGTGGGCAATTGTTGCCTTCAGCAAGTCTGGACCAACTACTACTTCAACTCTTGGCACAGGCCTTGCTCTCTGCAACATGGCTGAGCCCCCAATTGCTTCCCAAGGTGCCGCACAAAGAACACACAGCAAATGTTGCATCAACTGCTAACAATGATATGCACAACAGTGAAGACATATAATGAAGCTAGCGCTCCCATTACCAACTGTTCGCAGCATCAAAGCTCAGCAAAAATGCAATGCCTGCACAGTATGGCCCGCTCTTAAGAGGAACACCTCGCAAGCAATGAAGCCAGGATAACTGCAACATATTTTTGATCTTACAAGGAAAGATGGCTGATACGATGCGTCAGGCTTGTATCTATACACGAGACAGTTGTTCACAGCCTTTTACGTCGCATCCGCTAGCTGTAACTGACGGCAGAGCAACTAGTGCACATTCCCTTTAAGATTGAACCTCACTGTACGACTTCCGCAGTCACTGGAAGCCAAAGCCTCCCAGAGAGAAAGAGGTTGGTACTTGTAAAGGAGACAAAAAGAGACTACACTATGTTAAGAAAGAGAACCGTAGGATACCTTAGCACTTCCCAATACTAAAAAACGACACAGGTTTTTTCCCGCTTCTGCCTTTCTTGCACGATTGCGTTACTCACGCTCAAATAAATTCCATGTAGGATGACTGCTTCCCAGAGCAGCAAACATACAACAGACTTTCAAACTTCAGACTTTTCAAAAGCGAGTGCTATGTACATGCACATGAAGTGCAGGCCTGCTATGACGCAAGCCACCAGGGAAAAATGAGGCACTTCGGACACTGTACGTATGACCGACAATGGTGGCTAGACCTGGAGAGGCCATCTCGCGGCAGTACCACATCTTTCTTATAATGTGGTAGTATAAATCTCAGAAAACAACACACACATGCTTGAAATATGCCAAACTGACGAGCCACCCAAATTCAACTGTGGCGCTCACGGCCAAGCTCTATCACGACGGGTGTCGAGCCTCCTAGAGCAGCCAAGCGTCGATGCTGGTAGCCAAGTTTCCCACCACCAAACCTTGTCAAAAACTTCAGCTGTACACTGGAAGTGGCCAAATTCAGAGAGCGTTCCATCACGTGAAATTTTTCTTAGGAAGGTTTAGAAATCTCCAAGGTAGAAGCAAATGAAATGTTAAGAGGGTATGTTCCAACTCTGGCCAGTATTGGAGACGGTCTATGTAGACAGCTAATGGGAGAGCTTTGAGCCCAAGTAGTGAAACCGCCTGGAAGACGTCACTGTGACTTGACACCACCTTTGCATTGACAAGAAAAAGCTAAGCAAAGTTCATAATATAGCTGTATTTTAACACTTTGTGTTTGAAACTATGAAAAACACACTGCAGCTTAAATTAAGTGCACAGGAAAGCACGACTATGTTTTCTTGTATGCAGACGACCTTCCCAGCAGGTTTCCTACTCAGCTGCCATCTTGTTTGGCCAGCAAAGTGGCTTGACTCATTTGTGATTTCAACGCTGTCTTCACAAAGCTTTTTTTGGCGGCTTCGTCAGAATTGGAGCAAGACCTAAGATGGCCACTGTCTGCTTAGCAGTCTACTTTGCCGTCTACGGCGAGTATTGGAACACAGCCAAGAGGTGGCAGTGTGAGCTGGCCTCCCAACAGCAGAGGCTCTGGAAGAATGCAGGGGAGAAACTGCCTTGATCTGTGAATGCACCAGACATTTCTCCCCTGCTTTCTCCCACATCAGAGCCAAGAAATGATGAGGTGGTTTGAGTAAGAACTGGAAAGCAGGGGAACTGGAAAGGTTGGTGCTATCTTCTGCAGCCCTTGAGGGAGAACAGCTCAACTCCAAGCCAAGAGCCCAGGTAGCAATTACATCACAGGCCCCACCTCCTTTCTTATCTCCCCATCTCTTCCTTGCCAGCAGCATGGCCTACTTCCAATGTCAGTTGCGCTTGCTATGTGTTCGAGTTGCTACTGGCTCTATGTGCACTGCGGGCAGGAGCTGTGACATGGCAACAGAGAGCTACGATGTCCCCTCTACTGCTGAGAAGACCCTGCCCCTCGCTGTTCTGCTCTTGAAGCAGCGCAAATGTTTCGTTCGCAAAAGGAAAGTCAGTGCTCCCATTTCTCTCGTGCACTACTCCCACTGCTCCAGTATTCCTACTCCTGTTCTAATAAATGCCAGGTTAAAACAGGCATGCCTGCCAAAACAACACGGGCCCATTCTAGTGGGTGGTACAAAGTTCAGTGAATGCGTTAACAGCGTCCACTGGGATTGGTGCAAACAAAAAAGACAGTCGATATCAACAGTACATCTACACAGCATGTGTGTTTTCGTCTTTGCATCCTTTCCCTTGCACCGCAACCACTCACCTCAATTATGTGAGCTGAAGTAACCTACAAGCCCGTCAAGGGACTTCCGACGGCCCATCAGCCTAGAATAGCGCTAACGCCCAAAAAACATAAACTTGGCAAGCTGGTCAATGTGGCACATTTCTCAATACACACACCGGCATGGTGTCAGCTTCACACACACGATGGCAACCCCTTCCGTCTCCTCCCCCCCACTGGGGCACCCCACTTATTTCTTGGCCTCGCACAACCTCGTCCATCAGCTTCACTCAAGGTAGAACAACAGAAGGCCGCATACCTTCCCTAAGCACCTACACAACATTTCCGAACACTGCAGTCTCTGTCAGAGATCCTGCTGCTCGCTGTCAATTCATCCAGACACCGATCTGACATGGCAGGTAATGGCCAGCACCGGTGGTAACCCGGTGCAAACTAGTGTTGCACCACTGTTGCACAGAGGTCGGACCAGTGCCGCACTGCCATTGTGTGGCTCCAGTTCAGAGCGACAAGAGGTCGTCCTCACGGTCTAGCAGACCTGCCTCACGACTGCATGCGCCTGAGGCCACGAATTGCCGCAGCTCCTCTTCTTCCTGAGGCTTCAGGCCGCTTGAGAAAAGTGGCGGGCTCGCGCCTAGACGCCCGAAGGCGGCCTCCATTTCCTGCAAGCCAGAAGGAAAATAGAGTCTCAATTTCGGCAGGAAGACTAGACTGTGCTTGGCATCACAGATGTCTATGCAACTATAGAAGGAAGCCTGGCAGAGCAATCGTAGAACCAGTGAACCACATTGATCATTAGTAAACATGGCCAGATCTTGCAGTGTAACCTTGGCACTATGAAAAGGAATATAAAAGTAAAAACACAAAGTAAAATTTACCTTCAAAGGCCCACAGAAATATGCACATTTGTTAGTTTTTTTAGCAAGCATGAACTTGAGCCCAACAAATAAAATTAACCTTTTTTTTTATTAAGCAAAGAGAAACTTGCTCTTTCACGTCGCATATAAACTTAGAAACAGAGTTGGATACTGATGTGCATGGCTGTTTGAAGGTTTGTGTCTTGCATGCACTCACAAAGTGCTAAGCATCATACAGCTCGGCACACTTCTTGTAGCATACCCTAGCACCCCTTTAATGTGGCACCAAAGTTTAAATATCCTTGCTGCACACGTGGCAATATGCACACAGCAAACTATCGACACTGATTATTGTGCACTGTTGGTGGGCATTACTGCTGCCTGTAGGTGACAAGGGCAGTGGATGTGTGTTCACAAAGGATCAGCACTGCAAGACACTGGGCCTTTGCACATGTGACGCACCAACAAGAGTTTGAAAGTATTGGTTGCCAGAAAATTAAATAGGGGGATTTATGTGCCAAAACCACAATTTAATTATGAGGCACGCCATAGCGGGGGACACCAGATCAATTTTGACCACCTGGGGTTCTTTAACATGCACCTAAACCTAAGTGCACTGGTGTTTTTGCATTTTGCTCCCATCGAAATGTGGCCGCCATGGCCGGGATTCGATCCTGTGACCTCGTGCCTAGCAGCGCAACACCAAAGCCACTAAGCAACCACGGCAGGTAAAGTACAGGTTGTCAAGGAAAAGAAGCGAGCACTGCATACTTCCTCACATTTACCGTTAAAAAGAGTACCGACATGAAAATTCTGTGTTCTGATTTTCTTGCCTTCTTAGGTAGTGTTACGAAATCCCAACCGGTGCCGCCAGTGTTACGAACTTCAACCGCTGCACCACGATTACGGCTTTGTGGTCCCGTAGCGCTCTTCACCCGTTTCGTGACAGAGCGTTGGTAGCGAAGACTCCGAGCCTGGCGTCGATGAGAATAACAAAAGGGACTTTATACATTATATACAGGTTATCATACAGGACATAAACGGATCGGCACTGGGGCCGAGAGCTCACACAAACGCGACTGTTCTCGCACGACGGCGTCCGGCGAAAACGCGTGACACATCTCACCCCAGTCGGGAGCGACCCTCTCTCCAGGTGGGGTCGGCGGATCCTGTTTTCGAGCGGCGTGTCTCTGCTTTTATAATCCCCGAGGCCCATTGTCACTCAACCGGCCCAATACAAAGTCAGCACACGACGGTCGTCCGAGGGGTCCAACCAGCGACCGCGCTGGCCACCCGGTTCAAAGTTCGCGCGCGCGGTGACCTCCAGGCAAGGGAGGTGCGGCGCCGGGCCGTCGGGCACACGCGAACACGTCAAAACACGCTGCTCCGCCGAGGCTTCTCCCGCACGAAGGCGCAGCATCTTGACTTGTGAAGGGAGAATTATGGCGCTCGCAGGATAGATTCTGCATCTTGCAGATTCGGGATCCGGGCTTGTGGTAATGGCACAACAGCATCCCCGCCCTCAGATAAGGCGCCGGGAAGACGAGCTGCCTCCACGTGGCTCGGATGCCAGGCGCGCACGTTCGTCAGGCTCGTCCAAGTTCACGTCCAGTGTCGGGACGCCAGGTAACCTCACGTGCCCAGGTCCGACTCGCCAGGACAGGAGCTCTGCTCACCACGTCGTCGCCAAGGCACCTTGACCAGCTCCGCTCGGGTCGTTCCTAAGACCTTGCTTCTCGCCACTGGTCCCGCTTGGTCGTTCTGCAGCTTGCAAAACCGACCGGCAAAAGGCAACACCCAACACGAACAAGTGCCCTCTGTCTCCCGTCAAACACCAGACAAGGCCATAATTCAAATCAACCTAACTACATTGTTTTCCCCTTTTTCTCCCGCTGCAACAAGAGGCAGGTGTACGATCTAGCACACAAGGCTTAAACAATCAGTTTTCAAATCATCAACATAACAAAATAGAAACAATCAATAATCAGCAATAATAATGACAAATAGAATGGTCCCCTTGAAATCGCTTTGGACCGAAAACATACTACTGAGGAAGCAAATGAGGTCATTCATTTTTGCCCCGATCTCCCTGTGAACAGGACAGGTCGTCGCGAAGTAAGAGAAGGTAAGCAACGAGCAGGAACGAGTAGGCCACTGAAAGAAGCGAGGCCTAGAATGCACGACTTAGAGCATCAGCGTTCGCATTCAACCTTCCCTTCTTATAACGGACAACGAGGCTGTGCTGCTGTAGGGTCATGCTCCATCTCAGCAAACGGCCGCTTTTAGAGGACATGCTACTTAACCAAGTTAGAGGGCAATGGTCTGTTTCCACAACAAACTTAGAACCGGAGACATAACAAGCCAGCTTCTGAACGGCCCACACAACGCAGGCGCACTCTTTCTCAGAGGTGCTGTAGGCCTCTTCTCTACAACTTAGTTTGCGACTTAAATACAAAATTGGTCGTTCATGACCACTAGCATCTTCCTGGCATAGTACCGCTCCCATGCCGCGATCACTCGCGTCGCATTGAATGACGAAACCTTTCGAAAAGTCTGGTGCCGTCAGAACGGGCTTATGGCTTAATGCTCGCTTCAGCATTTGGAACGCATTTTCTTTCTTTGAGTCCCACGTCACCTTGACGGGCTCCGACTTCCGAAGTGCGTCGGTTAGCGGGCTGGCAAGGTCAGAGTAGTCTCTCACATAGTGTTGGTAATATCCAGCTAAACCTAAAAAGGCCCGTATATCCGTCTTCGTGGTTGGCCGGGGATAGTTCAAAATAGCAGCTACTTTGATGTCGGACGGTCTACGCCGGCCGTGCCCCACCACATGGCCCAAATAAGTCACTTCACCGCAACCTAGGTGACATTTAGCTGGTTTCACAGTAAGACCTGTCTCTTTCAACCGGCTCAACACGACTCGCAAGTGCTCCAGATGTGATTCCCAAGTGTCCGAAAATATGGCAACATCATCGAGGTACGGCAATGCGAACTCGCCTAAACCATGCAGCACTCTGTCCATCAGGCTAGAGAAACAATACGGCGCGTTTTTGAGGCCGAAGCTCAACATGAGTGGCCGGAATGTTCCAAGCGGGGAAACGAAGGCGGCATAGCGGCTAGCCCGTTCCGTAAGGGGTACTTGCCAATAGCCTCTCACGAGATCCAGGGTAGAGATATAATTTGCCTTCGACACTGTCTCTACCCTTTCTTCCAGGTTCGGTATAGGATATGTCTGATCTCGGGTTATCGCGTTCAGACGCCGATAATCGACACATGGCCTCGGATCTTTTCCTGGAGCCTGGACTAGTATCAAGGGCGACGTGTAGTCGCTCTCACTTGGTACTATAACCCCCAAGTCACGCATGCGCTGAATCTCCTCAGCCATGATTTTTTTCTGCACGGGCGAACACCGGTACGGTTTACTGCGGATCGGTTGATCAGAGGTTAACTCGATGTCATGCTCTAGGACCGTCGTTCTTCCGGGACGGCTCGAAAAAACCTCCCTAAACTCTGAAACGATTCCCTTTAAATCCTCCTTTTGGGCGGCACTTAGACGCGCCTCCAACGTCAGCTGTTCCACCATTAGCTCTATACCACATCCCTTCATATCAGCCGTCGTCAGGATTTCGGCCCCTTCCTCATCGTCAGCATTTATCGTCATGCTTATAATCGCGCGACGCTGAATGTAGGGTTTCATCAAGTTACTGTGGTAAATTTTGTTGGGCCGTTTCCCTAATTTAACTTCGTAGTTGGTATCGGAAAGCTTAGTTACAACCTTTGCGGGCCCCTCCCAATGAACCTCGAGCTTGTTTTTTTTCGACGGTCGCAGCAACATCACTTGGCTACCTTCTTCGAAGGTGCGTTTTTTTGCTGACTTGTCGTAGTATTCCTTTGACAAGGTTTTCGCCGCCTTCATGTGGCTCTCTACAAGATCTTTGGTTTTCCCGAGCCTCTGGAGGAGGTCGAGGACGTACGAGACTACATTTGGGTCGTCGTCACTGCCTTCCCAAGACTCTCGCAGCATGCGCAACGGAGTTCTTAGGCTCCGGCCATATACAAGCTCCGCGGGGCTAAAGCCGGTGCTCTCATGGGGAGCCGATCTCAAGGCGAACATAGCGGCGGGAATGCAGGCCTCCCAGTCACAGTGACGCTCAAAGCACAGGGCTCTCAATATTCGCTTCAGCACCGAGTGCATCCGCTCTACTGGGTTAGATTGCGGGTGATAGATGGAACTGTGCACTACTTTAATGCCGCATCTTTCCAAAAAGTAGAAGTTAGGCAGCTGGTAAAGACGCTGCCATTGTCGCACTGAATCTCGGAAGGGAACCCGACGCGTGCGAACATTGAGAGCAGAGCGTCCACGACCTGGGAGGAATTTAGCTCCTTAAGAGGTACTGCCTCGGGGAACTTGGTCGCGACACACAGGGCGGTCAGAACATACCTACAACCGTTCGTTGATTCTGGCAGAGGGCCTACAATATCGATTACTAGTCGCCGAAAAGGTTCGGATATGACTGGCACCAACTTCATCGGTGCCTTCCACTTGTCAGTGGATTTGCCGATTCTCTGGCAGGTGTCGCAAGAGCGCACGAATTGTTCGACATCCTTCCAACAATACGGCCAATAAAACTCCTGAGCCATTCTAGCCTTGGTCTTTTTCAAGCCAAGATGCCCTGCCCACGCATTTTCGTGCGCGAGTTCCAGTAACTGTCGGCGATATTTCCGAGGAATCAGAAGCTGTTCATATTTGCGACCCTGCTTATCTGTGTAGCGGCGGTACAATAAGCCAGATTCCTCGTAAAATGAAACCCTCTTTTTTTTCACTCCCAGTTTGACGCTCTTCATCAGATCGGCTATTGAACAATCTTCCTTTTGCTCGCGAATCAGAGTTTCTCTTTCAACTGCAGCCAGCTCCTGCCAGCTGGCGGAAACCGGAGCGAGTAGGGATCCTGCGTCGCCTAACTGCGGCGTCGTGTCCTTATCGCGGCTAGCACGGGACGCGTCACTCCCAGTCACTTCCAGGACACACTCGACCAGGCCAGCCTCCGAGCTCTGCCTCTCCGGTGCCTGCTCGCCACTCAAGTTACCCTGATCAGTCCGTGTGCCGCACCGCTGTTCGCTCACCGACTCAAAGTCAAGTTCCCTTGACAGCTGGCGCGCTTTGGATCGCGTGAGGGCCATGTACGCCACGTCGGCAAAGAATGATTTGCCCTGATCCTTCAGCAGCTGCTCCGAGCTATTTGAGAAGAGGTAGGGAAAGTGCTCCGGGAGGGCGGCAGACACAGCGGCTTCTGTGTTAAGTTTCCCAAACTCTCCTTCAATGGTAACCGTTGCGATCGGTAAACAGACACTCTCCTCCTCGGCCACTTGCCGTATCCAAGCGCACTCTCCCGTAAAATCACTCGAGGAGACGAAAGACGGGTGGACAACGTCCATAGTTGCTGCAGAGTCTCGAAGTGCTCGGCACTTCTTGCCGTTTACCTTAATTTCCCGCATATATGGCTCCAATAGTCGTATGTTTTTGTTAGTTTCCCGTATTGTCGCAAAAGCAATTTTCTCTGGGCAGCTCGCTGCGATGTGCCCTTGCTTTTTGCAATTGTAGCAAGTTAACGGCTTCCGTTTTTCAAAAGAACGCATCGTATCGTTTCGCTGCTTGGGACCATCGTTAGCATTCTGAGATGCATTCTGTCCTTCCCTTACAGTTTCTTTGGTAAGAGACTCATCTTTCCGAAACTCGCGACGCGTGATTTGCTTCCGTTCGTCGGACTTCCCGGAAAACCCATCTCTTCTATCAGCTTTTTCTACGCGCACTGCCTTGCTGTGCAAGCTGCGGCGGGTGTAATACTCTTCCGCTAACTCTGCTGCCTTGTTTAGCTTAACCTCCTTTAGCCTATCTTGCAGCCAGAGCCGGACATCCTCATCAATGCAACGGTAGAACTGCTCCAACGCGATGCATTCGACAATTTTGTCGCGGTCGTCGTAAACCTCTTCGCCCTTCAGCCATTCCACCAGGTCGGCTTTTAGACGAAACGCGAAGTCAACATTCGACTCCTTACCCTTTTTTGCATACCGGAACCTCTGCCGGAAAGCTTCGGGTGACAATTTGTACTTCCGCAGTAGCGCTTCCTTCACATCACTGTAGCTCTCAAACGCCTCTTTCGATAAGCAAGTTATTACGTCTGATGCCTCCCCAGGAAGCAAGGCTAACAGATTCTGTGCCCAAAGGGATCGCTCAATGCTATTCCGTTCGCACACATGCTCAAATTTCACGAGGTATTTGGCCATATCCTCTCCGACGACAAAGGGTGGAAGTTGATCGCGTATTCTTGGAACATTAGAAGTGAGACTAGGCGCCAGCGAGTTATTTCGGGTCTCCAACTCTTTCATTTTAAGCTCATGCTCACGTCGCTGCCTCTCCTCTTCGCGACGTTCCTGTTCTCTCCTTTCCTGCTCGCAACGTTCCTTCTCCTCCCTTTCCCGACGTTCATTGATACCCGCCAAGGCCTCTGCGGCTTCCTCAGCCGTTACGTCCCCAGTCCTCATGACCTCAAGGATCGCATTCTTTCTTTTGGTTGAGCCCAACTCAATGCCCAACTCCTCACAAATTTCGAGAAGTTCCTTCACCTTGTACTTCTCCATCGTTCACACTGTCCTCCTGCTGTTTACCCTTTTTGAATATACCTGCCGTACGCTACTATAACACTACTAGTAAGACATATGCAAGTATATCACACACTGCCCTGTTTACCCCCTCAGCATCCCCTGGTTTTCAAAACACTCTTACTAGGCTTGAAACACCCAAGGTTATCACAATGCAACACCAAATCCTTCCTTAAGCTACTATACCCTGTGTCAAAGAAAGTCTGGTGTTTGAGGTAAACTTCAGGCACTCACCGCGCCGAGGTAGCTGATGCCGGTCAATCCCGTAGCTGCCATCCAGTGTTACGAAATCCCAACCGGTGCCGCCAGTGTTACGAACTTCAACCGCTGCACCACGATTACGGCTTTGTGGTCCCGTAGCGCTCTTCACCCGTTTCGTGACAGAGCGTTGGTAGCGAAGACTCCGAGCCTGGCGTCGATGAGAATAACAAAAGGGACTTTATACATTATATACAGGTTATCATACAGGACATAAACGGATCGGCACTGGGGCCGAGAGCTCACACAAACGCGACTGTTCTCGCACGACGGCGTCCGGCGAAAACGCGTGACACATCTCACCCCAGTCGGGAGCGACCCTCTCTCCAGGTGGGGTCGGCGGATCCTGTTTTCGAGCGGCGTGTCTCTGCTTTTATAATCCCCGAGGCCCATTGTCACTCAACCGGCCCAATACAAAGTCAGCACACGACGGTCGTCCGAGGGGTCCAACCAGCGACCGCGCTGGCCACCCGGTTCAAAGTTCGCGCGCGCGGTGACCTCCAGGCAAGGGAGGTGCGGCGCCGGGCCGTCGGGCACACGCGAACACGTCAAAACACGCTGCTCCGCCGAGGCTTCTCCCGCACGAAGGCGCAGCATCTTGACTTGTGAAGGGAGAATTATGGCGCTCGCAGGATAGATTCTGCATCTTGCAGATTCGGGATCCGGGCTTGTGGTAATGGCACAACAGTAGCTGTAGACTCCATAATTGCGGTATGAAGCCTCAGTTCCATCGTCAACATCATCAGCAGCAGCAGCAGAAGCAGCAGCGGCAGCAGCCTATTTTTATATCCACTGCCCCAGGACAAAGGCCTTTCCCTGCAGTCTCTAATTACTCCTGTCTTGCACTAGCCGAATCCAATTTCCACCTGCAAATTTCCTTTCATCACCCCACCTAGTTTTCTGCCATTCTCGACTGCAATGCAGAGCTCCCCAAATAATTATTTACATAACTTTTCAGTGGACTCTTTCAAAACATATTCCAAGTGCAGTACAACTTTGGAAGTGAAGCTGGAGACTATTCACGTCACTGAAAGCAGAGCTGGCAGTCATGTGGTACCACAACATGATCAAGCATGTGCCGGTAGGAGGCCATACAATGACCATGTCGCCAAAGTCTGCCAAAATTCTTCAATTGGGTGCTTCTTTTTACAGTGCAGGGAGGCGCTCTCTCCTGTCTTGTCCCATCAAGTGATGAATGGACCAAGCTTTCGGCAGCAAAGTCATAGTCTGTCTGTATGTCTGTCTGTGTGTGCGTGTGCGTGCGTGTTTTTGTGTGTGTGTGTGCGCGTGCGTGTGTGTGCGTGCGTGCGTGCGTGCGCGCGCGCGAGCGCGCGCGGCAGCAGTGTCTGGTACCATGAGACAGCCACATCAAGTTTCAATGATCTGAACAGTCTCCTGCTTCATGTCCAAATCACCCTGCACTTGACACATGTTTTGAACTGGTCACATATAAAGGTATTATTTTTGCTCTCTCAGAGGCTCCATGGCATGATTTCTAGGTCAACCGCTATCCAATAAGAGAAATAAAAACGAGACAAAATTTTTTGTTTGTAATTCCTAACTCTTTTCCTTGGTAACGATGGTTTCAAATACTGTTTTTAAGACCTTCCGCATTGCCCACGGACACATTATGCCATCTGACGTATAGTAGAACTAACGTTTTGTTTCTTATTATTTCCTGCTTGGTGGCAATATTAAAATAGACTTCGAAGATGTGGGTGCGATCATCAGGGTTAGAAGTGAAAATGGCCACCTCCGGAAGAAGCGTGCCTTCTCTGAAACATTGCTGATCTCACGATTCTGCTGCGCCTGTGGTTGACATTATTGATGGCACAAGCAACAGCAAGTTGGGGGATGCTGTCTTTTTATTCCACCGATTCTGAGAGTGACAACGACAGAAATCAACCTAGAACTTGAGCATGCATCGGTAGTTTGTGCTCCTCCGCCAACTGAAGCCATCAAGCTTGTGGGGATGCGCGACTCTCACGCGTCCCATGATATGTTGTTGTCCCGCATAGCTCCCGTCTCCTGTAATCCGGCTTCACCGCGTGGCCTGGTGCCCGCGGCAGTCGGTGTGGTTGAAGCGCATTGCGAGAGATGGCGCGAGTGTGGCTCTGCTTGTGCCACCTAACGGCAGGGTTACTTAGGCGCAAAAAGGAGAAGGCTCTTCTCCTTCTTTGGCTCGGGGACGGCAAACGCCGCGGACGTTCCGCGCGTGCGCCGATCCATGCTTCTGCGAGACTGTCTCGCGAGGCCTCGTTCGAACATGCCACCGTTCGCGTGACCGTACGCGCGAACGACCGGCCGTTGGTGTCCAGCATGGGGCGAACATATTCGCTCGTTATCCGGTCACGGTGAGTCGGACTTCCGCGATTTTTCGCGCACCTATCAGCATGTCTTGTGGATAGCAACTCGGCTAGCAGGCATTTAGTCTATGAAAGGTGCAATAAATGTCCTTGTGATTGTTTGCGCTACTGTGTTGTTGTTCCTTTGTCCCAAGAGCACGGTTGAGAACCCCACAAGCTAAGATGGAGACATACCAAAACTGTCGAAAATGTTGCAACAGAAGAAACGCAGCAGAAAACAATAGTTTGTTGCAAGACTTGTCGAGTTCCCCTATGTTTCACATCGTGGAGCTACTTTGCTGCATGGCACGCCCAACTGTAGGGCTTTGTGTTTAATTTTTGTAGCGCATGTACTTTTAAAGGAAAATTTATCATTCTTTTGCAGATAGTTGCTATTAGGTAGCAAAGCACTGCATATTTCAAAAAATGCAACTTAGCATTTTTTTTATTATACATACAAGTGTACCTTTACAAGTTTTGTTCAATTTTATTTTACAATTGTGTTAATTTATATTCTTTTGATTACATAAATCACATTAATAAAAGTTGTATCCCTGAGAAGAGCGTTCATTCTGCTTTGCTTTCATGTATCGCATAAAACTTTTAGTGCAATAGTCTCTTCAGAAAAAAAATTATATAATACATGTGTGTGTGTGTGTGTGTGTGTGTGTGTGTGTGTGTGTGTGTGTGTGTGTGTGTGTGTGTGTGTGTGTGTGTGTGTGTGTGTGTGTGTGTGTGTGTGTGTGTGTGTGTGTGTGTGTGTGTGCGCGCGCATGCATTGCATAACCTACAAAAATAATGACCAGCTTCTCCACAGTACGGAAACAGTTAAAAAAGAAAAACTGTATTGCACAACTTGAACAGCAAAACAACTTTGCAAGCTTGTCAATGTGGCTTGACAGGGATACTTGATTGGCATAGCTGGCGACTTACTGCACTGAGCAGTGCAAAAAATCAGACAAGAACGAGGAAAAGGACTCATTTGTGTATACTCATCCACTGTTTGCATTGTTCACACAGTTTGAAGGCTGTCAATGTGTCAGGCTGGCTAGCCACCCGCCTTGCTAGACACCTAAGTGACTGGAAAGTGCAGAAGAACACAGACTGTACACACACCGTGTCTGAGGAAAGGTCAATGAGCGGTGTCACACGACCTTCTTCCTTCTTTTCAGTCTCCTTGTTACCGTTGGCCTCCAGCTGGTTGTCCTGCTGACCGCCACCATCCTGCGAGAGAGTGAAACAGTGGTATCCCGGCTGCTTAGCGAGGCTACAAAGCAATGCAAGATTTCGTGGGCAACAGGCCACTGCTGCAGAAGCAAGAATCTGCAGGCAATAATTTGTTGTCGCAAGATCTCTACTGTCCAAGTCCTCCCGAACGTACTTTTCAACCTTCAGTTTTCTGGCAACATTCTTATGTCTGATCAATATTATTTGCTTCTCCATCTCTGTGAAACTACACTCAAGCAACGGTCTGATCACATATCATGTCAATATAATTTACCACGTTTGACTGAATATAATGCAACTTCATTGTCCTTGTTCCTTATGGCTAGCCTGGTAAAAGCATCTTGCACTGTATCTAGAACGACATTCCAGATATCCCTAACACTAACAGAACATTTTGTGTTTACCCTTGCGTTGTTTTTAACTCAAATTTTGTAACAAGTGTTTATTTTTTATTTTTATTTTTGTAATCATTCTGCAAATCACTTGGAATGGTTGTTTGCCCAGTTTGTCCAGACTTAGTAGGCAACATATGGTGAAATCGGTCTATGTCCTTGCAGCAGCTCACTTCCCCAAAGGCAAGGGGTGCAGGCAACAGTAGTTTCTCGTGTGTACTGAGCAAACAAGGCAAGCAAACATGTTTTGCCAACCACTGGGGACCAAGAAAATGTCATCCCACCACAAAACTTCAATGAAAACAAAGAAGCAGTAAACACAAATTCATTTAGAATCGAAAGAATAAAAACAGGGGTTCCTGTACAATACTGTGAGGAGCAGCAACATGTCGCATGATAACACTGCTACAGTGGAACCCCATTGATACATTCTTAAAGGGACCATGAAATAAAAAAGAAAACATACCAGCTGGGAAAACATGACTATGAGGAAGGGCGCAAATCACCACAGCACAATGTCGGAAACAGTGAGTGGCAGCCAGTGCAGTTAGATGTGTCAGCACTCGTACTGTGACCAGGAAGGGCAGATGCATGTGTGCATAACAAAGGGACACGTACAGTGTTAATTGACAGTGGCTCCTACTGCAATATTTTGTGTATGCTTCACCGCATAACATAGTTCTACTGCATCCTGGAGCTGACTAAAGAGAACCGGCAATTGTGATAGCAAATAAGACCCCTGCAGGCCCCAGCGTAAATGTAGCCCTGTAATCGGCAGAATTGGCCCAGTGTGTGCGGTTCCCGGGAGGTTTGAATCAATGCACACTTTTTCAGATGCTTCGTCAACTGCTCTTTGCGTGCTTTCTACAAATGTTTGTGCAGTGCCTGGCTTGTGCAACTATGTTTATTTATTGCAGACTTTGGTTGTTTGTTGCAACAAATTGGTTACCTGTTGCAACATGTGAGAGTCCATTTCTCCCTGCACCGTTACATTTACGTGGTTGTCACTTTCGGATGCAATGCAAGATGCAAGAACATTACAGAATGGCACTGTATCAAATGGGTACATAACACATAAAAGTCAATGGGATTCAGATCGGAACCACGAACACGACATACCAGCTGGGTAAATGCAACGGAATGTATCGACAGGGATTCCACTGTGGACTAGTGAAAGATTAGTGTCAAGCCTTCAATTACCTGTCAGGGCTATGTTCTTTTTATCTTACTTGGCATGGCATGTTGCAGTGTGACCATAACATTTGCATCAAGCGAGATATATCAAGACAATAATGACTGCCCATGGAGCAACGAAGACAAATTCGAATAGAATGCACCTGTGCCAACCTGCTCTCAACATGCCTCCGCACGTGTAAGAGATGGAGAGATCTGTCCAATAGCATGCAGCCACCAGTGCTACTGAACTCGAGAGGTTAGATGGCAGATGCGAAATGTGAGCCACAAGTCGTCAGATTCAGCTGAAAAGTCATTGTATAACAACCATTTTTCATTGATTCAACTCCTCAAAGTTTTGTTCATAGTGGCTCTAATGATGTAATAAAATAATGGAGAGAAGTTGATAAATGCCCAGCAAGAAAATGTGCACGCAATCTTGCGGAGCAAGCAAAACAAGTTTGCCTGCACAATGCTGCATCATACCTGAGAGACTGTTGCAGCTTGTCGCGAGCCTTGCCAGGCTTGGTAGGCCACCTAGTGGTTCAAAAAAAAAAACATCACTGTTAAAAGTTCTACAGTAAGTGGGTGCACATAATGTGAGGCATGACAAAGATGAGCACAAGCCTTCATACATAATACAGTTGAGACTCCTTACAACAAGTACAGATATATGACACTGAGAAATTGTGGGGTTTAATGTCTCAAAGCTGTGCTGTGGGCTATGAGGCACACAAAGCTTATGAATTAATTTTGACCACTCAAGGATTCTTAACGTACATCCAAGGCTCGGTATCCAAGCTTCCTTGCATTCCATCCCACATTGTAATGCAGTGGCTGGGATTCGAGCCCACGACCTCATGTTTGGTAACAGAGCCACCGCAGTGGGTGCTTCCTAAGCTTTGCACAGTGCACACACTTGGGTGCACAATGGATATGTCGAATTCTATAGTACTGCAGCACACTTAATTGTGTTGGACACTACAGTTGCGCATAAATTTCTGTGCAGTATCTTGATTACATTTAAAAAATAATATTTATAACCACGTATCTATAGTTACATTCCCTCTTCATGAATGTCCTAACTGCTATTTTCTCTCATCTATTTTACTGTGAATTTCGTCTCCCCTATCTATCTTCCTAGCCCATGGCCGCAGGACAGTAGCATTCACTGGGAAGCGAGATAGAGTAAAACCTCGTTAAATTGTACCCGCTTAAACAGTAGTTTCATTTTAAAAGTAGTAAAGCCAAATCCCTGACTCAGCGGCCATTGAACATAATGTGTTTTGTATCCGCATAAACCGTACAAGCTTATTGCGTACGTATCAGTCTACGCGTAGTGTTTCCACTTTTCGTCGCGCAAACACGGCGGTGTGCCGTCTCCATCGGGCGGCCCGGCAGAACAACAAACCTCAGAGATCAGCACAACAGCCTTCAAGCACCCTGTGCGTTTGCGCGTGAAGCCACATGAACATTAACATCATTTTGGTGCCATGTCAGAGAGCGTTGTGGCGTCGTGCAAGCGAGAACTCACGTCATGCCGAAACTCGGATAAAAAAGAGGCCGGGTACTCAGCATAGAAGAAAAATTAGACATTGTTCGTGCTATCGAACATGACGTGAAAAGTCGGCGCTGGCACGTGACATGGGTCTACTGTTGACTACGGTGGGTGGCCTTTGGAATGTGAAGAAGTTGCTCCACAGCGCTGCTGCGACCGCGAAGAGATGTCGGCTACAAGGTTCGACTTTTTGCGATCGTTGTCTCGGTTGTTGCCAAAGTGTCATCTAGCGACAGTGATGAGGACGACATGGAAGGCGAAAGCACAGGCGATTCAGGCCCGACAGTGGCAGAAGCTGCGTGTTACGTCAGCCTCATGAATGCAATCGTCGCGATGAGAACACCCCGCAATAAAAAGGTGAACCACAACTTGTGCATCACTACCGCACCTGTGCACAGAGAATATGTAACGCCAACGAGGAATCTGCCATGCGAGTGTTTGCCGAGAAGAGGGGACTGGCTGAAAAGCTGGTTCACAGCTTCAGCAAGTTTGAGGCCGCTGTCGTCGTTACTAGGCCACCGCGGCATCAAACGAAAATAACATATTTGTCGCATGAAGTAAATAAATTCAGCATGTTCTTTCCCCTTTCATTGCACTCTCTCCGATTTCCGTTTTTGACAGTTAAGTGGGCGATCTCATGCTATTTCAGTTAAGCAGTACTACTGTTTAGTATGTACTTTTTCCGAGCTCCAGCCAACTACGGTTTAACTGTTGGTTTCCGAACTCCAGCCAACTACAGTTACAGTTCACTGTAGTTACGGTGCCTGTGACCCTTCATTTCCTTCCCCCTCTTTTAACACAATAAAGTGTACTACTACTACTACTACAACTACTACTACTACTACTGCTACTACTATAGCACTGGATGCATGTGACAGGCTTCTCTGGGGTACACAAGAATCGGTGATGGTAGCTTGTTGCATCAGCTTCTGCTTACCCGGAAGTAACAGCTCATGTTCCCCCAGCGAGCAATGTTGGACATGAGGGCGGACAACAGTTACAAGGAAGTAGTCTCGGTTCCCCTTCAACTTTATTATACTGAGATCCTATTGCAACTGCATAAGCACAGGAATAAACAATGAGGACATGCTATAGCTGAAAACTTGTTCTTGGGTTGGTTAGTCGATACTTGACAAAGTATCCTACAGGATGTTTCACTTAACTTGATTGAACCAAGGATTTTAAAAAAGTGGTTAGCTGCAGCTGAATGATACCAGTGGCATATGGTTTGCTGTTGTGTGGCACTCCTTAGGGTATATTTTATATCGTGCTTAATTAGTTAATTAACTAAGATCAATAATGCAAATCTGTTAATATTCACTTTAGGGCCCAGTGGATTTCGTTACATTGTAGAGTACATTCGAAAACGACCGATCCAATTTTTTGTGGCAAAGTACATGCTGCGTGGCGATTTTTTTCCGGCATTTAACCTTTTCGGGGTCAATATTTACGGCGCCGTCTGTACACTTAAAAAGCGCGCCTATTTTGTAACTTTTCCTTTTCTGGCATGTGCTGCCACTGTGTGGGAATACAGGGAATTTTTTTCTCGCACCTCCCTATCTTGGTTTTCGTTGCATGCTTTGTTTTACAGCTAGTTTGCTCCGGCGGCTTCTATATACTACCGCTCGCGTGTTGGCACGGGCGGCCAGTGGTTTGGGCTTTGTTCCGCGGACGGTTTCAGCTTCTTGCGCTCGCAAAACTAATGGCTATCTCGTTACCAATCGCTCAAAGGGCAACCGCCTGTTTCTCGCTCGTTTAGTGCTCACAGGGGTGCGCATAGAAAGGATGCCATTGTGCATGCGTTTTATTTTTTATTTTTTGGAGATGCGCGAAAACTGGTTGCTTCTGGTTGGCAATAAGATGAAGATAAGTGGAAGATTGCACCTCGTTTTGCTTTTTTGACAGGCACACAACCACACAGTTTTCTTGAGTCCGTTCGCCTACGCAGTTCGATTATGCTATGGACATAAATATTAGTGTAAGAGCAGGAACATTTGAGAGTTGCGAAATATGCTCATGTGCAGACTTTCAAAGACGAACTATCTGTATAACAATGCATCAAATTTTTAATTCTTATAGTTTATTTCCTTTTTTTAGTGTCGTTATTCATGAATAAAGAGTACATATATACGAATGCAAAATATTTTTTTCTCACTTTAGGGTCACCCTAGAAAAATTGCGGTAATTTTTTTCGAAATAGGTCCCTAAGAAGAATTGGAATCTGCTAGAGTGGGCATGGGAACAACGCTACAATGCGGCTGACAAACATCTTCCGCTTCTGCCTGTTTCAGCTCGTGACAGCATCCAGCCCAAGCACCGCTGCGGCGCCTTATCGGTGCTGCAATGGCGCTTTGCCACACGTGTTGCACACTGAAAACCCAGCGCCAAGTGACGCATCCTCCGGCGATCCACGAGTTGCCACGCCAGCGCCAGTTCCTGTGACTCTCCCTGGACGGTCTACTGCATCACCATCGACATCAACGCCCCCGCTCTACTTAAACTACTGGCACCGTCCGCAGCAGTTCAGTGGGCATGGGAACAACGCTACAATGCGGCTGACAAACATCTTCCGCTTCTGCCTGTTTCAGGTTTGTTACACATCTTCTAAACGCTCAGATAACGCGTTCCTTGTCGTGTTCCCATGCCCACAGCTGCTTTTGAACCATGTGCATGAGTGTTTTTGCGTGATGAAAACGTTGCTGTCCGGGGATGTCGAGCTGAATCCCGGGCCGAATTCTAATAAATCCGCGAAAGCTTCAGGTGATGACAGTTCTGTTTTAACACTGCTTCATGATCTTCGGGACCGTTCCGCCAACATAGAACAAGGACAGGCGCGCATAATTGATTCCCTGCAAAGCCTTACAGCAAATCAGAAGGAACTAAGTAAAAACATTACAGAAATCTCCGCCCGCCTTAACGCTGTTGAAAATAAATTGCAGTTGCTCGACGCAGTTCGGGAGGACATGACCACAGTGAACGAAAGTACTGAAAGAGCATTAGCTCAAAATGAGATACTAAAAATCCGTTTAAATGACCTTGAGGATAGGTCTCGTAGAAACAATATTGTATTTTATAATGTTCCAGAGGGACCCAATGAAACATGGGCAGAATCCGAGGAAAAAATAAGAGGTATTGTTCAAAAGAACATGTCCTTAACCTTAGCCGAACTGGACATTGAACGCGCGCACAGGATCGGTAAGGCTGTAACGGGGAAAAAGCGACCAATAATTGTGAAATTCACGCACTACAAAACTAAAGAACAGGTCATGGGCGCAAAAAGCAAGCTAAAAGAGTCCGATTTCTCGATTAATGAAGATTTTGCTCCGGACACCAGGCATGCACGGAAAAAGCTTGCTGAATTCGCAAAGCAAACTGAGCCCGGTGAACCGTTTAGTCTTCGTTTTAATAAGCTTATTCTGAAGAAAAAATGCTATACCTACTGCCCTATAACTGATAGCGTTCGAGAAAAAGATGAAAAACTTGTTGTAACTAACTCTGGTCCTTTGTCTCCTAGATAGCTCAACGAACATGAGCACCGACCTGCGCAAGCACCACATAACGTCTCAGTTCTTTTTACTAATATACGCAGTGTCATTGGCAATCGTGATAGTTTATCTTGCACGGCCGATACTACAGCAGCCGACATCATTGTACTGACAGAAACTTGGCTCAATGAAACTGTAGATAATAATGAAATATTTTCAACGGAAAAGTGTTACCGTGTATTTCGCTGTGACCGTTCTTTTGGTCGCGGCGGTGGTGTATTAATCGCTGTGTCCGACAATCTAGAATGCTTTGAAGTTAGTGTTGGTACTACACTGGAGTTCAAATGTCTACAGGTAACAATTAACCATAAAGCTCTATTATTTTGTGCATGCTACCGCGCACCATCTACGCCCGTCGGCTTTTCTAACGACCTTCATGATATTCTGAACATAATTCAAACAAAGTTTCCTGGTCGTCCTATCTTTATTTTTGGTGATTTCAACTTCCCGAACATTAACTGGTCTAGCCCTGCAGTGGACGGTGACGGATCTTCCGAGTCGGCAAGTTTTTCAGCCCTCTGCTCCTTCTTCTCGCTAACACAAATGGTTACTCAGCCGACAAGGACGACAGCTACCAGTTCTAACGTATTAGACCTTTTGCTAACGAGCGCCCCAGATTTTGTTTCCGAGGTAAAATACTTGCCAGGCTTAAGTGATCATTGTTTACTGCACGTCACGTTGAATTTACCGTCGAATAAAACGCCAAATAAAACGAAAACCATTTACAATTATGCTAAAGCAAATTTTTCTGCAATTAATGATGGCCTCCAGTTCTTTCTCGACGATTTCGTCCTGGCATTTGCCGAACGATCTGTTAACGACAACTGGTGCATGTTTAAAGAAAACCTGCATGATTTAATCGAATTGCACGTCCCTCGTAAAATAATCACGACTAATCGTAGGTCCCCATGGTTCACTCGTTCCTTAAAACGCCTCGGGAACAGAAAAAGGCGGTTATATGTCAGGGCGCGGTCGTCCGGAAGATCGGAGCATTGGTCAGCTCTAAGAGCCGCAGTTGGCACTTATAAAAAATCGTTAAAAGATGCTAAACAACATTTCTTTAATGTCACACTGCCATCATTTCTTTTAACTGACACTAAAAAATTCTGGAACGTTGTTAATGGGTCAGATCAGCCATCAATCTCTCTCCTGGATCATCATTCAAATCCCATCCCTAACAGTGATAGTGCTAATGTACTTAACGAGACTTTTGCTAATGCATTTTCTGTCCCTTTTAGCGCATCACCACCTGACTATACTCCCGATATCATATTTCCTATGGATCCCATTCGTTTTGACTTTGAAGGCATTATAAGTATCATAGATCGTTTAAAGTTATCCTCTTCGTGTGGTCCCGATAATATCAGCACTAAAATCCTGAAAAACACTAAAGTATATTCTTCCATCATACTATCGAAAATATTTGAGCAATCCCTTCAAACTTGTGACGTCCCAGACGACTGGAAATTGGCTAAGGTAGTTCCACTCCATAAATCAGGCGACAAGCACCTATCACTCAACTATCGGCCAGTATCACTAACCAGCATTCCTTGCAAGATAATGGAACATGTAATCTTGTCATCCCTAGCAAACTTTCTTGAGTCATCATCCTTTTTTACTCATGCGCAGCATGGATTTAGAAAACACTTTTCTTGTGAAACACAGCTAATAAATTTTACAAATGATATTAACTTCATACTTGATCGTGGCAGTGAGGTTGACTGCATCTATTTAGATTTTTCCAAAGCATTCGACAAAGTCTCTCACAGCTTGCTTCTTCACAAACTAATAAACTTAACATCGACCAAAATGTACTACGATGGATTGAATGCTTTTTGTCTAACAGGTTCCAATACGTGCACGCTAACGGCATTAACTCATCACCGGTATCTGTGACCTCAGGCGTCCCACAAGGTTCTGTTATCGGTCCCTTGCTCTTTCTGGTATATATTAATGACTTACCTAACAACGTAACATCCACAGTGCGACTTTTTGCGGATGACTGTGTGGTTTATCGGGAAATAAAAAATACTAATGACACTGTACTACTCCAGGAAGACTTAGCTACTATATCTAACTGGTGTTCACAATGGAAGATGACACTTAACGATACTAAATGCAAAGTAATGCGTTTTTCGCGTCGCGTCAATCCGTGCCCCGCTCCCTACACTATTTGTTCCTCCCTGCTAACACCGGTAACATCTTACAAATACCTCGGTGTCATCATAACGTCAAACCTAGCTTGGAAGGCACATATCATTTCTATCATCGCATCCGCTAACCGCATGCTTGGATATCTGAAACGGAATTTTTCCTTAGCCCCGACACCTATTAAACTTCTTCTGTACAAATCGCTTGTCCGCTCCAAATTAGAATACGCTAATTCAGTATGGGACCCTTTCACTAACTCTCTTATCGACGCCCTCGAAGCCGTACAGAACAGAGCAGCCCGTTTCATCTTTCGTAACTATGATCGTTTGTCCAGCGTCACAGAAATGAAAAACACATTGTCACTAACCCCTCTCTCAACGCGCAGAAAAATATCACGCCTGTGTCTGTTTTTTAAAATTTACCACATGAATTCCACCCTTAAAGATACATTACTCACGCCGCCAACATATGTTTCATCCCGCTTAGATCATCCATGCAAAGTTGGTGTTTCACAGTGCCGTACAACATCCTGCAGGAATTCTTTCATTCCAAAAACATCATTGGACTGGAATCAGCTACCATGTGATATTGCACTTTCGAAAGATTTTGATGAATTTAAGAAGAAATTATCAACATATTATTGCTTGCCATAGCTTTGGTTCCATTTGCATTTTTCTCGTTATCATGCGCATCCTTCTGTATTTTCCCCCCAGATTTGCTGTGTTCATGTTTGTGCTAATGGTGGCGTTTTTCAATTTTTGCGATTTTCGACTTTTCTGTGCGTGACTTAGCGTTTTTTGGTAATTGTATAAATTTTGAACTCGCTTCATGTTCTGGGTAGTGAATTATGTATTTGTTCCGGTATATATATATATGTTTTATATATATGCGTTGTCTCCTTTTGTACAAATTTATTGAAATGTGTGTACCACTCCCCTCAATAATGCCCTCTGGGCCATGAGGGTATCTGAAATAAATAAATAAATAAAAAATAAATAAATAAAAAAATCGACCCTGGGCGGTCGCAAATGGCAAAAGAAGATCGACCCTGAAAGGGTTAAAGAAAGCCTGCAAGATATGAAATAAAACCACGTGACTGCGCTCATGCACTATCCTACTGCAGCGCTCTCAACTGCGCTTCGTGCAAAAGAACCGTGCGCGCGGTCCATCGAGAAGTGAGTGGTCGGAGCTCTAGGCATCAGCTTCACAATGCATCAGCATCTCTGGCAGTGGCACACAAAATGGAAGCACCGTCGTCCCTGATAAGCGATAGGCTCGACGCACAGGTTAGCGCGCTGCAATGCAATAGCGCACGAGTCCAGTCACATGGTTTTATTTCATATTTTGTAGGCTTTCTGCATGGCAATTTGATAAGCTTGAAATGGCCGAAAACGTCATTACATGGAAACCATGTCATGAAATTACTTCGTTGAATCACGGAACATAGTTCAAGGTTTCCAATTTAACTAAGAGCAGGAAATGAAAATCGTTTGTTACATCGCGAATTTTATTAAATCGAAGTTCGTTACACCAAGATTTGCCTGTACAGCTTTGCTGTATTTGATGTACAAGTTGCTCGACTTGACGTACATCTGCGAAGCCCTTCTCTCTCTGTGATTGAGCACTCACCTGAAAGGCCTGAGAGATGGTGAGTGCGGCCGCCTGGGCAACCCTCCGCTTGGCACAGAGGAACGCGTGACATTCCATCACTTCATTGCTGTGCGTCCCGATGAAGGCCACCACTCGGTCAAAGCTGGCGTCAGCCGAGCAGAAGGAGATCCTGCACGGAGTCCCGGAATGGGCGGGATGTGAAACACACACTTCACGGCTACCTAATGCTAACTTTCAGCAGTACCAAAGTCAAGCATGATAACTTCCAATCTAGCTAAGAAAAAAAAAATGAGAACAGAAAGTGGACAATAGAAATCTGACAAATAACACTTGTTAAAGAGGGGCCCTGCAACCATGTTGCACTCGTCAAAGTTCTGCATCGCAACTCGTTCCTTGTGTTATCTCGAGGTGAATGCAAAAAGAATTACAAAAATTGACCTGCCCATACAAGAGCTATACAACTTGCAAATTCAAAATAAATGCAGATGACAGAAATAGGCATACCCTTTCGCATTTCATTCTATCAGTGAGAACTCGTGCTTCTTCCAATCAAAATGTGGCTTACATCCTGCAATACCAGAAGTTTCTTCCCTTCGTAGCCTCGGTTAATATGGTGGCATCATCTAGTTAAGGTGCCTGCAAATGCCCCACCTCACGACCAGTAAATTTTATAAACAGTCATTGGATGTTTGTTAAAAATATAAAGAATGAACTTTACACACTGTTGATAGCCATGTGCTACTTGCAAGTGCTTACTTTTGCATTATTTCTAAAGTGTACACTGTTGGACAGCACCACCCTGGGTCAATTGCAAATGAGATTAATTTGTATTGCTCAAAGGCAGGTTCTCTTTGTAGCTTTAAAAGGCATAAAACATGTTTTTATTTTGAAGTTTGTTATTGTGCGTAGCATAAACACCAACTATAATTCGTACCCAACCAATCAAAATGAACAGCTACTGAAGTACTAAAGCGCCAAACAGACAACACAAGAAGAGACACGGATGAGCGCTTACTAACAACTGATGCTTTATTGACGGAAACACAATATATAAACGCAAACTTGAGGGCCTTACTCGCGCATTGTCAAAAATCACATGATAACCAGGCAAAAGGCGATAGAACGATTGTGAAGGTGACGTTCAGGAAGATGACACGTGGTGTACAGGGCCAAATGACATAAATGATAATGGTTACGCAATACACAAACACCGCCGTAAGGGAGTACCCCATAAAAACTAAAAGATTACGAATTTTCACCAAGCGCAGGCGGCGCAGCAACAAGCTCAGTTCTAACTAAGGGCTTTTAAAGAGAACATTTCACTTTTATACAGAGTTTTTGATGGTTCGCTCACGCATTCAAGGCCCTTTCTTTAGTGTGGAAGGCTTCTTTCAGCTCACGGGCAATGCTGTCTCGACTTCTGTCCAGAATGATGGTATCCCTTAGGCGAGGCTTGCACCCGCATTCTTTGCAATGGATGGCCATATTGGAACCAGTTCCTCTTTCCTGTGAGTGTTCGTGTTCTTTTAGCCTTCCATTTAAACACCGCCCCGTCTGTCCAACGTAGACCTTTTTGCATGAGAGCGGAATTTGATAAACTACCCCT
This sequence comes from Dermacentor albipictus, assembly GCF_038994185.2. Taxonomy (NCBI): domain Eukaryota; kingdom Metazoa; phylum Arthropoda; class Arachnida; order Ixodida; family Ixodidae; genus Dermacentor; species Dermacentor albipictus. The sequence continues at coordinate 56,607,242 of NC_091825.1, forward strand.
TCCTTGCAACTGACAAGTGGATCGGTATGCTGGGTTCTGCAGATCGCGCGTTCTGTTTTTTGGTTGTTAACGCAGGCGCACAATGCAGCAAGTTTTGAAGGGGCTGAGAAAACAACCGGGACTTTGAATTTACTCGCGACCTTTTTCAGGTTGTGAGCTACGCGGTGAGAGTACGGTACGACTACAGGTCTTAATCTCCTGGTTTGTTCTTGCGTGTTTTTTCTTGCTTTCCCTTTTATTTTCTGGAGCAGGCACTCTACTAAAGAACTTAGAACTGCCTGTGGAAAGCCCGCCTCTTTTAGCCTTTCAATCTGCTGTTGGAAGCTGCTTCGTATGGCATGCTTACATGATTTCCTGGCAGCCGATTCCAATGCCCCTGTGGCTATCACTCTTTTTACGACCTTAGAGTGGGCTGACTCATAAGACAAGAGCTCTTTTTGCGCTCGGGGTTGGTACTTCCAGTGCACTTCAGCTCCCAGGCTGAGCTTGAGGTCTAAAAACTGTAACTTATTGTTCTTTGGTAGCTCAAAGGTGTATTCTAAACCATGGCTATATTTCATAAAAACATCTAGCATCTCTTTGACAGATTCTTGGTGGCCTGGCGGATCCTGTCTGTTTAACACAATTAGGAAATCATCTACATATTTAAATACTTTCAAAACCTTCTGTTTGTCAAGCATGCTGTCCAAAATGCTATCAACGGCCGAAAGAAAAATGTTGCTTAAGATAGGGGCTACACAGGACCCTATACAGATGCCCTTCTTCTGGAAATAAATCCTATCAACAAACTGAACTAGCGTGGAACTAAGATAAAACTTCAGAAGCCTAATGAAATTTTCAACTGACATGCCCACAGAATTCCGAAACAGGATGGTGCCTTTTTTTTCAATACATGCCTGGACAGCTAATAACAGTTCCATGTGTTGTGGTATAGAAAAGAAAACATCCTTAACATAGACCGAGAAAAAACCACCTACGGTACCACAGGACTGCAAAAATCCTACCACATCATAGAAGTTCCTTGTTTCGAAAGGATCTTCTATGCTAAATGAACTCAAATGCTTTAACAGAAACTGGCTAACATGACGTTGCCAAGATTCCCTTTCGCTCACGATACACCGGAAGTGAACTTCTTCTTTGTGGGTCTTGGCGGTAAAAAACATGCCCAAAGTCTTATTTTTGCACTTACTTATGGCATTTGCTATTTTTCCTAGTTCCAGTTCCTTGCAGAGGGACACAGCCTGAGATACACCCTAACCGGCTTGAGGCTTGACGTGGCGAAATTCTTTTCCACAGCTCGGCAGGCCTTCTCCTTGTAAATTCCTTGCGGGACCACAAAGAAGCCTCCTTCCTTGTCAGCCTGTAAAAGCAGCAGGCCATTGTCCTTGAAGAACTACTTTGTTAATCCCAGATCGGTTGCTCGAAGATTTCTTCGAAACTGTTCTTGACAGAGCGTCTACTCCTTCCAGTAGGCACCTTTCCTGGTCTTCAGGTGACGCCTTCTCAGCAACACGCCTATTCAAAGAAAGTGGTTCAAGCGCTGCAGTTTCAGGCTCGAGGCTGAACTTCAGTCCCTTCACCAGCATGTTTTCTACTTCCTCCGCGACTAGCACTTGTCCCAGGATTTTTACGGCACCACTGGCCTTCTTCTTGTCTGGGGGCTTGGGTGTGTTGTTTAGCACATGTCGCCACCAGAATTCCACCGTTTGAGCCACAAGCTTCCTGTATTCCCGGAATTTCTTCTCAGCAACCCACTCAGGATAATTGATGTGACATGTCACGCGCAAATAGTCAAAAAAGAGCCGCACTTGCCTCCACAATTCCAAACGTACAATCCTACACACCCACTTTGCGTGCCCGTAGAAAGGCTGAATGGCACCAAAGAGGGCGGAAATTTCACCAGGGATCAGTCCCTCCTTGAGGCAAAACGAGATGTGTCTGGCACGGCATGAAGACCATGTGATGTGGGTGACGAGGGCTGCCATATTTGACGTCTCTTCTTGTGTCGTCTGTTTGGCACTTTAGTACTTCAGTAACATGCACCAACTAGCCCAACAAAACGTTCTGCTGGAAAACGAACAGCATTTGTCACGTGCCTTAAGTGTCACATGCGCTGCCAAAAATTCTTGATGTATGACACTGCATTCGGCACAGAAACTGATTTCAAGAGCAAATTAAAATATTAAATGCTCTGATTTCGACACTTTCACTGGTTCTGGAGGCATCGCCAAGTCCTACAGTAAGCAAACGTGGAATAAAAACAACATGCACGATTTGAGGTGTAGGGCCCCTTCAACACTGCCTGTAGAAAAACTACTACATTAAATTATATAGGGCGCTCCGAGGCCTACCAGCATTCTTTCTAGTGTTTAAAGGCCTTAATTTAATGCAAAAAATGAAGAGTCAAAAATATCATGTTCGTACTGTTTAGTTGCTGCCACACACCAGCTTGTACGAATTGCGTTTTGGCACCAACCAGCATAGCATGCGAGCTTTCCTGCTAGTATTACCTCACTTTAACATTAACAGCACAGGATGGTGAATCACACCTATTCCACTTTTAGACTGCAGGCCTGTATAGTAGTCAAACACAAAACTCAAGCCCCCTACACTGACCTGTAGATGGACACGTCCAGTTGGAGCTCCCCTGTGGCTAGGTCACGGGTGGAGATGCCTTTGGGCGACACTGTGATGGCCACCTTGGGCAGCTTCTTGCCACTAGCCTTGGCCTGCATACACACAACACAGTGTGCCCTCATTTACCCTCCTTTGCACATTTCACAATTAACGTAATTGATGGTACCGCAATATGGTGAGCCATCCCTTACCCTCACGCCGCAGTGAATGTAAATCTGTTGCAGATTTCCCCACATGACCACCAAATAAAGTCGGTGGACAATGCCTCCGTGTAGAACAGAAAAAGCTTGCGGGCCATACACAAAGAATTAAGCTAAGTGACCGATATCACTGTTGTGTACTGCAGGTAACTGCCAGCTACAGCCAACCAGGTAGGTTGTACTTAGTCATCATCCCCGTCAAAGAACAAACCATTTTCCTAAGAGTAAAGTGAAGAGCTTTGTCTCGCAGCTTTTTCTTTTTTTTTCATTCTAAAGGGCTGTACATGGGGTTCCATCATTTGCAGGTGCAAGTCAGGGGTCGTAATATTTTAGGTTATGTTCATAAGCTTGTGAATAAACACAATACAGCTGTGAATTCGTGAAAATAATACGCAAGCCAACAATAAAGTTCCACCTACAGCCAATGAAAGCTGCTTAAAATGTTCATGGATAAGTCGTGGCACCAAATCAGTAGATCACAAAGCCTGCAGGAATCTTGCAGGAGTCAGCGGTCTCTCGGTATACTACAGTAATGATTAAACTATGCTGGGTCAGGAACACAGTGCACGGCTTAGGAGGAAGCAGAGCGATGCACAGAGTTGCCAGACTGACATTAAATAGGATCCAATGAACTCCATAGATCCAAAGAAGGCCATTACGCGGTGAGCACCTCACCATGTAATAGCCTCATCTGGCAGCTGAAAAGGCAATGACACATCACTGCCTCTACAACTGCACTCTTCATGCATGTGCTGCCAGTTCCCTGAATCATGCATTCTGAAATAAACTTTGAAACTGTTTCACCAGACAGAAGAGAGAGGGCAATGGCTTTTCGTCGAGTCGTTTCTTTTCTGCATCTTTTTTTGAGGCCATTTTTTTCCCTGCCTCTTGAAACGGCAAATGTGTGGCCACGGCAACAAGGCAAACAACAAAAGGACAACAGTGCACATAATCGGTGACATGCTCACCATGGCGATGATGGCCTTGATTGCGTCTGCGGTGGCCTTGTCCCCACTGGGCTCCTCGACCAAGGTGCTACCCAGGTATTTGGCATAGAAAGTGATGCCCTCCACCACAGGCTGCTGGATGTTCACCCATTCCTCGGACAGCTCTGCAGTGCATGCCAGTGCCAAATCAGCGTAAGAGGAAGGCCCAGCTTGGCATGCATTCGTTCTACAAAACTGGTCTGGTTGGAAGCATGTTAAACTGCAAAATGTATCAAAGCTGCATGTCATTGTACTGATGAAGAAAAATTATCTATGAAGATGTTTACACCAAGTATAGAACGGCAAACATGACATCGATGAGGACTTATATCTAAGAGTGCCAAACTATGCTTCAGCAAGACCGCATGAAAGAATACGAGACCATACAAATGTAGCACTAGAAACACAGCAGATCCAACAAGTTGGAATCTATAACAATGAAGCTTCATGTGAGTGCATTAAGAGTTGAAACACAAGTTCGTGTTTTATTGAATGTCCGCACAAAGTGACACGGAAGGCTTTACTGAAGCATTGTAGAGAGGCTAATGCACTCCCACTACCGCGGATGCACGAAGGCAAGCTTTCTGGGTTTTTTTGTTTCCCTTGTACGGCTGCCAACATGCGGAGATGAGAACAATCTGGTGGTGGCAAGGGACCCAGTGGCGATGTTACACGCATTCTCTGCTGTGATTGGCTGGCCTATTGGGCTAGAGAACAGCTATGCAGCACCCACGGTCACAAAAACCAGGCAAGGTTCACTAAGAAAAGCGTCGCTTTTAAAACTATTAAATGCTCATTTCTCACAAAGAAGTGACCACGTGATGTTGCTTGCTAACATGATTACCTAAATGGCACTGAAGGCATTTTATAATCATGTTAAATACTTTTCTAACTGCCGACTGTGAAAATTAATCGTTTGCCATACTCAGGACTATTTGCATCTAATTTTGCGTTTTGAAGAGTGATGGATGCTTGTTGTTTATTCATCTTGACTGCTCTGTAGCTGTTTTGTGTTTGATGACCATTTGCGTTCTCTTGCACAGAGCCCATATTTCAGCAAAACAATATCATCAAAGCAATTGAACTATTAGAAAATGTTGAAGAGCTCTGTTACATGTGTCCGTCTCTTTGTACAGTGTCCATTCTTCTCCTGCTAGAGGGTATCTGCACCATCCTCCAGGCAGTGCCACCAGAATCATGCTAACGCTGTTACTGCTTGCATAGCAATTTTGTGTTCTGACTAAACTTGCATACAATACTGGCCCATGGGCAAATAGGTTTGTGTAAGGATTAATTAATTAAACAGTGATGCTGTACATTGCAGGACATCCAACTCGACTCTACATCCAAGTGGCATGGGCATAACTAAGTACTATCTAAGCACATTATATACATTACAGCCCCATCTTGCTCCATTCAAACCCCCTTGAATGTCCTACACACCAACGAGGGGAAGCTTAAAACTGCATTAAATGTTCCACTGTCAACACCAATGGCTGTATTCACTGCGTTTATCAATTTGCATGCATAGTTCTCCCCTTGCTTTCAGAGGTGAGGCCCAGAGCGTTAATCCCCTTGAATGGCCCTGTCGAAAATTTGGTTATACATTGAAAGCTACAAAGCACCATCCAGGCAGCATGTTACTGTAAGGATATTTAAAGAAAGGATTTTCTATTAGCCAAGATAGGAGTAAATGAAATGCTCAGAGCCAATAATCGCGCAATGAGGTGGGCTGCCCTCTCCACAACAGAGGCTCTCTCTCTCTCAGTGCCTAAACCAGCGTCCATAAGTGGCACTGGAAAGTTTACAAGGCTCAGGACTTAAGAAAAAGAATGCAGCAGTTTCGACCGAAGGGCAAAGCACCAATTGCGACAGCAAATTAGTAGACAGCTATACGAAGTAAGGCTAGTAGTTTTATCGGCCGTGTAAAAATAGGCATACCAACTAAATTAACAAGCGTGGTGTCACACACACACACAAGCATACATGAACACATCTCACTCGATGACCGCGGAAACTCGCTGTCAGAACGCTGGTGTGAGGAAACGCGGCAGCAGCAGCGAGCGAAGTGACACTCATGCTGTCTATTGCTTCAACGAAAAGTGAGCGCCATGAACACACAGCACCTTGGAGGAAGGAAAAACATAGGAGGGAGCTTTACGTCATGCAGCCAGCCTTGGCAAGTGAACGCTCCGTGAAGCCACAGTGGTGGTCCAACACGTGACCTCTTGCATCGAGATCACGGAGCACCAATTGAGATTTGCCAAGATGTTTGGTTCCCAGTAGCTATGCCAGTAGTTTCTATTCCGTGCGGGCTTGTCCAGCTGCCCGGCCGTGGCTCTGCCTGCACAGTTGGATCACTAAAACGAACCGCGCACTTTGACATGCGATCACTTGTTGGGCCACCAGGTTTAGCTTCAATCACGTTGCGCTATGCTCCCTCCTATCGTTTTCCTTCCTCCATGGACAGCATTCACAAAGCTACGAGCCACCGACGCACCTAGACTCTGCCCCCGACGCAGATCGCTCTCAAGACACGACCGTGCGACTGCGCCCAGCAGCCACATGCGCAGTTGCAGCCGGAGTAGAATGCCGCCACCCCTCCCACCCTGGCACTTTGCAATGTTGAGTGCTTTGCGAATGACAGAAGACTGCGCTTCCTCCCCGCTTTCATCTCTTTCATGCGGGTGAGATTGAGCACTGATCGTCGGCTCCCCCCGCATGATTTCACTCGTGCATACAGCATAGGGTGCGCGGCGACGGTTATCGCCCTTGGACTTTATACGGAACATCACGGCGACGACGATGATAGAAATGCGCTTAGAGTGTCCATATAGTTGCTTTAGCAATAAAACTTCGACTCCTCCTTGAGTATGGGCATGCAGCCCGAAATTTCGGATTAATCTTCCACTATGGATTAAAGTGTAAACCCCATGCAAGTGATCTTGCACGCAACAGCGACAAGCGACGCGATGGCTGTCGTGTTCACTCATAGCCTAGAAGTCGTACCCCATGCGCGCTATCATTTCGAGCGACGTCTCCCCGGTGTTGCCAGTATGAGAGCAGCAATGTAGGTGCCGAAACTAGTGTGACGCATGCTTTATTAATTCAAGTTGATGCATTTTACTGTAAAAAGCAGAATAAAATATTTCTGAGGGTTCTTATTTTATTTTATCTTATCTGTTTCTTATCCTTGAACGTATAAAAATTCGATTGTTTGCTCCTTCCGTGGGACAATCGGTAGTATTTGAGTAATGTACATCCACTTCCGCTCATTGCCCGGTAGTGCTCATAGCACTACCGGGCAATGAGTGATGAATTCTAGATTTGCAGAACCGAGTGATCTGTTCAAGCAATAGCCCGATCCGTCACTCGAAGCTGTTGCTCGTCGCTGTCGCACACAAAATCGTTCTCATGAGGCTTAGCCTTCATCTTTCAAGCAATATTTGACCTAAACTTGATACCCTACTACGCACGTACTAACATGTTCAAATTCAGCTTTTTTCCCGCTCAGTGGAAGACTGGAATTTATTACCTGGGTCCATTTGCTCATGCTCATCCCAAATTTTTGCAACCACCATTCTCGACGCATAACCGTGCTCACTCATGCCCGGCAGCATTTGTATAACTTCTTGTGTATTTTCTTTTCATGAGTGCTCTTTCGTAGAAGTGTTCACTTGTGTTTACCGCTGTATACTCTAATGCATTTTCTGTACCTTTTCTGAACCCACTCCTGCTATAGCGCAAATTTCGCTGCAGTATGTATAAATAAATAAATAAATAAATCTTGCATCAGTAAGTGATCCTGTTAAATTTTGCAAACTATTGTAACATTTTTATGTCAACATGATTTTATATAATGCTGGTTATTCCAGCTTGTTTGTTTCTGTGCTTGCATGCATTGTTCTTTTTCCTTACAATGTATTTGTTTTTTTGCCTTGTGTGAGCACTTTTGCACTTCTTATTTTTTGTTCCTTCATTTATATACCTTCATTGCTATTTTATTGTAACTCAATGCTCCTCTATGGCCTGCAGAGCAGTATGAATAACTAAATAAATAAATAAATACTTGTACTTCTTGGAAATAAACACAACTTTGCACGGACAAAAAATATAAACATGCACTGTTGCTGGCTCGCAACTAAACCTTTATTACAGACATAGCCATATATTAGGTGATCATATAAGTTTTGCAGAACTTGTAAAAATTGCCTATGCCAGATAGCATAATTCTATTTCTTGAGCCGGATTACTTGAAACAGTGTACATTACTAGCACGAGGAATCGACACATTCAATTAGCCCAAGTGCACTAATTAACCTCCTAATTAATTACTTTGGGGCACATATTGCAGTTCGAATTGTAGCCCATGATTTTTTAAGGCATATCCTTTGCAATGACACGGGTTTCTACATATGCGCTGTGAAACTTGCAGTAAAAATTCACTATTGTTCCACTTTTTTAGGAAACCACAATTTTATGCACTGATGCACAAAAGTGATTCAAACGACCACGCATTTCGTCGCACACTTTGGGAATGAACATCTTGAAACTAGGGTCACCCTGACAATTAATTCCAAGCGGATACGCCTTGCAAACTCACCAGCTACAATTTGTAAATTCCAATATGTGCCGTATAATAATTAAGAAGGTAATTAGTGAATTATAATCAGTTAGTAGATGTGTTTCAATTTCTCATGCAAGTAATGGCTCTTTGAATAATCCATCTCAAGGACTAGAACTATATGTTATCTGCCACAGGTGCTTTTTTTTAAAGATTCTTTAATACTTAAAGATTAGCACTTCATATGTATTTCCAACTAATGAAAAGTAACAAAGTGTCAATTATTTTGACAGTATGTGCATGTAACCTTAGAAAGTGTTGTTACAAATATGAAGGGTGAATTTAATTTTGTTTGTTACCTTTAACAAGATTGAAATATATATACTGCTGTGTGTTCAATAAACGTTGAGTTGAGAGTCGGAGCCAGTGTGTGTGTATTCTTTCTTTACTCATGTAAAGTTGTGCTGTTTTTTCTGTCGTGCACCTACACCAATTGCCAAGATGTCAACTCTCATGAACTAGTAAAAAGTGTACATAACCAACAATGCGCTGTGCGGCTATGCTGGCTTCATGAAAAAGACTGGGCTGAAATTCACTTTTTCATGGAAGCCACATCCCACATATTTTTGAAGCTGCCTATATGTACATACCTTAACCATCATATATAAATTTTGCATTTCACACATGGCAATGGCCATATTTCTATTGTTGCTCATCATTGGTAATTTATACTTTCAATTTGTCTGTAGCGTCTTTTTTCAGGGTGCAATGAAATACAGTAAACTCTCAGTTGTACATACATCAGTCTAACAAATATTTCAGAATAACAAACTTTTAAAAAATCCCCGGTGGGTTTCCTATGCATTCTATGCTAAAATCGTTCAGTTAAACGAATATCTAAATAACGAATAATTCAGTCGAACAAACTTGAGGCTCCTGGTGGACAGTAACACTGGCTACAATTAGAAACTGCTTGCATAAATCCAGCCTCTCCCGCCTGTGCAGTGAAAGCGAGCAAGAGGAACAGTACGATGAGGTGATCGACCCCAGGATGTGGACAAAGGTCTGTCGCCAGCTGGACGTTGACAGCAACAGTTCGTTTTAAGACTACGTGCAATGACAAAAAGCTCATTACCTGAGCTGAACTATTAGAGCTGGAAATTGTATCCAGTGTTCGTCCCGAAGAACAGTGCGACGAGGAAGATGCAATGGCAGAGGCAGATTCAAATACTGTAACTCAAGCCAAGGCTGTAGGATGCCTTGGAAAGTTGTGAGACTTCGTGTCTCAGCAACAAGCTGTGCCAGAGGAAGTACACAAAAACATAGGCTCTCTTGAGAGCCGTGTTACTTCTTGCACTTTAAGAGCAACAGCGCGAATGAAAATTACCGACTTTTTTTTTCAAAACTAGATAGGCGGCAACGTAACTGTTATACACTTTTTATATATTGATGTACATAACTCCATAACTTGCATTTCACACTTTTGACTTGTTGTCTGCTGGGCCCATGCTGATCCATATTCTAGTGAACTTTCAGTTAAGTGAACTATTTCCTTCGTTCCCTTGAAGTACACTCAACTGAGAGTTCCCTATAAAACTAAAGCAAATTAAACACATACAGGCTGTTTCTTCACATTGCCATGACACGGTTTCCTTCCTACCATCTCAAAGTTTGTGAAGATCTCTGCACATTCTGTATTTACAGAAAAACCAAGCTTTCAACTGACTGTTTTCATAGAAAATCTCTAAAACAAGTCCGAGAAGCAGCTTCAACATCACTGCATTGCAACATCATTGCAGCATAAACAACAGGAAAAAAGGAAACCTCAATCTCCTCTGTAAGTCCTGGCTCACATACCAAACCCCCCACCCCATGCGGAAGCGGAATGCATGGCTTTGCCCACAAGTCACACTGGCATGTATCCTGACATGAGCAGGCCAGCCAGAAGATCAAGCAATCTTTTCAGGCTGCCACTAATGAGAACTGCGCCAGCCAACAGCAGACAGCAGCTGTCACGTTGACGCTGCTGGCAACTGACAGCATTGTGTACTCCACTACACACTATGACAGCCGCGCTTAGCACAGAGGATCATGAATACGGCCAAATGCATGTACCTTGATCATCGGTATCCGTTGCTGCCCGTTCACATTCTTTTGGGGAGGGGTTTGCTCGATGGAACTTTGAGCCCACTAATAGGAAGCACTCTGGCAGCCACATTCTGCTAGAGACAGCACACAAAAACACATTATGTGCAATGGTTCAGCAGGATGTTAAGTTAACCAGAGCCCTCCACTACCACAACTCTAATACAACGTGTGTTGCTTTCGATGTTGAAATGCCACTAATCCATCTGGCTGCATCGTAGAGTGCCCATTGTTGCAACATGGCAACAAATAGAGTTGTAGCGGTACTTTCCCCATGGCATACATGCACGACTGGGCGACCACGCAAGAATGCATATATGTCAGACAAAAATTGGTACGCTGTCAAATGCAGCACCACTACTCCTGCACAGCTTTTCATTTAATCAATTTTATTTTGAAGTGCATGCATCTTCTAAATGTCGCTGCATTAAATGGAGAGGCTTCACCATCGTCACACTGCAAATTTACACACATTCACTTGAAAGATGGGAAGGTTCCACAGGAGGTACTGAATTATTCATGGCCAAAACCGGGTCATACTTGGCAGCAAGACGTCATTAGCCGCAGCAGCAGCAACTCAAGCCCGTCTGCCGGTTACCGAGTGCCTCCACATCCAAACAGACCGGTGCGGTCTCACTACGGCACACGACCAGAAGGCGTACAGGCCGCGCTGCCGACATCCCCGCTTCGCAGTGTTCATATTTTCACCGTTCTTTCCATTTTGTTTCTTTCGGGCACTGGCAGCGCGTTGCGCAGCCGTCCTTCGTAGACACCGTGCGCCTGGTGCGTCCTAGAAGCGCGCGGCGCGTCCACCCGCTAAACTCTCTCTCTCTCTCGCGTGCTGCCCGTACATTGAAGAACCCGCTTGCGGCTGTGCAACCAACCTCCGCGTCGTTGCGTCACTGTGTACTACAGCCAGTTCCTCGCCCGCCTCCCGCCGAGGCGAAGTTTAGTTTCTTTTCGCTTCCCCCGCGTGGTCGCCTGTGCTGACGGTGACCTCGGCCCGTTCGTGGCGACGCGCGCCTCGTAGACGACGCGACAATGCGACATGGACGAGACACAGTTGATACAATGAGCTTTCCAAAGGCTTTTTGACGGCGGGACGCCTGTGACAAGCGTCCCAGCGGGAGCAACGGCGGCTACTGCGCGTGTTGTCGCCGACTGTATTTTTCTGTTTTTTTTTCTTTCATCCATTATTTTTATCTCCCAAGAGCGCAAAGATTGTCGCACGTCGCACACACGCAAGGCAGATCGACCACATGCCAAGCTTGCCGATGCCTCTTAATAACCGACCACAACCGCGAGCAAGTGGTAGATGCAAACGGCGCGACTGACGCAACTTTGCATACGCACGTTGGATTCTGTCACACCCTGTGAAGGAATGCGAGATCAGCGCAACCGCCAAGCCAAAGCGCTATTCTAGGCAGCGGAACTGCAACTGCAAACAAAGACAATAGCGCGCATTTGCATACGCGCTGCTCGTACGACACGCGCGGCGCGCCTCGTAAAAACGCAGGTCCGCGACCGAGGATTAGTCACGCGCTGCAGGAGCGTCGGTCGCTGCACCTGCGCCGCGCGCGGGAAGCCGCGGTTTACCGCAAATTTATAAATTTCAAGAAATAGAAGCTCACGGCGATTGCTTTTCTTTTTTCCAGTTTTCACGATGCAGTGATTGCCGACTGATCGCTGCGGGTACCAAGCCGTGTGGCACAACTGAGACACAGCAGGCGCGGCGGTCCCGCCCATTCAATCGAATTAAAGCGGTCGCGCAGGTTTCAACGGAAGGAAACACGCCGCGCGACGTGTTTCTTGTTGAAAAAGAAAGACGCCGGTTTTCTGGCTCGCGCAAGTGAAAGGAAGTGCACATGTACTACATATAGGAAGCACGCGGTTTTAGAGACGGGTGCAGTAAATAAACAATTAAGGACAGCGGAAACTGCTCAAAGACGGTGGCGACTCACTTTTATGCCGAAGACGACCCAGCAGTCCCATGGGCGAAGACCACACAGATTTCCAGATCGATGTCATGTTGCCGCTGCCGTAAAGATGCACGGTGCTTGAAGACGATAAGCGGATACCGAGTTCCTCCTGTGCGCTCTATAAACAAACGTCAACGGAGGCCGACGACGACACGCCTGGCCGCGAGCCAGATTTGTTAGTTTTCGATCGAGGTAGTCCGGGTTTTTTCACTCGTCGCGGTCAGTTTCAGCCCGTGGGCGCTGCTTAGTTGTTAGTGCGCTGCAACCACAGCAGTTCGCAGAAAATTTGACGGGGCGACCGGCACTGCCTCTCAATGCCGTTTCCTTGAAAGCTGCGGCTGCTGCTACCCGCAGCGAGCTACAAACTTTGCGCTAGTCATGTAATAAAATGAGAGAGAAGTGTCGGAAAACCAAAAAGAAGGAAAAATCGCCGCGTTTCGCTAGCTGTTGGCGTCGCGCACATAGCCTCAGTTTCGAAGGGCAAAAGTGAATTCTTTCGAGCATCGCATTGTTTCGAGGTTCGCTCATGTGCTTCGGTGAACTCATCGCGATGATCTCAAACCGAGCGACAGAGGTTCAACAAAATAGTCGATCATCCGCTACACTTTGCCCTTGGGACTTAGAACTAGCAGCTGCTACGTGAGCTGACTGGCGTCGCATCGGTGCTATCTTCATCGCTATCAGCAGCAGTCGGCAGACGGAGGAAACTGAAACGAGTTCGCGTCGGGGTGCTCCTTGGGTGTGCCAAGCTTTTCGAAGGGCGGGAATTTTTATTTTTTTCGGGAAATCTGTGGCGACGCGGCTGTCGGGGTGAGTCCAACAAAAGTGTTTGCATATGTAATGTGTTCGAGACGACTGATGTTGGCGCGTGCCGCCCGCACGTGATGTGTTTCGGGTGACGCGATCGGCAAGGTTCTCACTGGTGTTTTCGGCCCCCGCTTTCGTGTGTGAAAAAGCGTTGATGCAGTAGGCGTGAAACTGGTCCATGTGACTATTTCCGCCTTCGTTAAAGTCGATCTACATAGAACTTCGATTGCGGGCGAAATACGACAAGTGAATAATAGTTGTCACACGGCACCTTCGAACTTGCGTCGATGAAGATCGAACTTAATGCTGATCGAGCGCTCCTGCTATGGTCAAACCTGCTATCAACCCTGCTATAGTCGCTTTGCGTGCCAAATGAGGTTATAACGCCCCAATGCAGATCGGTGGATAATAGGAAATGCGCGTTTAAACAGTGCTGTGTACATAATGCATATATATGTACAGCCGGATCGAAGTCAAGGTAGTTCTGAACTTAGTGTCACACATTACTTCCCCCCTCTTCTTTGGCTTCTGGATTGGATTGGCGCGGCTCGCTACGTGCTTGCGCGCGCTTTTCCGAGCGCAGATTGGTGTGCGCCTGGTTTCTGCACTAGGCTGTTATGCGATCGCTTTTTCGAGCGCAGATTGATGTGAGCCTGGTTTCTGCACTAGGCTTTTGCACGATCGCCTGCTTTTTGCACTGGGCTTTCAAAAGGCGAAGTGAGCGTCGCTTACTGCAGGCGGCAAGTGATTTGGCTCATGTACTGCGTGAGCAAAAACATAGGCACGTGGCTCATGAAGGAGATGACCGGCGACTTGCTTAATCTGTCGGACCATGTCATCGCCGACTGGAGGAACTACGCTCGTGAGGTCGTGCGGGACGAGCTGCTGGCGCGACCCCCACTCGGTGGCCCCGGGAGGATTGTGCAAATTGATGAATGCCTCCTTCGCGGCAAGCGAAAATACAATCGAGGCCGCCTGATGACGGGCGACAACGTTCCGCCGAGCCGCCAAAATTACGGCGGCATTGCAGATCGTGGACCATGGGTATTCGGCATGATCTGCGTGACCACCGGGGAGCTCCGACTATTCAAGGTCGACCGACGAGACGCGGCGACGCTAGGCCCCATTATTGCAGCCAACGTTGAACCGGGAACCACCATCCACAGTGATGAATGGGCCCCATACAACTGCATCCCGAACTTGGTGGGGGCTAACGGAGCAAGACTGAATTTGCAATGGGAGGCTGTTAACCACAGCATGAACTTTGTAGACCCAATCACGGGCGCTCACACCCAGAAAATCGAAAGCTACTGGCAGAAGGTGAAGCGCTACCTCGACTCCGCCGGCTACAGGGTGACTCCACAGCTTCTCGAGTCGCACCTGATATGGCTATGGTGGGCATCGATTAATGGGCACATGCGCTGCAAGGACTCGTTTCTGCGTTTATTTGAAGCGATCGCACGGCGCTACCCACTGTGACATAGTAATGGAAAATAAAGCGCACTTTTCTGACCCTTTGCTTTTGTATGTTTCCCGGCATTGCTGCGCGCTTCCATACACGGTAGGCCCGCGGCGCTGCACTTCCGCAGTAAGCGACGCTCACTTCGCCTTTTGAAAGCCCAGTGCAAAAAGCAGGCGATCGTGCAAAATCCTAGTGCAGAAACCAGGCTCACATCAATCTGCGCTCGAAAAAGCGATCGCATAACAGCCTAGTGCAGAAACCAGGCGCACACCAATCTGCGCTCGGAAAAGCGCGCGCAAGCACGTAGCGAGCCGCGCCAATCCAATCCAGAAGCCAAAGAAGAGGGGGGAAGTAATGTGTGACACTAAGTTCAGAACTACCCGAAGTCAAACGTACATGACAATACCAAGTAACAATGCTCCCTCTGCATTGACGCATGCCACTGCTATTCTGGAGCTGTTCATATATGGGGAACAATGCAAGCTCGGCTCTGCTATCAACCTGCTATCAAACCTGCTATGGTCGCTTTGCGTGCCAAATGAGGTAATAACGCCCCAATGTAGATCGGTGAATAATAGGAAGTGCGCGTTTAAACAGCGCTGTATATATATATATAGCCGGATTGAAGTCAAACGTACATGAAAATAACCACATAACAATGATCCGTCTGCATTGACGCATGCCACTGCGATTCTGGAGCTGTTCACGGGGAACAATGCAAGCTCGGCTTCTTGATGCAAAATATGTTGAAGTGTGTCCTTGTGTTTTTCCCTTCCAAGTGGGAGCACATTTTATTTTGTGCACTTTTCTAACGTGCAGTCGTAAATAAATAATTTTGCATGGACAGAACCGACACAAGCCATCTGCAATAGAAAGCTAACTTGCAGTTTGTCGTGCTGCAGTTTAAGTACTAACAGGCTAACGCATCAGAAGATACAATGTGCACAAAGTAGAGTGTTTGTGCATAACGGTTATTACGTTCTTTAGCAGCACGAACCAGCTCCGCCAGGTCACGCCTCGGTCAATTCAAACTGGTTACACATCCTTGCTGTAGATGACCGCCCAAGCATGAGGAATGAAACAAAATACCACTGCAAGGACAGTGAGTGACGGCCCCAGCCTTCCTTTTAGTTCTCACGCGAGGGCTGAACAGTTACAGAAAGTATCGGAAACCATGTATGTAGAATGGCGCTCATTTTGTCTGGCTGTGCATCTTTATTATTTATTTGTTCACGCAAGTTCTCACAAATTGGTCCTCACTCTAATGTTAAGATGAAGAAATGGAACACAATAGTATGAGAACCATCTCTGTTTACCACACCAGTCCCCGCCGAAGAGCAGTCAAGCTCCAGGGCCTGCACCAATGTGTCCTTGTATACAGTCATCACAGGCACTATGTGGGTGGGCACTGTGCATGTTTCATTATGCATTTGCACTTGTCACAAGAGTGCCACCATCTTGTGCAGTACACAAATTAAGCAAGAACATGTCAAAATCCAGTTAGAGAACACAAGGGACTGTGTTCATGATTGAAGGATGCCCGCCACGACAGAGCTCACTGCAAAAATTGCAAAAGGGAACTCAAGCGCTGCAACCGTTAAGCTCCCATGGAAACGATGGTGATACATGGATCTGCCTGATCTTCACGCTAGTAGCTTCAGATGTTCTTGTGTCCTGATTCATTGTGCTTTGTCTTTCTAAAATTCCAGAAAGTCCTGTTTTTCTGAATGCATGCAGTCAAGTTGCTGCATGCATGCATAATCATAGCTATTCGTTATGCCACATTTGTAATTCAACAGTTTGTTGAAAATGAACAATTTGCAAAGACAAGAAGCCATTTAAAGCCAGGAGGACAAAGCTTAGGCAAATTAATGTATTGCCGTGCTGGCTTAAACGCCATATTTGAACCTCCCATGTAAACTAGCGCCAGAGTTTCCTCTAGTGATTTTTGTAGGAAACTCTGCACCCTCCACAATGGCTCAGTGACTATGGCTTTCTGCTGCTACGCACAAGGTCACGAGTTTGATGCTTTTTGATGGGGGCAGAAGGCACTTACATAGGCCAAACAAACTATTTAAAGAAGTGTGACAAGCAACAGCAGGATCACTGTCTTTCTTAATGTGCATATGTGCATGTGTGTGTGTGCGCAATTAAACAATGTTGTTTCTGGTTTCTCCGCAATTTTTTGTTTATATTCAATTTTCCAGCCCCAGGTCTCGATCAGCAGACAACGGGTGGCACAATGGCCCCAACTTCATCGTTGGCGTCCACACCGTGGCAGTACTATGTGCCTTTACTGCTCGCATCTCCCATGGCGCTGCTGGTGATGTCAAGGCTGTGGCGCCGTTACCAAGCTCGGAACGCCTGCCTGAGGCACCAGCACTTCGTCATCACTGGTGGTTCCAGCGGGATAGGCCGTGCGCTTGCCCGGGCTGTGGTTCGGCGAGGTGCCAATGTGACGCTGGTTGGTCGCCATCATCCTACTTTCCCGAGGGCACACTGACGTCATGCGAGTGTGCGAGTAGTGTTGCCTAGAGGTGGCTTAGCAACATCTGTCGTACTTAAAGGAACACTAAAGCGAAACAATAAATCAGTTTAGACTAATGGAGCATTGTTTCAGAACCCTGCAGGCTGTCATTAAAAAATAATTTGATTATTGGATGAGAAAATGAAGGTCCAAGTATCAGTATTTGAATTTTGCACCGAAAACCCAGTGCCGGTACGTCAGCGTGACGTCAGGGATTCTAAAGTATGTTTTCGCATTTGGACCGCGTTGCTGAATAAAGGTTCCCGAAACTTGCCATGTTTAATATTTGGTTCCTTTAGAACACAATGTAGTCAATCTGTACCGCTATATATAATTAATAGGCCCTAGAAGATGCCATCAAAATTCAAGACGTCACCGCCCCCAGGTGCGGGTACTCAAGTAGGCGTCGCCACCCGTATTGCGTTCTTGCGCTTTTTCTGGCTTACCAAACGTCTTATTGCTGTAAGAGTGGTGTTTTTGGTGTTGTAGAATGGTAATTTACTGATGCAGAACAAATCATTTTTCACTTTAATGTCCCTTTAACGCCTTCGGCGTTAGCGTGCTCACTGCTGCACCGAATCTGGGGCCGTTGCAATTTAATGATGACTGTCATGACGACGCCATCCTTTCTCACCTGCTTCATTATTTACAGCCATTACAATTATTAATAATCATTATCATATTAGCATGCAGGAAAGGTTCAAAGTGACAAATATTCAGTAAAAGTAATTAGGTTGTTCAAATGAATGGGTGCGTCCGGTCCATCACTTTCTTTTCTTCTTCAGCCCTTGCTCTACGTGATCACCCGCTTTCCCCACTTGACAAGTCTTCCTAATTGTCAGGTCTGGAGGCTAGCAGGCATGAATTAATGGACTGTTTCTCCTCCTTCAACTGTAAATGCAGGCCTATGCTTTGTGTTAAGTCGGGGTCCATGCCTTAAGAGGGCCCTGAAACACTTTTCTAACTGACCATAGAAATGCCTCACTTTTAGAAGATGTCTTCACACAAATCTCATGCCGCAAGAAAATTTTCAAAATTTTTCAAGTAGAAGTGGAGTTGTCGCACTGGTATGCAGCCATCTCTCTCTTTTTCGTCTGTTAGTGCACTGAAAGCTACACAGAGGAGAAGCCAAAGAGGCAAAGCACGGCCCTAAAGTTTTGTGTCTCCACGGCAAAATGGCTCTTCACAGCACCCCGTGGCGGCCATGGTAGTCTACGCTACGCAGCAGGCCACTGTTATCTCCAATGCCACATGTAGCAGACGCAAGTACGCGCAACTGTTTTGTGTAGGCTGGCAGCGCAATGATGAAATTACATTTCCGTCTATTTGAGATTAAAGACTTACGTATGTTTCACTTAGTTAATGCAAAATTGGCAATTATGTATTATTGAGAATTGTCTCACGATGACAGTCCGCATGGCATCATTGTGGACAAGAGAGCAGGCGATTTTTCACTGCTTTCGATGCAAGATTATAAATTCCATGCTGCATGCAGTGCGGTAATATTTGGCTCACATATTCACAGGGGCCTCTTGCACAGATTGGCATCATTTTCTTACTGGTTTCAAAAAGTGTTTCAGGGCCCCTTACTACAATTTTGCCTTCTAGCAGAGGTGTGTTTTTGGTGAGCCGTACTTCATATTGTACATAGCAGGCAAAGCTGCAGAGGCTGTAGAAGTAGTGTGGTTGCATAAATGTATCACTCCAGTTAAGTAGTCCTTGGTCTGCAACATCTTCTGCAGAACATATTAGAACCGTAACGTATGAAGTTAACATTAAGTCAAATCAGGTATTCTTTGTATGACTTGAGTGGCCTAGTATGCAATACACTATGTTTTGGTCATGAATGCAGGCAGTGGGAGCTGTAAACTGAGTGCAGTCATCCAAGTGTATAAATGTACTTGCTCCTCTCATCAATCTGCGATTAAAACTTCATACGTACAAGTGTGCTAGATCTTCTTTGTGACATTTGCTTCACATATCGTAACTGTCACGTATGAATTACGTCACATTTCAAATTACGAAGCACAGTCCGATTTCTTGCTGTCACGTAGCATGCACGATGTTGTTGTTTTTTTTAATTGTAAATGCAGATACTGCTGTGAAAAGTCGGTCTAGCCTCTACAGTGTTGTCTGCTGCGTGCGAGACGGAGTGTAGTTCTCAAGTAGTATTGTTTTCGAACTCGCAAGATTATTCATGTCTGTATTAACGATTCAGACCAACTGGCAAGGGAACTTTGTGTAGATTGCACGCAACATGGACCGGCTCGAGGAAGCGAAGATCGAGCTGCTAGAGGAGGCAAGCTCACCCGAACAGGCCATTCACACGCTCTCGGCTGACCTGACGAAGGGCGAGGCCGGGGAAGCAGTGCTCACCCGTGGCATTGAGGAGGCCGAGCAGGTTTGCGGGCCAGTCGACTACCTGGTGAACTGTGCGGGCTCCGCAATCAGCCTGCGGTTCGACGAGACACCACTAGCCGAGTTCCAGCGCATGATGGAGGCGAGTGTAGTTCCCGTCTTGTTTTCAGTTTTAATGCGATCAGCATTCTTTGCCTACTTTGGGCACTTTGAATCTATCCGGCCTATTTCGCCATCATAATGGTGTCATGGTTGTTTGACTGGATGTACATCAGGATGAACACGACATGACGTGAGTGACTCGGCGTGCATACAGGTCATGCCATGGCATGAACATCATCATCGAAGCATGAGTGGAGCACAGCTGCACACACGCCTTCATACGTGGAGCGTTCCACCATTGGGAATATGGTTTGTTGTTACGTTGCTTCAGTGCTAACCACATGATTATCAACAGTCATCATGAGATAGGTTCTGCCAAATTGTTTTGTTGATATTTATCTTTGATTTAGTAATCGGTACTACAACATGATGATTACTGCCAAGGTACTGCTACATCACCACCTTAAGTGCAAGTTGGAGTGCTGCCGTGTTAGTTATTGCTGTGGAACTCTAGCTGTGTAGTGGTGATACCAGTACACAGTACCAAGGAAAGTGCGCTGTACTTGAAGCTGTTAGTGCACCACTAAACTACTGCTACGTGCCACAAAGTAAAGCCTAAATTCTAGACCATATAAAAACGTCCAGAAAGGGGAAATTGTCATCCACTCGAGTGTGTGGCACGGAGCGACAAAGAAAATGCATACAAGTTTCTCAGCTTTGCATTTGAAAAAAAATTCTTTTTTTTTTTACTTGCAACACCTTATCTCTAAGAAACTCTTTAAAGCTTTTGGTAGTTTCAGGCTGCTCTTGGGTGGATGACAGTTTTTCGTTTCATAAAGGTTCTTCCAGTTTGCAGGTTTCCGCAGAACTGATTTGCCACGGACATGTTCTCCACGTGATGATGTCCCCCATATACTGTGTGTATTGAGCTGTTCTGTTGATACCTTGTGCAGTCTTCTATTTTGGGATTGCCGGCGTAGTTCAATTTGGCATGGTTCAAACAAAGCTTGTGGCACTTGTACGGCTTACCAATGGCGGCTGCAGCTCTCTTCCGCTTCAAGTGCATAGCTGCGTACAGCCGTGTCGCCCCTCAACTGTGCCTCTGTAATGCTCCTCAGTGATTCCTGCATTGAGGAGCTGCCTAAAGGGGCCCTGCAAGAGCTTTTGAATGATGCAGGTGAACTTATTCTATTACTAAACAGTAGCTAAGCAAAACAGTTATGAACACGTGAATCAAATGTTGTTATTACATGCACACCTGGGAATCCACAATTTCACTGAATGGAGCTGCATGCCCTTTTATTTATGAATATATGCTAGTTCTGTTTTTTTTTTTTTTGCCTCATCTCAGGTTAGCGTGAACACACTGGCTACAGGGTTCTTTTTTTTTTTTTTAGGATCCATGGCTCAGCAGTGCTTTCAGTGGAAACAAAAGTTGAGAAATATCTCCACTAATGAGGTTGAAGTTGGAGGGAGGTGGTGCCATCTGGTTATGGAGATAGATGGCATTGGGCCACTGTAGCTTAGAGTGGTGTGTCCTACAAGACCAGGCAGTGCGATGGAAAGTCAAGCCAAGAAATTTTGACCTAATGCCAACATAGAAGCTAAATGTAATGGCGAGTGAATCGTGGTGGAGTGATGTAGAGTGATGAGCACGGCATGGCACAGCTTTGAGAGCAGTTCAAACAGCAGAATGGAAGGCTGCAGGGACGTGGCAGCATTTGATTGCAAGTTCATGCAAAGAGAGACACCAAGGACAGAATAGGGGAAATTACTTGTGCATATTAATTGAAATAAAGAAGTGATAAATTAATGGAAATGAACATGGATGAAAAGCAACTGGCCACTGGTGAGGCACAAATCCACGTGTTCGCATTACGCATGCGATGCTCTTACCAATTCAGCTGCCGCGGTGCCGTTTTTCCATCTACTTTCTGGTGTAATATTTATGTTTATCTTCCAGAACTGCACCTGGGAGTGTTAGCCAGCGCGACACCTCATTGCCTTGATGGTGGATGTGGAACATCCTTTTTTGTCACAGGCGTCACATTGTACGTCATCTTTTGGGGTGAGGGCAACTGGTTAATAAACCCAAACGTGCTACCTGAAGGCATCAATGCTGCCGGATACGAGGCCTTGCTATGTAATGAACAAGAAGAAAGGAAACCAAGGGCCCGATTCTTATTAGTCATATCATAAGAAGCCAACAAAGACACCAAGAACAGCACAGGGGAAGTTACGTGTATTTATTAATTTAAACAAAGAAATGATAAATTAATGGAAATGAAAGTGGATGAAGAAACAACTGGCAGCAGAAAGAATGTTCCACATCCGCTGCCAAGGTCGTGAGTGGTGGCACTGGCTAACATTCCCAGGTTTAGTTCTAGTAGATAAACGTGAATACCTCAGAAAGTGGATGGGAAAACGGCATCGCAGTAGCTCAGTTGGTAAGAGCATCACAAGCGTAAAGCGAAGACATGGGTTCGTGCCCCACCTTCAGCCAGTTGTTTCTTCATCCACTTTCATTTCCATTAATTTATAATTTCTTTATTTAAATTAATAAGTACAAGTAGTTTCCACGATGGTGTCCTTGCTGTCGTTGTTTGTTGACTTCTTATGATATCACTAATAAAAAATGGGACCTTGGTTTCGTTTCTTGTTTGTGCAAAGCATATTTAAGAACTGTGCATTGGAGAACACTTGTGAGGCAAACGTGTTCCACTCCTTTCGTAAAGGCTGTTGCGTAGCTCCTTTGCAAAACTTGTATCTGTCTCACTGCCTTTTGTGTAGAACTGAGAATGCCTGGCCCGAGGATCTCACTTCTGGAATTGCTGCTTTCCACTTTGCAGATTGACATGCCTGCTGGAGAATTGTTCAGGTGTAAAGTGGGTAGTAGAGTTTAGGACACCTCTGTTGACGTTTGTACTGTTTGTAGAGCTGCTGGAAGCATTAAATAGGAAGTGCAGTGGAATACCTAATTAGTTCCATGCAAGGAAACAGCTGCTAATGTGCTCCAGAGAAGCCAAGGCAGTGCGTGGTAATTTCCAGGATGAAGCATTTCATCTAAGAAGTGCTACACACAAACGTTCGAAGGCCTTGCAGCACTCGGTGATGAATAATGGTAAAAAAACAATGTGGTAGCAATGCGGCAGTTTCGGAATGGTGTCAAGCAGCGTCGCCAGGTGCAGCTGCGTGATGGGCAGCACACCTGTGGCTGAAACCGTTCTTTTCATTGGCAACCATCAGTGTAAAGTATTGCCGATTTTCCAAGATGGTGAAAACATCGAAATAAATAAGAAAGCAGCAGCAAGCCATTTTGCTTAAACAAAATGCTTTAATCGAACCTTATTATCAGAAAGCTGCGTAAGACACACAGATGCATTCGTTATACGTACATGCATAAATATCAGTGAAAAAAGTTTGCATATTTTAGGTTTACTTTGTCAGATACGACGGACAGTGGTAGAATAAGGAATTGTCACTAAAGCCAACATTTTGACAAGGGGACTTGTCTTCGTCAGTGTGGCATGTCGAAGTGTTGGCTCCAGCGACATTCCCTTGTTCGACTAGTGTTTCACACTTCAAGTCTTCAACTTCCTGTAAACCATTCTGGTATGGATTGTTAGATTCAATAATTCATTAAATCTGTGTACCTAATGTCGATGTTTTATTGTACATTTACATATAAAATCAGCAATGCTAGAAGTGGGGTTGTCTCACTGGTACACGCCTGTGTCTGCCTATGCTAAGAAGGCAAAAAGCGAACCTATGAAATATAGTTGCAAGCATCACACCACCACGCTACGTTTCACTGTGGTGAGCACCCTGCTGCTTACGTTGCAGGTCAACTACCTGAGTGCGGTGCACGCAACCCGGGCGGTGCTATCAGGCATGAAGCAGCGAGGCTCGGGCAGCATCACGTTTGTGTCGTCTGTCGCAGGCCTGATGGGCGTGTATGGCTACACGGCTTACTGCCCGGCCAAGTTCGCCCTCGTGGGACTCGCACAGTCACTCCGCATGGAGGTGAGTGTGAGCCTCATCCGCGAGCCCGTACGTGCCGGACCACATCGAGGAGCGTGATTTTCGGGCTGCCTCTCCCTTCAACGCGTCTCTAAAACTTGAGATTATGCAACCTCCAGAACTAGATGTGCGGGAAGACAGCACACGTGAAGTAAACAGCCATCTCTGCCCACCCAAGCTTTGCATCTGCCGCAGATTACCGCCAAAATGGGGTGGCTTGTGGCTGCACTCAGCCATGCGCAGCCACTGCTGGGGTGAAGGCGGGGGGGGAAGGGGGGGCGCGTGTTCAGTTGCCTGCTTCCCTTCATAGCATGCGCTCAATCACGTTACACTACCCGACTCATGAATGCAGCAGAAGCTCCTCCCGCAAAATTATGTTGTGCCTGTGCTCCTCTCTGCCTCTCTGTGCTCCCAGAGACTCCAAGAAAGGGATTAGGAAGGCAATATCTGACCTCGCCTAGCATAAGGATGAACTTCCTTGCACACGACATCGAAGGCATGTGACAAAAGCTAAAACGTGTCCTCTGATAGATGAGTGCATTGTTTGTGCCTCGCAAACACTGTTGACACCCTTTCAGCTCCTGAGCGAGGAGAAAGGTGGGAACATGTGTACCAAGGAGAAGGTAGCAGAGCTAGTATCGAACAAGACAATTTGCTGGTTCGTGTCTTTAGGAACATTTACCACTTCACTGTTGACCTGTCAACCCAATAAAGCTGTCCTGCCACTTAGATAACCTGGATTTTTTTTTTCTTTCTTTTTTCTGATTGTTCTGCACCATTCACCTATACACTGTCTCACCAACTCTGTGTAGTGCTGCAAAGGCCAGGGCTCATAACAGCCAGTTGGCTGAAAGAGTCAGCCCCGTGCTTCGCAGAAGGGAAGAGGGCTCGTCCATAGTGCTCTACTAATCCTTCCATGAAGGTCCCATTCATTCATTGTCACACAAAAGGTGATCATAGGTGTACAATGAAGAAGTCCAGCTTGCGGTTATTTTTTTCTGATTGGCTGAGGTCACCCTGTAGCATTCATTTCACTTCATGGAGTTGATGAAGTGGAGTACAGTGCTGGATTTCTTGATGATCATGAGCAGTTGGGAAATAGTGCCGCGGCTTCGTGAAGCATTACAGCTTGATGAAGCACATCACTACATCTCACAGGTCTGCATGCTCACTCAAGAGCAAACATATGAATAAGAGTGAGTGCCGATGAGTTTGAGTGGATGTGGATATGAAGAGGAGTGAGTGCCATTTGGTGTGAGTACCAACAAAAGTCAGTCAGGATTGTCTTGAGTGGACGTCAGTGTGAATGTGAGCAACTGTGGACGAGTGTGAGTGGACACAAGTATGAGGGTGAGAGGGCACCGGTGAATATAAATAGAAGTCCTTGTGAACGCAAGCGAGTGTTGGTTGGTGTGAGGGGAGCCAAGTAGGAACGAGAGCGAGATTGAGTATCTGCTTATCCTGCCTATCTGTGGCTACACTAAAAAGAGTGCAAAAATGTAGCATATGACTGGGCAGGATGTGAAGAATAAAGAAAAAAACTTGAGTTCTTTTTTCTTTCATATTGAAAAAGAAATATAATGCAAGAGGATAGAAAGTTGGGTGAATTGGTACGGTAACGCATTCTTGGATTGTAGCGCGAAGTGACACAGACGGAGACTAGAGCGCAGGCATAGCTCTCGTTCTGTCTGTGTCACTTCACGCTACAAACCAAGAACTTGAAAAAGAAAATTGGAAAGAAAGAAAAATATTTGCAAGTGGTGTGTCCACAGATCTGTGCATGCTATCATTGAGGCTGCCTTGTATATTAGGTGAAACTGTATATTTTTCCCCAATGTGCCTTGCAGCACACTACCTTTTAAAAACTGGCTAATCTCTAAGACTGCAAGCTAGGTGAATTGGCACATCATAATTAGAAAAGACAAACACACAGAAAAGAACTGCTACAGACAGTGATGGTAGACAAAGGCTGTTTGGCACGTGCTCTTACCTTTTATGCATACCCTTATTTTTCGCTGCTTCCTTCCTGTAATGTTGGAATGCCTGAAAGTTATGCTGTTAGCTTTCAGAATATAAAATGCTTCATTTGCTTTTGCATACTTCTCTTTTCCCCGGTGCAGGTGAAACATCGTGGCATCCACGTGATGGTGGCCTTCCCACCGGACACGGACACGCCAGGCTTTGTAGAGGAGGAGCGCACCAAGCCGACCGAGACGAAGCTAATCTCGGCAACAGTCGGCCTGTGGTCGGCCGATGTGGTGGCCAGCTCACTACTGCAGGACATGCTCGAGGGCAACGTGACTTCGGTCCAGGGACTGGACGGCTGCATGACGATGACACTGTGCGCGGGCATGATGCCACCTAGCTCGCTGCTCGAGGTGGTCGTGCAGGCCCTCACCATGGGCACACTGCGCATTGTGGGCTGCCTGTACCTGTCGCACTTCTACAGGCTCGTGGCACGCTGCGCGGCCAACCGCGAAGGCAGCAAGAAGGGGAGCTAGCTCGTGGCATTTGGGAACAGCTGGAAAGACTTGGTGACACTGGGAAGTTTGTGACATTTTGGGGCTTGAGGCAGTCGCCAAGTTTTGGCAGCTGGGGACAGTCACACACAGAGATGGGTAGGACACTTTCCAGTGGATTTGTAAACTGGGTGATTGACACTGGGGAGCTTGTGATGGTGATGGTGACACATTTTTTTACTTGTGATGGTCACTAAGTCGGTAACTCATGACAGCTGGGGACTGTCACTTACAAGGAACGGTAGATCACTTCTGTATGTATTTGTGGGTAACTGGCACCAGTAAGCTTGTGACAATTTGGGACATTTATGGTGACACACCTGTGACTCTTTGGGACTTGTGTTGGTCGGGGATGGTCGCTTGCAAGCAAGGGTAGAACACTTCTGTGTGGATTTGTCTGGTTGATGGACGCTGAGAAGCTTGTGACAGTTTGTCTCTCTAATGGTGACTGACTCTTTAGGACTTGTGACAGTCAGGGATCATCACAAGTCCTGTGTATTTGTAAAGTGGATGATTGAAAGTCTTTGGAAGGAATCCCTCTGCTCTTAATTTGACAAATGTGTGTGTTCTATTGAATCACCAATGTTTCCCTCTCTTCTGTTCACAAATGCGGTAATTGGGCATTTATTTTGGCCTCACTGTGCAGAAAAATGCGTGGAAGGTAGAAGACAAGGCTACACTTGACAGCATAATCTCTGTAACTGTTACAGATGGGTATAGTGACATAGAGAGACAAAGGCAACACCTTGTATTTGACGAGAAAGAAGCTGTGGTCCCCTGCATCTGCAATCAGCACACCAATCAAACGACGAATTTGACAAGCCCCAAGTTTTGTACGCCAGCTAGTCAGGATCACTAGCCACTGCCTGCTGCAAATTGCAAGGGCTTGCTGTGCTTGCTGAAGGCTCCCGAAGAGAACTATAACTGCTGTGCAAAAATTTCAAACTCACTGTCACAAATTTCTACTAGTGAGCTTAAAGCTTCTGTACAACTAGCCGTGCAAGGTTTGAAAGGTTGTGCACGTTGCAAGACAAATTGTATTGCCGGCAATCTCAGCTTGTCAGTGGATAACACTGTGGTGGAAAGTCAGCTGTCCATTAGAACACGCCATACAAACTCAATTACGAGCAAGTGTACTGAATATGCACACAAATTATTGCCATGGTATAGCCTGTCTAGGACATTAGGTAGTTTGTATAGGAAATGTGACACAATTAGTTGTTCCACTTCAGTTGGAAAAGGGGGCAGGAACGTGCAGATTGCCATCTTTTGTTTTTTATACTGCACTCAACTAGTGCTTTATATTCCTGTGACCTGTTAGCACGCGTGTTAGGTTAACTAAGTGTTCACATTATCTCTTTGTGAGTGCAGCTATAGAGAACGAAGATGTCAGGTGAGGAGCTCATGCAGCCAGCTTTCTCCTGCAAAAGCGAACAAGACAATGGAATAACGTACAGACAAATGTTGGGTAATCACATGTTTTCTTTCTTTTTCATTCTTTCTTTAATTTCGAAGTAACCTGTGTGCTGTACAAGACTGTGAGTGCTGCCTACAAGCTGTAAAGCCTGAGCACATTTTTTCTTGCTTCCAGTATGTGCACTGAAATTCCAGTTCAGCAAACACTCGCGTACCAACATGTTCCTACTCCAACATTGAGCCGTCCACAACTAGCCTACCTCCTCACATGTGTCGATTCTCGATTACAGCTTCTTATCTCTCAGGGGTTGCATTCTTGTTTGTGTACATACCAAACAAACTTGCATGTCGTGTTACATTTATGGATTGTGTTCATATGTTTGTGCGTGGTGTGTGCGAGTGATTGAGTACTGTGACCAGATATTGCTGATAACCTGATGTGCACATGTTAGTAGTGTTAGTAAGCTTTGCAAAGAATGCCTCTGGGCCTTCTTCAAGTATTCACAAGGAATGCGCTGTTTGGTCACTGCTGAATTGAGGCGAATGGAGTCTGCTGTGTCGAAAAAAAAAACTGAAAATCTCCAGTCTGTTGAGAGTAGATTTTTCCTTTTTCTTCTTGAACCTTCCTTCTTGGCCTTAGTCCCGCTGAGTTGCAGGGTTGGGTCTTCGAGAACTCAGTCTCCATTTCTCTTTATGTTTCTTTCTATTATTTTGCTTTATTTTCATTAGAATGGTGGAAAATTACAATTTTTTAGGAAAATAAACGGGCACATACTTCATGCACCACAGTTAGGCATGCTTCAAACTGACATAAATAATGTGATGATTTAACGTAAGTGGAAAACTGCTATGCTATATTTACACATGCTGATAGATAAGTATAGAATTAAAACATTTATTTTTGATCTGGAGTTGTAGAATTTAGATTCAGGGTTTCACTTTTGCTTATATCTACTAATTCTAGGTAATACAGTCGAACCCACTTATAACAATGTTCAAGTGCCACGAAAATTTTGTTGTTATAACTGATAACCGTTGTAACTGGGTTGCATGAAAATATAAAAATAGGGGGATGACAGAGCTGATCTGAGAAAAGTATAATGGAGGGGAGGCCAGTGGCCTCCTCACCACCTTCCTCCATCCGTCTGCTAATTGTGTTCACTCGTTTAACTGCTTCCTGGGTGCTCCAATCGCATGTAACAAGCCGTGGCTGTTGGCATTAAAGAATGGGGTCATTAAAGGGGGGTCACTGGTGACAAGCTTTATGTGAGCTCCGCCGAGGCATCTTGTTGGTGGCTTCAAAAGGGGCCTTTTAAAAAATGCAGGAAGGTTGCCGTGGCAGCCTGTCAGCTTGAGAAACCAGGAGAAACGCTGCAGCGAGATCTCCACAAACCTCTCGCCACATACTTCTCACTGGCTTGCACAAGAAAACCCCATGTCCGTCAGCCTTGCATGCTTTACGCGAAGCTTGCCAACATCCTTCTCTGATGCATCCAGGTGCTCCACGTAGTGCAGCAGAAGGTTTCTCGCAAAGATGAAGCCCTGAGGGGGGGGGGACTGAATCATACGCCGGGCCTCTTGTGAGGACAACGTTGACGCAGCCTGCCCTACTTCATTGTCGTCGCTGTCGCTATGTGATGCAAGCACGTTCGCAACAAGTGCCTCATCAGTTAGAAGCACTTAGTTTCAAAATCTATAGCCATGCACTTTCTTTTCACCGGCAACGTCGTGCATTGCCGATAATCAGCGGGTGAATCAGCCATGTTCTGTTTCGGCAGCTAATCAAACGAGGCTGAGAAACCTTACATGGCCAGTGACGATTTTGATGCAACCAACAAAGACGAATGTGAGTGCTTAAGCTGTTTGCACAACTACCGAGCAAGCTGGGAGCAGCACAGCATGTGCAGTCCATTTGTGTTTCAGAGGGTGGCGCTGCGTAGAGCTATGAGCACAGCCCATTCGTGTTCGGAGGGTTGGAAGGGCGATGGGAGAGAGGTGCGCAGAGAAGGCTGGAAAATGAGTGCGCGGCAGCTGTTGGGGCAGCGGGCCATCGTGCAGCGGTTCAAATTCCTCATTTTCGTTTTTCTTTTCAAGGATTTCGCATTTCACTACCTTTCGGCACGGACGCCCAGCAGCCAGAATTCATTGTTATAACCAATAATGCAGCATCAGGGTATTGTAGTATGTGGGTTATTTCACCATGGAAAAAATACAAAAAGTTTACGGTGCAGCAGCTTCTCATTGTTATAACCGATATATTGTTAAAACCGGTATCGTGATAAGTGGGTTCGACTGTATAAAGTGAAATGTGAAGCCCTAGATGAAATTTTTCCATCCATTTGTTGAACTTTGACTTACTCATCAAATTTAATTAGAATCACAAGTGCTTACCTAAGGAAAGCAATTCTGCAATTCACTTGCATTTGAACTGGGAAATCATTTATTAGCCTCACGCTAGAGCTTTCTGGTAACAACAGGATCACACCTCAACTGTGGGATTTTCTGTCTGCAAATATGTTATTGTGTGGTCCAATCAGACAGGAGGGCACCATTAGCATGAAAAGTGCCCGTGGACTGTGTGTGTGTGAGTGTGTGTACATTCCAATGGACTTGTGTGTGTTTACAGTAAGGCATGCGTGCTGCGCATCTCACATAGAGGGGACGCTTTCATTTTTACTGTTCTAGCTGCAACTATAGCAGACTGGATGTGGAGGCAGATTGTCTAGTCCTTATTTACTTCTCAGATCAACAGTGGTCGAATGAGGAACATTGTTGAAACCTGTGTTTCAACCTGTCTTCATCTGGGCAGCAACTCCAGCTGAAGGCGCATTCACACCACGGACAGAAGCGAGAACTTTCGCAGCGGGTAGCGTATTGTGCGCATTCTTACAACTTGCTGCCCTCGCCGGATTCAGCTTTCTTTGCTCGCAGGCCAGATGGAAAATGTTGGGCGCTACTTCCATCCATCTGGTTGGCAATGTTCTTGTTGTCTGTCTAGCCTAATCAGTGTTGAGTCTGTCAACATGGGCTGGATTGGCCTAGCTGGCTGAGCTAGCTATCTGAAATGGAATCATGTTTGCAATCACACCGGCGAGTTTTTACTTTGTTGACAATAGTTGGATTGCATGGCCTATGTGAACCCGCACTGTGAATGAGGTGCAGAAAAGCGCAGGCCATCGAAACGTAATAATTAGGTAAAGTGCATGTGAATGTCGCCACGTGAATCATTTCAACCTACGTCGCAAAGAGTAATCATTCTAGTTGTGGTTTACAGCTTCGCTGCCCAACCACCTTTACAGCATGGATTGAAGCGTCTATGGAGTGGCTCTATGTGTAAATAAAGCGTTCTCTGCAGAACTAAACCTGTGTATGTGCTGAATGTTTTTTTTTTTTTTCAGTCCAGGTTCCGATAAGCCAGCCGTGCCACCGGCGTGTGCTTGGACTCGCATGTACTAATGAAATTTTTTTGAGCTTGTATCCCTGCAAAAAAAGAAAACGAAGCAACTCGGTTTCTTCCTCCCTCTATCTCTCTTCTGTATATTTGAGAATGCGGTGGAGCGAATTGAAACGCATTTTTCCAGCCGGGCGAGGAGACATCCGGCATGAAAGGTCCAGGTGAAATAAAGCCCCTTAAGCTTCCTGAAGTAGCAACACGCGTTGAAGAATCCCGCCTCCTCCTCGCACGCTCTGGCCGACGCCGCGTCGCTATTGGCCTAATAGCATCACGTGGGCCCTCGCGTCTTGCCAATGCGCCCTTTACTAGATGCCTGCCACGTTGCTCGCTTTGCCATTGTAACAACGGTTCCCTTAGTTCAGCATAAATTACGTGAAGCAGCGCTCGTCGCCTTTTCAACTTCCGGCGGCTGAATGCTTCCGCCGGCGCGTTATATGCGCGGGCGTCTGTAAGCGAGCGTTATCGCGGGCCTCCGATACGGTGACAGATGCCATGGTAATCTCAGAGGCCGCAGCATGTGATCTTAGTTGCAGGCGTTCGCCATGAGAGGCGCTCGTTGCCTTTTCGCGGAGACGAGAAAAGGAACAGGGCACGGAACCGAGTTTACCGGACCACGCAGCAGGCATCTAGTAGAGGAGGCATCACGGAGGAAGGTGACGTCTCTCTTTGTGAAGCTAAAGTGAAGCCGAAAGCGGGAGTTGTTCATGGCGTTGCTCCGCCTATCGGGCCAGCTCTCCTCTCTTGTTTACATTTCTCGCGAAACCACGCCGCGCTGTGCGCAACCGGGCTGCTCAGACAATCATTAGCACGTTAGTATGATTCTGCCAAAGAGGGCAAAATTTCCCGCGGATATTCCTTCGTCTGTTGCCATTGCCGTGGCACATTGCGTACAGCGTTGCATGCGCGTTCATTTCACGAACTTTAGTTCCTCCTGTCCCACCTGGCCACAGCAACATCCGGTAGAGCACGGTCCAGATAACGCAGGGCAACAAAACACGCAGACCAACGCAAACCTGCCCGCACGGCGCCTTTGCCACGATACGAAACCTACGGAGCAACTCGTGTGAGCGCACAGAATAACAAAGCCGCCATTGTGGCCCGAAAGGCGTGGCCACAGCAGCAAAGACATAAAAAAAAACAGCAAATTCCGCTACGTCATTTCCTCCACACATTTCTCCTAGCGCGTGGAGGGGGTACGTAGGGCCTCTCCTCAGTTTCCTTCCTCCATGGGAGGCATTGACCTTGCTTCAGCGCCATTTTTGCTCGAGAAGCGTCTACGGATGTGGCGAGGAGCGCATGTTGGCGCCGTTGCTATGCTCGAGCAGTGTAGGTGGCGCCACGGTCGATGAGGGAGCGTGAAAGTAAAGAGAAACGAGGAGCAAATGCGGAGGAGGAGAGTGTCGCTATACTTTACGACGTTTAAGGGGTTTTAAGGTGAAAGGCACAGTAGCGCCACCTGTTCGTTTCTGGGAAAGCTGCTTCACCTTAGTACACTACAGTTGCAACAGTGACAGCGATGAATGTATTCGAGGCATATGCATGTGGATGTGGTCACATGCACAGGCATGAGCCTGTGCATGTGGTCGGGTCAAGCTCTGCCTGGCGAGCGATTCGCCAGATGGCAGAGCAAGCGGATACGGAGTGCAGAGCGAGCACGGTCAGCTGCAGCCGCTCACTCTGCCTTTCACGTTGACGGGGATCTGCATGCACTGTTGCCGAATAGGCTGCAACACGCTTCAGCTACCCATCGGACGACGACTGCAACATCCGCGCAGAGTATGAGCTGGAGTTCGCCTACGAGTCAGACGGAGAAATGTAGTGTCAACATGATGCGCCGCTCGGAAAAGTAGTCATTGCTCGGCAAAGTGGTGTCATCGGGAAAGGACACTCAACGCAATGTGCGTAAACGCTATTCGTATGAAAACTCCGCAAATAAAACTTGGCTGAGAGATCGCAATGTGGCCAGTTTGTCGTCTTGCGCTGTTGTGACTGCATAAGCAGCAACATTCTACTTGGATACGTAACGCAACAGCACTAAACTCAGTGACATAACTCGATCAGCCACACCTTAGGCATCTCTCACATTAACACCTCGTAAGAATTGCTTAGGTGACCCCACAGTTCTTTTGCGGAAAAGCGAATCTGTGAATATACATTTATTCATTGTGTAAATCAGTGTCATCAGGTACACTATAGCATGGGGAGTCCCTCCATAACCCTCCATAGTTTTTTCGGTGTGCATCAACAGAAAAAATCATCATGTGGGCCGATCTCGGCAATATTACAGAAAGGGTCCAAGCTCAATGGCACATACCCATGTGGGCTAGGGAACCTGTAACGTGCCCCTCGGGATCTTCGGGATGGGCCCACATTCGGGGAGTACTTAACGCCTGCTTCACCTCAGCCCCAGCTCGGCCCGGCATTACACTACCTTCGGAATCGGCCTTCGTACGAGAAATGCTTAACGCCAGCTTCACCTCCGCTCGGGGTCGGCCCGGCATTGCACTATCAATCCACTTTATCGAAACACTGTTTCTATAGTAGTGCTCTTGGTTACACACAGTGCACTTTTTCGATAACAGGCTGTCAGATAGAATTAAAAAAACAGTCAGAGTAGTTTCCCTTTTTCCAAGTGCCTTTATTATTGCGGAGAAGCCAGCTTTCCTAAATGCTTTTTAGCTCGCTGCTTAGGGACGGCCCCAAGATGCATCGCACGTGTTGTATACAGACTGCCATGCACAGAATCCGCAGTGTTTGACCCCTTAAGCTTGATCCACATGCGGGACAGATCGCCGACTTACCTAGTTGCCAGGGACAACCATGCCATGGTTGAGCTACAGTTGAATCTCGTCGCCAGCAGCTGGTCTGTGGCATTTTTTTGTGTGTGGTGCAATCCAGTGGCACAGAGCTTATTCGCTGACCGAGTCTGCAATCCGTGCCATAATGTAAATCCTGCTTTACCAAAACAGATGGTGCTGACGTACAGTGATTCAGTCACGGTACTTGTAATAAACCTTCAGAGATCTTACTGCGTTTCATCTAGCAGTAGTCAGCCACAGCCTGCAGGCTTTTCGGTTTCACCGATAGTCTGCAGCACAACACATTGCTTGACTAGAAGGTTTATGAGTGAAACAGTATCTGCGAAATGAAATGCCATGACAGAAAAGAATGAAATAGCAATGTTTGTGCTTGTGCATTTGTTGCCACTGCAACATTTAATTTAGCTGCAAAAGGTCATTACCTGCCAGCACAGCTGGTTTCAACCGCACAGGCTGGTTTGAAGTTGAGAAGCGACATGCTAAGCAGCCCAAGTGAAGTGCGATTCTCTTAAAACAAATCCAAAATTACCCCTAAAGAGTGAAATATTTTTGTAAGAATTTTAAAAAGCAAATTATATGAATTAGACGCAGACTTCATGCATAGCATTTCCACACCCATCTTGGCACATGGCTAAATTTTCAAGTCTGTCCAATGCCTGTGCCACACTGGTAGAAGAAATAATTAAATGCTTACTGCCTTTATTAAAGTTCAATGTCATTCATGTGGTGCCACATCGACATACTTAATCTCATTAAAACTTAACGCCATTTGAGGTGCAATGCATTCGCATGATTACGTCAACTGTTCATTATGTGCTCTAATTCCCATTTCATTGCCCTATAGCTAATTATAACGCTGGCAGGCAGTGCGACACTCGCATTAAGCAGTTAACTTTTGGGTTGCTCTTCCTGCTTCTAAGGACGACCTCATGCCTAAATGTTTGTACAAGTTCAGGCCACCTGATAATTTCAAGAACTTGTGTGGGCGAGACCGTATGTCACACTACCTTTTTGAAATAAACTTGTGCAGGCCAATAAGATCGAAAATGTCACAAGGGACTGGATAACAAGTTACTGGGCAAAAATACCAAACAGAAATGTGCTTGTAATATAGCAAGTGAACTGTTCACTCTGTGTCCACACTCCAGTTTTTCTAATGAAATGAGGAAGTTTGCAATGAAGGCACAAAATTTGAGTAAACAGGCTATGCAAGGTTGCTGCAGCCTCCTGCACTCTACAACATTGCCTGCAAAACCGACCTCTTGTGAGCAATTTAACCAGGTAGGCTAATACTACATCCAAATTCATTTAGAAACTATCAAGTCACTCTTAGCACAAAAGTTTAAATTGGTGAACTACACAAAATCAAAATGCAGATTCCGTGTACAGTGGTCATGCCAGTCGTAGCGAACAAATGTTGCCGCTGCAGAACTATTGAACAACCGCAGCAGCAAAGAAACAGTGCTCAAGCATTTTTTTTTTCCTTACATCTATTCACTCTAGCATTGGGCAATAAGCTTGGACATCGATGAATGGGTTGTTGGCTTAAGCTTCACTGTTCCTTTTGTGGTGCACCTTCTTCACCATTGCACTCTCCACCTCAGGATCCAGCAGTGGAAAGTCTAGTGGTTTTTGAGTGGCCAATGATGACTCGGAACACTGCAGGAGGAACTCTCTAGTGTACGTCTTGAAGCCTGTGAGAGTGCTGCAAGGTGGACCAGCAGCCACTGACAAAGTTGACGATGGGAGCGCTTGCTGGTCATCGGCACTTCTTTCGAACTCTCGGGAACTTGCCAGTCCTTTGAGCTGCCTCTTCCCAGCTGTTGAGCCATTAACACTCAATGTCTTGAAGGAAGCTGAAAGCGTGTGCTCGTCAGGATTGCTTGAAAACAGTGCTGCACTTCCAAGCCTCTCAAACTGCTTAGTCTGGCTGAGACCATCTGTGTAGCCTAATGGCTTCACGCTACCTGAAGGCCCCTTCTTATTTTCAGTGTTGCTCGGTAACTCTATTGGGCTTCCAAGCCTCTCAAACTGCTCAGCCTGGCTAGAACGATCTGTGTAGCCTAATGGCTTCACGTTACCTGAAAGCACCTTCTGGTTTTCAGGATTGCTTGGAAACTGTACTGATGCTCCAAGCCTTTCAAATTCCTTAGCCTGGCTGGGGCCATCTGTGTAGCCCAATGGCTTTATGTCACCTGATGGAACCTTCTGATTTCCAGTGTTGCTTGAAAACTCTACTGATGCTCCAAGTGTCTCAAAATACTTGGTCTGGCTCTGACCACTAGTACTACCTGATATGGTAAAGGTAGTTGAAAGTGGCTGCTGATTATTGTCACTGTCAACCTTGCTTGAAAGGAGTGCTTGTCTTCCAAGACCCTTGAACTGCTTAGGCTGGTCAAGTACATCGGTAGTGCCCAATGACATGGGTGGAAAGATTTGCTTATCAAAACTGCTAAAAAACTGTGTTGAGCTTCCTGAACTAAGAAATTGCTTGCTTTGGTCATTTCTATCATTGCCCAATACATTAAAATCAACAGAAGCTTCCAACTTCTGGTTTTCAGTGTTGCTTGATAACTGCATCGAGCCTACAAGTCTCTCGAACTGTCCTGTTAGGCTGTGTGACCCGCTACTACCCAATGCAGTGGAGCCAGCTGAGAGTAGTTGGCCGTCATCCTTGCTTGAAAACTGTGATGGATTCCAAAAGCGCTTGAACCGGTCGGGCTCGCCAGGTTCACTGGTATTGCCCAACGCCTTGGAGCCAGTCGAAAGCACATGACTGTTGTCAACACTTCTTGAAAACTGCATTGAGCTTCCGTGCCCATCGAATTGTTTGGTTTGGCCAGGTTTGTCATTGCTGCCCCAATCCTTGAAGCCAGTCGGACGCATGCGCTGATTACAAGTACTGTTGGATTCTGCAAGGCTTTCAAGTCCCTTGAATCGCTTATTCTCAGAAGGTCCACTGGTATTTCCAAATCTCTCAAAACTGCCTTGTCCAGACTGTGCCTTTGTTGCATTGGCAGACTGCAAGGTGTCCCTCGGTGGCCAAGCTGCAGCTTCTTTCACAAGTCTGAGTTCATCCTTTTTGTAAGCTTCACCATGTGAGCTGTCCACCTGGCCCTTCTGAAAACTACTGTGTCCAAGAGAATGCTGCAGAGCATGCACTGCATCTGTGTGCAGCCCTGGCACCGTAGGCTTGTTGGATGGCTCACCTGATCCAGAGGGCAAGCAAGACAAATTTGGGTTTGCAAGGTAAGACGAGTCTGCTGTTGCATCGGAAAAGAAGCTTCGTAGTACTAATGTGGACATATTCACAATAGTGGAGTTTGTTCCACTGATCTGGACAACATCCTTGCCAACAGTGACAGTCTTTACACATGCCTCAGCGTCACCATCAGGCACACCAGGAGTCTTCAGATACATATCTAGGTAGTCAGTGGTTGTCCCATTGGCCCACTTTCCATTCTGCGTTGGAAGCCCACTGTACCGAGCAATGTTTTCAGAAATTACTTTTTTAGCTATTCCCACAACACCTTCACTCTGTTGGCCTTGTGTACTTGCATTAGCATTTTGAACAACCCCTTCATTATCGGAGTTTTCTAACCTCCTGTGCATTTGTGTGTCTTGCAGATTAGGGCTCTCTTTCCAGATGTTATGGTTTTGAAAACTAACCTCACCTTTCAGAGGGCCTTGATATGAGACACTCTGTGGGTTGGAAGAATTTTCGGGATTCTTGATCTCTTGAGAGGCCCAAGGCAAGATCGGCGGCGTCGCACCTGGCTTGGTTTCCGCCTTGACAGTTTCCATTTGTGAACGCTGCTCCGGTTGGTGCCTCTGCTGCAACGCGCGGGACAGTTTCATTGCAGTAGCGTCGTCGATCGCGGTGGTCTCAACCCCGAGCTCATCAAATTTGCGGGCGTAATATCCCGTATCGCTCTTGTCGCTCTGCCAGCCCATGGCACGCAGTTCAACCACTTCGAGGAGCCTCAAGCGGCCGACGGAGTCGAGTCCGTCGTCACGGGCGGCGTTGCGCAGGGTGACGAAGTGTCGGTCCAACTGATCTTTGAAACTGGATTCCATGGCAGCACCCTTGGCTTTCAGAAGGCTGCATATCTGAGACACGGTAGCGCCGCGGTTTCCATTGTCAATGGAAGCACAGAGTGATTCCATCTGACTAAGCAACAAGAGTTGGTCGGTTGAGGCGCACATTACACCGTCAGTCAGCGAGGTCGTGTCCTCGGCAGGACTAAGCAGAGGCGTCAAAGACTTGTCCGGATCGGACCCTGGAGTATCTGTTGAACGCAGAGGACGTGGCCTCTCGAGCTTACGCACACATTTTGTGCTTTTAACAGACATCGCTCCTGAACAAATACCTTTGGAACGATAAAGATGTGCGATCCGGAGGCCTTTCCAAGCGTTCCAATCGCACGCAAGACGTGTCAACGTCGTAGCTATGGTCGTAGCCGAAGCGTGCCAAAGGTCAAGGACAAAGGCGCAAGATGATGATGATAAGGCGTAGATTATGTACCGGTACAACAAAGCGGCGCATAGGAAATGGTCTTGTGGGTCAGAAACGCGCAGTGCGTTGCAAGAGCAAGTAGACCGCCCACCGAAAAGGGCGTATTTCTTCGCGCTCAAATCGTAATTTTCGATATACTCATGCGTTGTCTTCCTTCCACGTCATTTCCTATCAATAAAACCACGTGGTCATTAGATGATCACGAGCAAGGTCGTGCTGCAAGAGGCGTTGCTGCAACATGGATGTGCTGCAATTGCGCCTCATTTGTGGAAGACGTGTTTGAGAGCTACTGCGCACAAGCACTTGACGGTACGTCACAGCTCACGGTTAAAAACGCACACGAAAGTGAGGGGAAGAGGCCAGGAAATATAAAAAGGAATAAGCTTCCCTTTAATAAACATGTAGGACAGAAATCGTCTGTGGAGGAAAAATCATAGAATAAAGAACACAATGCAGAACAATGTTATGATGATGATGATAATATGATGAGTGTAAACCCCCCCCCCCCCACACACACACACCTCTGTTGAAATTGACCTTAAATCTATATTACATATTTTTAGCACTATCTTAATGTCATTGCTAGTTTTCATTGGGCCACATACTTCTTTAGAAAGTTCTCCCCATTTTCACATGGCACTAGATTGCCGCTTGAGTATGCCTGCAAGCCTGTGTTGCAGGTCACGTCGGTTCCTTTACACCATAGTGACCGTGAAGTTATCTAGGGACGTAATTGAAGTTTCTTCGATTCACAGACAGGGAAGTACTTGGAGAAGTTTTGGGTGTGGGTGGGGGCTGGTTGTTTTGTTATACATCACACTAGTATTGATATTGCTCATAGTTAGTTGACCCCAAATTGTGAGCCTGTACTGGTCAATGCTATGATTTATACGTTAGTTTTTTTTGTGGCTTTCTTGGCTTCCGCATTATTTTTTTTCGCTTATGCACGAAATTGCTAGGGTAAGACATGTATACATATTATCTACATGCTTCTAAATAAACCTTGGCTTGAATTACAGTGCTTGTTTTCATTCCATGGTAGAGTGTACAAGCGCGACTTGGACGAGGACGAAGAAAGAAACAGATACACAGACACAGCGCTTCACTTTCAACTATATATTTTATTTTCGCACACATCGATAAATATATACCGTGCGAGCGGAAACAAACGTGACAGCAAAAAAGAACATTGAGTGGTACATTTCGTTGAACCGAAATGAGTGGTACATTTCGTTGAACCATTTCGGTTCAACGAAATGTACCACTCAATGTTCTTTTTTGCTGTCACGTTTGTTTCCGCTCGCACGGTATATATTTATCGATGCGTGCGAAAATAAAATATATAGTTGAAAGTGAAGCGCTGTGTCTGTGTATCTGTTTCTTTCTTCGTCCTCGTCCAAGTCGCGCTTGTACACTCTACCATGGATTCTAACCAACTAGCCCGCCAGCGTGTTTTAACCAAGTTGTTTTCATTGCTTCTTGTCAAAGTCCACGTCCTTCTATGCACTGTTAATCCATCACCATACAATTTATCAATCTAGCCAACTTGCCACACATGTCATTTTACCGTCCTCAGTATTGCATCGCTTATTAGTTGGTTAAATTTATTCTATTTTACTTCCAAGTGTGGAAGCTTGGGTGAGCTGTTAATAGTTCACTTCTATGGTGTTCACAGCACGCACAGACTTGAAGGCTGGTTATTTTACTAAAGTAGAAATCTGTAGCAGACACAAGGTATTTCAAGGCTTATATTCAAGGCTTACATTCAAGGGCTCTCTTGAAACTCTGGTGTCACAGTTATGTTTTATTGCATCATGATTTAACGAAAGCTCATTGCCATAGCCCACATGACTACCTAGTCAGCATCATAATTTTAGCACCTATATGTTCTACGCCACTTACAGCAACATATTTTACAGCCCTTTTACAGCCATGTCACATCTACCATGAGGAATTCATTGTGCACGTCATCCACAATACATCGTCAACATTACCACTGGTCATTTTGGCCAAACCTGGCCCTTGCGCCATAAAGCACCACACATCATCATCATGCCACTATTGTTATAAAGAACCCCACATACGAGTCGCTTGTTAAAGTTTTTTGCAAGCACTTTTATTGACTGAACTTCAACCACTAGACTTGAACTTTACGATGTTAAGTGTCATGATTTTTTTAAATGCAAAGTTTGTTGCCAAGCAATAGTTTGCATTTATTATTTAGTTAGCACAGTTAGAGAAAAGGAGCACAATTGAAAAGCCAATGCAGATGTTAGCTTGAAAAGAACCGTATCACTCTGATAGCATAACACAAATGGGGCGAAGGGGGATAGTCTGTAAGTGTCGACCTAGTGGGCTGTCCATTTCGGCAGCTGCTGAAGTGCCAATTGTCTGGGCTGGGGTACTAGCGAGAAGGAGGCAGGCGCCCCCAGCTAGCCTCCTCCTTGCTGGCACTGCTCCAGCCAATGAGCGGTGGCCGAAATTGACAGTACGATAGGTGGACTATTACAGAATACCTTCGCAATGTCTAATATTAATATTATTATTAATAATAATAATGATAAGCTGCATACTTTCTTTCCTGGCCCCATATTAAGCATCTACAGCTAACTTGCCGAGAGTCAACCAAACAGACTAAAATAAAGAACAATATAGTGCACAAGTTTAATGCAAGCAAGTAGTGTGATACATAGGATTCCATGAACAGAAAGTTGATTCTTATTGTGAACACAGATGTTGCAGGTTACGAAAAAAAAAGGGGGAAAGAAAGGCCAGAGAAATCCCCCTCAATGTGCAATCCTAACTGTAACAAAATTTCAAGAGGCAGAACGTACAAAGCCATTCTCACTTTTGTAACAGAGTTTACTGCCTTGTCAGCGTACTTTTTTTTTTTGCCAGATCATCGTCAGGAATGTATTCTGAAATGCTTTTCAACAAATGCTCGTAAACATTGCAAATATGATAGCCATATATGATAATGCTGGCATGCCAGAATGAATAAAAATTTACTCTAGCCCACAAAAAAAATTAAGGTTTGCGCATTCATTAAACTTTACACACACACCAGACAATTTTTCTCTTTATCACATGCAGTCACTCCATCATGCAACCAAACGAATGCATGCCAATATTTCCAGCTAACAAACATTTTAGAGGGCAGCTCAGTACTGTGAACACCCTGTAGTTCATATACGTTGGATTTGAAGGAGGAAGCGATTATTCATAAGCCAACACTGACTAAATATACAAACATTATCTTGGGCAGTGTAGTTGGTCTAAAATACTGCAGTGATGCAAATCACTACTTCAGTGCCTTAGTGCGCACAAATGAGTGCAATTCATTGTCAGAGACATCATCATGGGGACATGACAATAACTGCAAAGGTACATGAGAGATATCAAAAACAAGAAAATGCTTGCTCGAATCAAGGTTTCCAAGTGTAAATATGTACGATAGTGACAGTTGCTATCGTGATGAGTTTTTAACTGCCGATCACAGATGAAAAACACTGGATGGCATAACACAATGGCTGCTGTGTGAAAGTGTGCTCGAGAAAAACATCTGCCAAAAACAGCAAAAAAAAAAGCTTCAAATGTGCAGTCAGTACCACATATCGCTACTATCACATTGGTTTTCAATCACATAACAAACATAAAAAAGGGGGCGAGTGAGCACATATATTGCATTAGTGCAACATAGATGCAACACGTGGCAACAGTAAAAGAACAGTTAATGACATGACTGCATGAATCCTTCTAAAGCAGGCACAGCCAAATAATAAGAGGACATACAATAACAGTGGCAACAAAAGCTGCAAACAAAGAATCAACAAAAACGGCAAAAGAAAAATATGCAGCAATAAAATTTGCATAACAACAATACCCGAGTATGCAAGGTGCCACAGTGCTGCCGAAGGAACACCGGCTAGTAAAAAGAAAAATGAATGTAGATCGTCCCATTGAATAGAATATGCAGAAAAACCACCTGCAAAACAAACAGTGCACAAGCAAAATGGCATTTAAAATTATTGCTTTCGAACACCCTGCGCTATTTGTATAGGCTTTCTTCCAGGCAGGAAACGGATCTGCGACACACTGTCCCGCTAGCCATGGGACATTCCCCTGTACATTCCCCCAATTCTCTCAACGGCAAGAAGTGAATGAGAACGTTTAAAGGGGCACTGCGACACATTCTGGACACAGCGAGAAAACCTTCTTGATCTGTAGACAATGCTGCCATAATGCGCGAGCCAAATATTATTTAACTGCATGCAGCGAGTCCTGCAGTCGCACATCAAAGATCGCTCACTCTCTCCCGAGGCTTTCAGGGACCCCTCTATGCCTCCTCTTTGACATCATAGCATGAAAGCTCACAGATGCCAACCAATGGGCAATTGTGCAGGACCACGAGTTACTCCTGAGCAGCTTACACATGCAGGCACATCCTTATAATGTTCCAGCAAATGGAGAAGCGGCAGCTGTCAACATGTCCTGGCCATCTTGTCACCCCTCTGCTGTTGTTCCTGGGTACCCCCATCGGGTGTCATTCCTGAAGGGTCACCATAAGTGCATCCAAGAAAGAGGAATAGGTAAGGAGCAATGGGCTGGGCACTGCTTTCAACACCAACTCAGCTGAGAGGAAACACCGCGTTGAAGAGGAATGGGAAAATTAAACATCTTAATCTCCGTTATAATTAGGTCCTCTTCAAAAATTTATGTGAGATTATATATTCATTGAAAGGCATCGCACTCACTCCAGTGTGCTCTCAGTTCTCAAGGAACAGTGTCGCAGGGCACCTTTAAAGAAGGCTCTCACAGAAAAGCAAAACAATAATAATAATAATGGAAAAAAAACGAGGTGCCAGGGGTGTTCCAAGAAAGCTTGCAAGGCCTCGGAGAACAAGTGCAGGCACATGTGACGAGGTGACAGTACGAAAACAACAATGCAAAAGCCCTGCTTTTGCTCGCAATTATTCTACAGGCATTCTGCTGGTTGACTATGACATAGTCCTCGTTCACAAATCCGACACATCATGCACTACCTAAGCATGACGGATCGACACACACGTATGCACCATATGAAACACAGAGCAGACGTGCCTGGAACAATGACATTTGAAGACAAAAAATTATAACTGCACAAATGCACACAAAAGTAACTTGCCAGCATTACCCTCTTTACTAGCAAGACACCGGGACACTGTTTGGCCCAATTTGCACACTCACAGACTGCCAAGCAAATGGTGTTATATATAGTTACAAAGATGTCCCTATGTATATACTACGCTCTCAACAAACAAGTTGGTTACTCTCTGTTTTCTAAAATGCGCACACAAACTGTAGCAAGAACATCGCAAGATACGAAAGTAAGAGCACTGACATGTGCATACCCTGGTTGGTCAGAAACAATGTTTGACAAAAGCATTCCAAAACTTATGCCTGCAAACAATGTTTTATAAAGTCAATATAAAGTCACGAAGAGCCATGTAGCAGAGTTGCCTTTGGGGAGCTATAAGCCTATCCACATTGATAGCACGGAAAAACAAAGGACCATCGTCTACATGCCGTACTGAGTGGCCTTGTCTGGATTACCTGCTTTACACTTTATAATAGGCAAAGGCTGGTGCCACTTCGCTTCAAGTAATCTGGCTTAAAATATGTGCATTGCAATCAGGACCACATAGAACTGTTAATGGAGAGTTATACCGAGTAAAATGACTTCATTATGAGTGTTTACTGCATGTGCCACAGTCATGTTCTAGCCGTTGGCATGGCATCTTTTGTTGCACAACTCAACAAGACCGACTTGGTAAACAGCTGTGAACAAACAAATCTGGCTGCATCCTAGGATTACCAGCTTCATAAAACCAAATGCGAGAGAGTCGGTTCCTACGGCCACGTATTGTGACCAATTCTTTTCCCAATCCATGCCTTTGTACCACTTCGACAGGCTAAGAGATGCTAGTGTTTTAGCACCTTCGCATGCCTGAAAATAACCAAGTCTAATTAGCTTCCTTTTGTTTGTGTTTCTGTATTTGTAATAAAAATGAGTGTAGAGAAGTCCGTAAAGCAAAACCAAAGAAAATCTTCCAGAGGTGTGGCGAGGGCTTGCGAATGAAGGGCTCA
Source organism: Dermacentor albipictus (assembly GCF_038994185.2). Lineage (NCBI taxonomy): Eukaryota > Metazoa > Arthropoda > Arachnida > Ixodida > Ixodidae > Dermacentor > Dermacentor albipictus. Next base: position 56,651,879 of record NC_091825.1, read on the forward strand.
TCAGAGTATCGCATGCATCAGTGTTATCAGAGACACCTGGGACACCTGTGGCATCACTGCAATTTCTACATTGTGGCAAAGGGAACAGATAACCAAAGGAACAAATTTGAAGTATGACACCTTTACTCGGGAATCTGCATTTGGTACACACAAGAATACCAAGATGCAAGCATGTCAACAACTTGGCTGCCTAACAAGCTGCAACCACATATCCTTCAATGTTGAATGTTGGCAACACTCAACATGAGGTCACGCTCGATGTGCGTGTTGCCCACCAGTTTTTCAGCTTCATGCTTTGACGCAAAGCCTCTGAAGACTGCAAGGCCTGAAGACCTGAAGCCAAGAATGAGCTTTAGCAATTGGACAGCAACACTTCCGATGTTCAGTTTAGGTACCATGAAATCATCCAGTTTGAATGTTGCCTATCAGTTAGCAGCGGTTTAAAATTAAACATAAAACACTCTCAAAGCTAACATGCTCACTAGTCACAGAGCCCTTTTTTGAAACTAAAAGTGTGTCTCAGCCATAAGAATTAGGAGGAGTACGAGAAAATACTTATTTCATCCTGAAATGGCACAAAAATAAGTTCTGGAAACATGTGCTAAATTAGGTCACGCTTGTGGTCCCGTCATTTGAACTTTGAAGTCATGACGATAAACAAGTGCTGTGTTGTCATATTATAGTACAATATGACAATTCTTGTTGCTTCATGCCATTGACTTACTAAAATTATGTTCAGCTAAACTCGCCTATGCTTTTATGCCAGACTTTCTCTCTTGATGGAATCTATGCAAGGATCATCTTAAAGAAAGGGCGGAAACAAAGAAGAAGAAACAAATGCCTTCTGACAACCTGAGGTGACAACCAATTGCAATTGAATGTTCTTTATAACGGTCACAAACATAGGCTCGGATTGCATTAATCACTTGCGTGTTTCATTTCCTGCCTTCAAAAACGTTCACAAGTTTTTTTGGACGCCAAATTTCCCGAGTGTTCGCAGGAAATGTAACCTAGGGCAAAGTGCATGGAAGACAGAGATTACCAGTTGTACGAGGACGGAAAAAGGTACACGGAAGCTGTAGTGATTCGCATTACACTTGAACACCAACGTAATGAACCCGAATAAGGCAAATTATTCTTTACATCAAACACACAAAACTTACTGGCTGATACTTATGCAGAATAACTCCCTCATAACGAACAGGACATTGGATATATCAAACTCGGGGCGTCCAATGCCATGTGAGAAGCTGCCTCGCTTGACTCAACGGAGTGCAATGGATGCGCTGCATTGATACTGTACAGGCTTTCATGGAATCGAAGTGGAGCAGGTCAACAGAATCTTGCACATCACAAATGCCATTATTAGTGACATTGAAAAACTGTTCAAAGGACTGGCAAAAGTTACCGCCTACTACACCTACACCTGTAGTTTTGTTTTTACTAAGTTGATTCCTTCCTTGCTTCTTTCCTTCTATGAACCTAACAAATCCATAGATAATGAATGCAATGCAGAAGTTTACTTAATTTGTTATAGCAGAGTTTAGGTATATCAAATTACCTGATTACTCAAGAATTTTTAGTGCATAGTTCTGTTAGTTGTAACCGGGCTCGACTGTGCTATATTAGTGCGATGGCAGTTAAAAGCTTGGAACAGAGTTTGCTGCATTCATCCTTTCCATTATGTAATCATCATCAGGCCAACTCGTAAACATATTCTCCATTCTCACCATATGGGGAAGAAAAAAACAAGACCACCATCACCTTCGCAGTAACGTGAAGTTCATAGCCACAGCGCTATTGCACAGCCTTGAAGCTCAATAGCCGGTGCGGTGTTTTGTGCGCCACACAGGCTGACAGTTGCAGTGTTTGTGCCTTATTTTTAAGGCAACAGCAAGAAACACCATAGAGGATGAAGACTATGTTGTGTGCAGTACCGAGAAGAAATTGTTCGTGACAAGACAGCAGTGTCAACTACAAGAGCCCACTTCTGCCGAGGTAAACGAATGAAGAGCCAAAGGTGCTGCTAGTCTTTCTTTCCCCTGTATTGCTTTGCTTGATGACAGTTCAAAATTATTTTACTGCGTTAATGGGAAAGAAAGAAAAGAATCCCATTCTGTCTAATCTTCCGCAGAACCAAAGAATCTGCTTTTCTTCAGTGTGGACAGACTGACAGTTCGTGTTCTCAAGGTGCTTTGCAGAGCACAACTGCATGATCAGGTGCACCTCAAGATAGGCCAACATAAAAAAAAAAGCAGCTTGGAACCACAGGCATGCACCTGCCGGAGCAACAACACTGCTAGTTGCCTTAGCACAGCTAGCCTTCCTTGCAGCGCACATAGAGAGCCACATGTTAGTGAATCTAAGGCTGCCAAAAAGTGAGCACAGACACGCCATTCCTTCAGTTCTAACGTAGCAGTTCTATAGAACAAGTCTTGTTCAAAAAGTTTGGCTACTCCACAGCTGTAACCATCGTGAGGCGTACACGAGCTGCAACAGGTGCCAAGGTAGATGATAAAGCTGGGAAGCCCACAGGATGAATGGCTTTGCCTTAGGCCAGTGATCAACTGCTACTCGTTTCTTTCCATTCAGAGCTGCTGCCGCTGGCTTCTTTCCACAAGCTGGCAGTGCTTTTCGATACAAAGGCTCTTGGTGTGTTCTACGTTTTTAATTGCAATTGCAATTAAATTGCAGGCATGGACCAAGGGTAGGTGTCTGAATGTCCTCAACGCTTCTTACCCCCTCAACTTTGTATTGTACAGTAGACCAGTGCAGAGGGTGATGCCAGTACTTTCGTTGTGGCGATTAACAGACATAATTAATTAGATGGCACAAGGGTATGCTCATGTATTCTCGGGTGTCTGTTTCGGCCAAAGAAACACTTTACATGTCTTTTTTTTTTCAGCTGGTTAGCAGAAAAGGAAAAGAATCGAAATCTGACATTCAAACAACAGGCACACCCTATTAGACACTGGTATATTGTGAGTGAACGCAGTGCGCTATCACAAAACTGTCACTACTGTGATGAAGATGATGAACACCCACACAAAGCAGCCACGCCAATGCTCAACGAAAAGGGATGCTAAAAGTGGGACACAGCAGGCTTCCCTTACATTTGGCGGAGGTGCTGGATCAACTACCAACCATCTATTCTGGAACTTCATACAGGCACCCTACAGGCTACTACGCCTGGTGATTACAGAGCTGTCATCACACCATTCATCATCCCAAGTAAACATGCTACACCGTCACGAAATTGCCGAGGTTGTCATCTCACTACCATTCATCATCATTGTCTAAGAGGGTCTGACCCTCAGGCCTGGAGAAGTATAGATTTGTACCTGGTTACGCACAGGGATGAAGGCTAACCCAAGACAGACGTCACCTACTGAGTGCATGACATGCAATATGCTCTAAACAGCAGCACACGCACAAGATGGTACTGGTGCTCAGATTTTCAGAGTTTGCATAGGCGGCTGCCAGACTGTCGGGAAACGTTAGACAGGTTGCCAAGTGCCCCTGAAAGGATCCCGTATGTCTGGTAGGCATGTAAAGCTGTGCATATGCATGCAATCTTGTCACAGCTATGCTAAGCTGTGTGTATAAGAACCGTCCAGCAGGTGGCAGCAAGTCGTTGCTGCAGTTTCACAGATGGAGTTAAACTCAAGAGGTAAACACAAAGCTTAACTCATGAACAAACAGATGACCGTAGTCATCCTTTCTGGGTGGTTACATTAGCTTCCTATTGGAAAATGACTATCATTAGGCCGATGCCTGTGCACTACTGTAAATGGAGAGGTATAGCTGAAGCCATTTTGTTATATGTGAGGAGGAAGTCAAAGAACGACAACGTAAAAGTAAAAAGTCTGGGGAAACGATCTGAAAGTATGGCATGATTGCATTGCTTTGAAATTTTTCTATGAAAAACACCGAAGCTTTCAAGCTGCAGCTGCTATTTGTGAGTGCATACAAATCTCAAAAAACCTGCCACCAAACAACAAGTGTCCAATCTTTATGAATGAAGAGATCACAGTATACATAAACAAACATATCACCGGTTCTGTGAAACTGAGAGTACCGGAAGAACATAAGCTCACACTTCTCAACTTCAAAGACAATGCAAAGTACAATACGTATCAGAGCACATGGTATAACAGCTGTCCTAATACATGCGACTGTACTAAGCTTAGCAGATGGCTAGCTCTTTTGAGACAGGAAGCATCAAAAGATGCATGTGACACATGCCACAATGTTACACATGCACATGTAACATGCAATGTTACACATGCACACACCGCACATGCCGCAATGTTAGACAAAGACAGCAGACATGGCCAGTGGACAATGACGAGCAGCACGAACGTAGCAGGCTCGGTATGCAAGCATTATTGCAAGGTCAGGACATTACAGAACACAATCAAATGGTGCAAGGCTGCACAGACGCGTAGATGAACTACACAGTGTGAATCATGCGATGTCGACAGAAAAGTCCCGCAGACGAAGTGCCGAGTCCAAGAATTCTGTTGATCCCACATACAAGTGTTCCTCACTTCATCGGCAGATGCGCAGTGAAGCGCCTGCTCCAGGTGCCCTCTGCACAACACACGTTTCACAAAACGATCAGCACTAACATGAAATATCCTGCCAACAATCTGAGCCTCACCATGCCCGGGTTACCGTCACATGGGGCCAGAGGCTGCTGATCAACACCTCACTCCAACCACTGTTCACCAGGCTCCAGCCAGAGCTCATCAGCATAATGTGCAACACAAAGAAGGAAAAACGTATCTACCTCTAAACCATTTCTCACTGTTGTCCCAGTCTCCAATCCGCACCTTTGGCCCAGAAATAAGGTGAATGTGTGAGCAACAGGGGGCAGCAATGTCCATCCCTTTACAAGAGGAAGGCAAAGTGACGCTGTCCATTTCTGTTGGCTGTCTCAGCACCTGCTTCTACTTTGTTGGCGGCTGATGCCAGCCACCGAATGCCTTCTCAATCTCTCTTGCCCCGTCCAAGCAGAGGTGGTCCTTGTAGAAGGCAGCCACGACCTGCACACCCAGTGGCGTGCCTGTGCTCGGTGAGATTCCCACGGGGCACTGGCACGTGGGGTAGCCGAGGACATTGAAGATGGCCGTGTAGGCGTAGTTGAAAGGCTTGAGCAATGGCTGGTAGTGGAAAGGTGCTGGCTCTGGGTGCGAAGGGTAGACAAATATGGCCGTGCCGGCTCCAAGAAGAGCATCGAGACGGTCTCGCAAGGTGTCTGCTCGAGCCAGGACCCGCGTGAGCGCGGGGTGGCCGCGTTTCGGAGACAGCCATTCCAGCAGGCAGAGGGCAAGAGCAGGTAGCGTGTGTGGTGAACGCCGCAGCAGCCAGCGCCCAAGTTCTCGCCATACGGGCACTTTTCCCTGCAAAAAACAAAAACAAAACAAAAAAACAACGTATCTAAATTACACTGTGCAGCCGACACGATAAAAAGGTCAAACAAAGCGGTTATGGCGTGTTCTCACTTATACAGGGTGTTTCACACAGCTTGAACCAAGGATTTAAAGAAAGTGTTTAACCACCACTGGGTGAAACCAACAACATATGTTTTGCTGTCATGTGGCGCTCCTCAAGATATTTTTTATATTCTGCCTAATTAGTTAATTAACTGAGATAAATTACTCACATTTTATTTATATTTGCTTCAGAGTCAAATGCGTTTCATTACGTTTTAAAGGGGTTCCGAAACGATCGAGTCAATCTTTTTGTGGCAACGTAGATACTGCGTGGTGATATTTTTTGGCATTTAAAGAAAGCTAGCGAAATGTGAAATAAAACCACGTCACTGCGCTGATGCGCTATCGTATTGCAGCACTCTCAACCGTGCTTCGAGCCTATTGCTTATCAGCTCCCTTTCCGTGTGCCACCATCAAAGATGCTGACGCACTGTGAAACTCGTGCCTGGAGTCGCGGCCGCTCATTTCTCCGCGGTCCGTGCGTACAGTTCTTTTGCTCGAAGCACGGTTGAGAATGCTGCAATACGATAGCACAGAAGCGCGGTCACATGGTTTTATTTCATATTTCGCAACTTTGCTCAAACGGTGAAAATAATCACCATGTAGCGTGTACGCTACCACAAAAAATTGGATCGGTCATTTCTGAATTCCCTCTACAACGTAATGAAACACACTTGGCCTTATAGTGAATACGGAAATCTAGCATTATTGATTTTAATTAATCAATTAAGCAGAATATGAAAAATACTCCAAGAAGCACCACATGATGGCAAACCATATGTCGCTGGTTTTATTCAGCTGCAGTTAACCACATTTTTTAAATCCTTGGTTCAAGTTAGCTGAAACACCCTGTATATTGCATGCAATACGTGGATGGATGGAGGGAATAACTTTACTGAAAGGTCCTGTGGGCTACGGGGCGCAAGGCCCCATAGAGTGGGCTACTCCCACGTTGATACCGGAAGTTTTAACTCCCTGGCCGCATCGTGGGCTCGCGGGATGGCCACTCTGACTCGAGAGAGAGAGAGAGAGAGAGAATAAACATTTTTATTCGGTGAATGAAGCTTTGGAGAGGCGTCCTCATTCCAGAATGCCTTGAGCTCGGGCCGCGTCCTGGGCCCTCGCAATCAGCCGTTGCTGATCCTCGAGGTCGGAGCTGGCCAAGGCTCTCTCCCAAAGCTCGTTAGTGGGGTAAGGGTTCGGAGGATTTAATGGTGCCGCTCTGCAACCCCCTACTATGTGCCTGAGGGACCCGGGCTCTGCGCAGAAGCGGCATTGCGGAGAGAATTGTGTAGGGTCTATGAGGTGATTTCTGGTTGGGTGGGGCAATGTATTAACCTGTAGAGCTCGGAGGAATCGCTCCTGCTGTCTAGGTAGTGGCTTGTGTGGGGGTGCATATGTTCTGCGGGTTAGCTTGTAGTGTTGTGTGATGTCTTGGTAAGAGACTAGAGGGTGCATGCGCTCGGGTTCAGATTCCTCGGCGACAGCAAGAGCGAAAACAAACACAAGACGACAGCACAAATGAACTTAGACACGCGCAGGAAATGGCTTGGAATTACAACCCAATGTAAAGGTTGTACCAGTTACAGCTGGTCTAGACTCTATAATAGTACTGCTGTACAGGAAGTTGTCACTAGCTTCATTAAAGGCAATGCAGCTGTTCAGGATCAAGTGGTCCCGAAATTCGTACTTTCACTGTGCTCACATTTGCAATCCTCTTGCTTTTCTGTGCCTATCCACAAATTCTTACCGCAAAATACAGCTGCTTTCTTGCACCAAGTCACCAGAGAAAAGTGAATAGGTCTTTTAGGTTGAAGACAAATCAACTTGGCTTTCAGGGAACTGTATGGTTTCGAGGAACTGTCTTGTCTGGGAACTACAGAATTTCCTGGGGACATTTTCGTTTCATCATATTGCAATTGAAGAAATGCGGGGGTTACTTGGGCTGCGCCCAAGTAACCTCCGCAGTAACCTCGCCGTTCGGTGGCATTAGCAGAGCAACACTCGCGCCATCTCTCGTACTACCCTGCAAGCATACCACCCGCCACAGTAAAGCCACGCGGCGAAGCCGGATTACAGGAGACGGCAGCTGTGCGAGAAAACAACATATCAGGGGACACGTGGAAGTCTCGCATCCCCACATTGTGCGCATTAGACTCGAGTAAATACGGTAAAGCATTCACGAAATTTGAAGATTTGCGTTTAATCACAAAATTTCACTGCCACACCGAACACGCAATGTTACATTCACAGTAAGTTCCCAGGAGATAAACATTATGCGCATGTCAGTTAAGCTCACCTTGAGCAGTGCCAGCTCCGAGGCAAAGGAGGGCACGGCTGCGGCGGCCAGCCGAGCAGTGAAGATTTGGGCTGAGTAACGGAATTCCTCAAGGGCCAGCTCAACCACAGGGCTACCATGCGCATCACGGAAGTAGCGGGCCACCTGCGCAACAACAAGGGCAAGGCTTTCAGAATCAGAATAAAAAATTTATTATTAGAAGTTGGGTCACAATTACAAGTACTTAGTATGCAGAAGGAGGTCCCATAGTCAAAGACTGTATCGGGACCTCCTGTACAAGAACAGTTATTGTAATTAACATCTAAAAGCAACAAGAAAAGAACAGTTACAGAACAAAATACATGATTGAGTACAAAAAATAACAAGGTTTGGCATATCTCATGGTAGCAGCAAAATTGTGCACGAACAAAATACCAGCAGTTTATTTACATGCATGCATGTACAGTTAAACCTCTACATAACGAACTTTAATATAATGAAATTCTTGATATAACAAAGTATTTAACTTTCTATAACTTCTTGTCCACAGAAAGACATGTAGTTTGAACCCGAATATAGTGAAGTTCGTTTATACACGATTTCAATTTCAATCAACAAAACTTTGTTCTCGCCACGAATGAATACCAAGACAACAAATGCAAACTTCTGTAGACCCAGGTGGTCAAATGGTTGAATTAATGCGGCTGCTTGCGGATGCACCTCTCAAATCATGTTACCATTGAAGCAGAGCAGAGTCAAATTTTCGTACGAAGTCCAAGCGCGATACGATACGATACGATACGCGATTTAGGTGCGAGTGGCTTGACGAACGCTGTCTTCCAATGCAAGCAAGGGGAAAGGGAGGAGGGAAGCCATAATAGGAGATGGGCGGGGAGGAGAGGGAAGGGGGCAGGTTGGCACAAGTCTCCTCTTCTAGTGCGGCCGGGGTTGCGCATGGCTATCAGCATGGCCGAGTACATATGCAGTCTGCACGCCCTGTTTTAGAGGTAATCTACCGTGCGTGCAAAACATAGATGAGCTAAGATGACAAGGCATTGTGCGCTGTCTTGATGATGTGTGTTGTTTTGTGGCACAAGGGCCAGGTTTGGCCAAAGAGCGCCATGACTGGTGGTAGTGTTAAGGATGTATTATGGAAGATGTGACTTGGCTGTAGAGTGGCCTAAAATAGTCGCTGTAAAGTGCGTAAAATCTACGTGCTATAAAATTATGGCGATGACTGATGACGAATACTATGAACTTTAAAATCCATCGTAAAAGAATGATGCAATGTTTAAAATATGCGAGACTTTAAATTGCTTACAGCACTACTGCCTCGCCAGAGCCCCTGAACCATAAGGGCCTAGAGGCATGTGCTATTCAGAATAATTATCTCAGCGGCATCCTCTGGAGAGAGGACCCGCTACGAACATGTGGGGCTAAAAACATGCAAGACAACATCTTTCAGAAAGCTTAGTACTGCGTTGGTGTCAAATAAAGGTTCTGGGCCTAGTAACATTACTGGATGAAGGGGGATGTGCTGGCGGTATGCTACGGGAAAATGTTTCTTTCGTTCAGATTCGGCTTTCCGACACTCCAGTAAGACGTGGAGGACGGTCAGCCTCTCCCCGCATCTACCACAGGTTGGAGGCTCGTTTCCCGTGAGTAAAAAGTTATGTGTGCCGAAAGTGTGTCCTATTCTTAGACGGCAGAATAGGACATCTGTCCGGCGGGATTTTGTTACGGGAGGCCAGAAACCTAATTGTGGCTTGATTACATGCAGTTTATTGTTTGTTTCCATGTCCCACGAGCGTTGCCAGTAGTTCCGCAGTTTTCTGCGCAAGTAGGGCCTCAGATCTGTGACAGGGACTGCTGCGGTAGGATTTACAGAATACGATGCAACTGATGTGGCCATCTGGTCCGCCAGAACATTGCCTTCAATGGCCCTATGACCGGGCACCCAGCATATGATGACATGCTGGTTACATATATACGTTTTACATAGGACGGAATAGAGTTCGTTGATGACTGGGTTTTTGTGCTTAGAAAATGACATCAAGGCCTTCACAACACTGAGGGAGTCCGTATATATAACTGATTTCTGGAGTTGTGATTTATTTATATGCTTTACGGCCGACAGCAGTGCGTAGGCCTCAGCCGTAAAGATACTAGTTTCCGGATGCAGTACGTCGGATTCCGAGAAGGATAGACCGACGGCTGCATAGGACACCCCGTCGTGTGACTTCGATGCGTCTGTGTAGAACTCCGTGCAGGAGTATTTGTGCTGGAGTTCCCGGAAATGCATTAGGATTTCAATCTCTGGAGCGTGTTTTGTAACTTGCATGAAAGATATATCACATTGTATGAGCTGCCACTCCCACGGAGGCAGTAGCTTGGCTGGATGCATTAGGGGAAGCTCGAGGAGTGGAACGTGCATTTCTTCACTAAGCTCCCTCACACGCAGCGAGAAAGGCTGTCTTACGGAAGGACGATTGCGAAAGAGTGTAGCATATGTCATGTCATTAAAACAGGGATGTGCGCTGTCTTCTCATCCATTTAGGGCTAGAGGGTGTGTAGTCTCGAGTTTCAGAGAGGCATTGCAGCAAGAGGCAGACAAAGCATTCGCTTCTCACGACAGCGTCGTCTTGCTGCGGGCGACACTACCAGCTGGGGGAGCGGAGCAGACGCGAAAGCTTGTCTGGCTTTCCTTTTTACCACCTATGTGTAGATATTGTCGACACAGCCTGAAACCGTATTTTTTGTCACCGACCCTCAAATTCAACGAAATTATTATTATTTTCTCAGTCAAGTTCCTTTCTTCCAACCACCCGATAAGTCAGAAAATTTAGTGGCCCCTTCCGTGCAAGAAAAATTCATCGGCGACTGTACTTATTTGAATAAAAGATCACATATCAATGTAATAAAATTTCAATATAACGAAGCAAATTGCAGGTCTTGCCAACTTCCTTATATCAAGGTTTAACTGTATATCTAATTCTGAATTGCTATACATTTGCACAACACGTGTGCAACCACTTACTAGTTTGCCCATTTTATTTGCGTATATGTGGCGACTTTTTAATCCGTTCTCATGTGCACCGTGAGAGACAAAGAAGGCAGATGCCTTTCTTTCTTTTTTTTTATGCAGGGAGCCAGGTCGCTTCTCGGTCGAAACTGTACACGAGTGCAATGTAGCACACAACACTTCTCAAAGTCTACCACTCGGTCCAGTTGTCCTCAAACACAACAATGTGCACAATGCCTTCTGTGCTGAGGACGGTCTCGACTGGTGTCTCGAGAATACTCCCTTCTGACAAAGGGCGATTGTGTCCAGTCTTTTTAATGCAGTTGAGAGTTCTTTTCTAGGTGTACTGAAATGAGCACATTTACTAAGGAGGCTGTGCAATTGTCTCTTCACTGCTGCAGTCGTTGCAAGTAGAGTTGTTGGCCATGCCGAACTGAAATGAATAGGCACTTGTGAAGGCCACGCCAAGCCACAGGTGGTACAGAAACCTTTCTTCAGCTCGCGATATCCCTTGCGGAAGATGGCGCGATGATTGCAGGTCTAGGCTTTGAAGATGCATGTTTGTAAGTTCAGTTCAGTTCCATTGTGCCAGTGTAAGCTTATGTGCTTGCATGCTAGCGAGCAAAGCTTAGCGGTGCTCAGCTGTTGCCTATTTTTGCTGATGCTGAGGATGCAAGGAATGTACTAGTTTTCTATTGATCGACTAAATCTTCAATGGACTGTATTAGTACTTCAAGCAGCTGCGCTAGCATTTATAGCCTCTCAGCACCCTAACAAACCAACTATCCCTATTTTCTCATAGGTACAGTCCACAGCAAGGAAGTAAAAGCCTGTCGGCCATTGCTAGCAACAGCTGACTGCTCTTTACTTCCTTGCAATAGGCTGCAAATTACACTACTGCTTTACACATGTAGGAGCCCAACACCTTTCCGGGGATTGTAACAAGTGTCTGCTTGCCGATACCTTTGCTAAGACTGCGTTCCATTGTGAAACCAAAACCGGACCTCGTAAGAAAGATGTGGCACAAGAACAAAACAGCAAATCAAACGAAATGCCCAAACAACCTACCTTGCGCACTACATCTTTCATCTCAGGGTGGACAGGCGTGCAGAGGGTGCCTCCCAGGTCATCAACCATGTAGTACACTGTCACCTTGGACCAGTCCACCTGCAGCAGATGAAGACACTGTGTGTTGGTTGATTGACGGATGGGATTTAATGTCCCAAGGCTACACGGTGACTAGACAGCTGCCGTAATGGAAGGGTAGGCACTTCAGGTTAATTTAGACCATTCAGGGTTCTTTAGCACATGCAACCCAATTCTCAAAACACGAGTGTCCTAGCGTGAGTGCTGCCAGAAAGTAGCCATGGCAGCAGGGAAATGAAACCTATGAGGTCGTGCTCAGCATCATAGTACAATAGCCACTCAGCCATATCGTGAAACAGGTGAACATCAGGTGTTCGCACAGCTGATGCCCTCTGGTGACAAAGAATGATACCACTGCGCAGATACTATGGCCTCCGACACAGAGGGATGTGATGGAGGGTTGCACTGCCAAATATTGGAGGCCATGCTCATACTAAAGGCACAGCAGCACAGCTTTGACAGAAGTAGAAACAACGAAAGGTAGGAAAGGCCACCTCCTTAATATCACTTCTATATAATTAATAAAGCGAAAATCAGTACATCCACCCGTTCGTAGCAATTGCTACAAAGGAAACCCATACGGGTTCCCCGAAAGAAAAGCCTCGCAGTTGAAGAAAAATTCGTCCTGGTCCGGGACTCAAACCCGGGACCACCGCCTTTCCGGGGCAGCTGCTCTACTATCTGAGCTAACCAGGCAGCTAGCAGATGGTAGGGCGAAGTCGAATTTTTTAGCAACTCAAAGCAAAGGCAGACGTTTGACGTAATAGTTCTGCGGAAACCCGCAAGGTGGAGATAAGTAATTAATAAAGGGAAAATCAGTCATCCACCCGTTTGTAGCAATTGCTACAAAGGAAACCTTTGGGTTTCCTTTGTTACTTCTATTACTTCTTTGCTACTTCTGTACTAAAGTGACCTATCATATTCTACTTAACTGACAGTGTAAAGCATTGGTAGTGACATAACTGTAGGCATACAGTCCTTTTCAGATTTTCGTTTGACAAGGGAACTCACATGACAAACATTTTACAAGCACTTTGCATTGGACAAAGCATCACAAGACATTGCCACCAGCTTTGCTACTGTCGTTCGATGCTCTGGAAACTCTGTAATCCGTAAATGGCAAGAAGTTTACGGACAAGCTAAAACTCTATATTGAACATGCGCTTGGTACCGTCATCATTAACACAAAATCGTGCCCCTCAGTTCTTTTGATTCTTCTCGCACCTCAGTGTTGAATGGCACCAGAGATGCACGGGGTCCCGCCATGATGGCCAGCATGGGTTCGAGGTCCTGGGCATATCGGCACATGGGACCCGCCACGAGGCAGGCGTCGAGGGAGTCATCACGCGCCGGTGGGTACTGGCCCTTGTTGGACACCAGTCCTGCAGACAGCGTCAGACAACCCAGACAATTGATACACATACCAAGCAGGTTTATTAAAGCAAGACTTTTCCAGCGAACCCTTCTGGACTTTGCTGATCATGGCTGCTGCTGTCTTGCTGAGTAACTCAGACAGAAATTAATAGAAAATAATTGCACGTCTGACGGTGGGACTGAATCTCGGTCTCCTAGCACTACAGCCAGATGCTCTAATTAAGCCACAAATGCATACATTCTTCTTTCAAGCCAACGCCAAGTAGATGTGCATATTATGTGCAAGTGAATTACACATCTTGCACACAAGCACAATTTTCTTTTTCCCAGTTTTCGCGGGGCAACAGATTTGTTTGCAGTTGGACCATCTTCATACCTATGCAATATGGAGCGCACAATCACATTCTTTGAACCAGTCATGTATGCACTCCTCTGAATCAACCCAGACACATGCACATTCGCTTTGGCTACCTGACACAACAGATGAAAACACACATAAAAGAAAATCACAGGACAAGTTCCTCTCCTCTCTATTCCTTTTGCTTTAACATTGCATTGCTTTGCATTAACAGTGTCTAAATATCACCTGGCCTGCCCTCATTCAGGACATATGCACTCACGTAATGAAAAGAGATGGACAGATTATACAAGACGGCTTATCTACAGTTACAATAATATGCTCAGCACAATGGCATAAAAAAATTCAACGATTACTATACTCCCTAACACAAATTTTGGGTGCAGCTGTTTAGGTGTTTTGAATTCGCGGTATATTGTGGCAAAGAATTTGATTCTGAATGATAGGGTCCTCTCGGCAGTGGTAGCGTGGAGCCTCTGTAGCAGACGAAGCAGTTCCACCTGTTGCATCGCTCATTGTCAGAAAGAACTGGCTTTGTATTACGATTTATACTTTCACAAGGTAGTGAAGTGACACTACCATTCACTGACACTAGTGACAGTAAAGAACGACAAAGTATCGAAACTGTTAGTTACAAATTTAACTTTTTATTGGGCAAACTTATGCCCAGCAAAACAAGCAACACTCAAGCACAATGACAAGGGCAAGTAGAGTCGGCGATTGTCGAAAATCTGATCTGCGGGTCAAGCACGTCGGCTTTTATACATGACTCGTCGAAGGTCACAGTGTAATTGCTGGTGCCCGCGTGGCTTCCCAAAAGTACTATGCAACTCGTGTACAATCAGATACAATCAGATTAAAAAAAAGCTTCAATCATACAATCAGATTAAAAAAAAGCTTTGGTGACAACTGCCAACGGATATAACTATCGATAACATTCGTGAAACTTCCGATACGTGTAGGCACGTCGTGTGTTGAGGGATAACGTTCCAACATTTGTTAGCCGGTGAGAAGCAGTGACTAAGAGAGACGAAGTGCACAGACGATGCGCGGTACTCTGGCACCATCTCGTAGCGATTGTCACAGAACATGTCTTGCGCGGCACTATGCTTTTCTTCTCACGCTTTCCTCCTTGCACGCTCTTCACTATTGCCACCTTTCGTACCCCGCTGCACTCTGCGTTGCTCTTTCCGTCTTTCGCGGTTGTGCTCGTTTGCTCGGTCATGCCAATGCTCACCACAGGAACGGCTGCGGAAGAGCTGCGCTCTGAAAAATCGTCTTTCTGGTAGCCACACTGCAATACCAACAGGATAATGCACTATTGCAGGTAAGGATTCAGGCTAAAGTTGTCACAGAAGGCCTACCAATGACGCACACAGTTCTGCTGTGTGCCCTGCAGGATGTCATAGTGCCACAGAGTAGCCTGACGTGCAAATGAACAAAAGTGCAGGCAGCAATGTCAGAACACAGAAAACCGTGCCTCACCTCTTGTAGGCTTGTGGCCAAAGATGCCATTGAAGAATGCTGGCATCCGTATGCTGCCGCCGATGTCAGTGCCGACACCAATTACGGAGCCAGCACTAGCGATGAGGCTTCCCTCACCCCCTGTGTGATGATGTGGCAAAATATGTCTATGAGATGCAGCATTACAGTTGAAAAAGAACACTACGGACAGGGCACACGCAAAGGAACAAGCGCAACAAATAATGTAAATATGATTGATACTGTAATTTGTCGTTCAGATTTGATTTACAGCAACAGCTGATCAGAGGGCTTCTGAAGTCTGGTTATGGTATTGGTGCTTTGTTTGTCCCAGAAACTAAGACTTCAATCACTACTAACTCCTTGCTTTTTGGTTATTAGCATGAGCAGAAGCCAGTCAGAGCTCACACATTCAACCATGACACATTATGGTAGCAATGGTCGCTGTGCTATTAAAATACAAATTACTACGCCTAAAAGGCAAACATAAATGAGAAAATGCTTTTTGAGTGGTGCAAATCCTCCGCACTCCTCACTTCTGAAAAAGAATGAACAGACGTTGCCAAAAAAAACTTGATGAGAAATAAACATGCGTTCCATTCATATACAACATTTTGGTGAACTGCAGGACACAGAAATCAAGCGATCAAGCTGTCGATGTCTTTCAAAAGCATCAAAGAATGTTATACAACTAGTGTGCAAAAAGGGATGTAATTTGGTTGTGCCTCAATTTTTGCACAGGATGCATGTTCCCAAGCACGTGCTTGCCAAAGTATTTTAGAGGCCATGTTTGAACTCTGCAAAGTTTACACTAGATGTAGTGTTGCTAAGTTCACATTGTAACATACATGCAGCCATTGCTATCAAGGGCACTGCCACTAGACTCTCACTCATGTTTGTGTTCCCACTTTTCATTTATGCAGTGAGATTAACGACTTCGACAACATCAATTCATTAGCCAGCACAGCTGCATATTGCGGTCACAATGCAGAATCGAATGTATGAATCAGACACTGGCATGGCCCAGTTGCCTGATGGAATGGGGTAGACAACTTATTGCCTCCATATTGTCTTATTGCTAGACAACTTATCATTGCCTTCTTGCATCGTTGTTGAACTGCTGCTGTTTTATGTGCTGCAGGGGTCTTTATCTCTTAGTCCATATTCCTTTCCAGGATGTTTTTCGGAAACGTAAGCTTGAATTGAACATTTAACCTTTTGAGATTCACTGCCATGGATGTTTTACAACTGCATGCTTCAAATAACTTCTTTTTTTAATAAAGCATTACCCAACCCCGCCCAAAGATGCTGCTACCTCCAGTCTAGAAGCAAATGCTGTCGTATCACTATTTCCATACATTTTCTGTCTTTAAAGCAAAGCAGGGAGCAAAAAAATATATGATCAAGGCTGTGTCTAGATCTTCTTTTATCCAAACTATCGCAAGCACACTAGACAGAGTGCATGGCTATTTGACAGCATGTATCCTTGAGCCCTGGGATAAATTCCCAAGCACCTGTTGCGAGAACGGTGGTGTCCCAATGTGGCCACCCGCCCTACATGTGAAGCCTCACATTGACCGAGCACACCTGTGCCAGCAGGTTTGAAAGAAGAATACTTCCTCTTGCGGGCCGCATACAAGGAGTACAAGTGTTAGGAGGCGAGACCCAGGCAATCCTGCTTACTTCGTGCCTTGGGTCTCCCGATTTCTAGCAAATAGCAAAGTATCAATTTGTGCTTTTCTCCAGTATTTTCCCACATGTGAGAAATTATCCACGTATTGCCATGGCAGACACTGCAGCCACTCATACTTTAGCTAGTGAGTAAATAATCCTGTTCACCTAGAGTACTTTCTGCACGGAATTCCTCATTGATTGTCTGTACAACTAGCTGGTTAGCTCAAAGTATTAGTTGCAAATGCAATAAATGTTTTCCCAGTGTAATTGTCGCAATTTTCCAATGTTTCCTTAAGCCTGAATTGAAGTACCACAGTCATGAGGCAACTGCAGTGCATGGAGTGTTGAGGCATACTGCCATTTGTGCCCCTGCACCCCTGCAGTGACAACGAATTTTGCAATTACTGGCACAATGTAAAGAAGTGATCTGTAGAGATCCTGAAAACATCAGTCTGTGTTTTATCACATGAGTCAGCAAGTTCTTGTGCTAATGAATGATCCTTTTACCTGCTCATCTGTGACAATCACAAGTGACACGTTGATGCTACCGTAACAAAATAACCACAAAAACACACAGCTGCAAGAGCAAGCATGAACTGACCACTGGATCCGCCACAGATACGCCGGCTGTCGTAGGGGTTGTTGGTGCGTCCGTGCAGGTTGTTGTACGACTCCCACCACATGCACAGCTCCGAGATGTTGGTGAGCGCCAGTGGGATGGCACCGGCCGCACGCAGCAGGGCCATGCCGTCTGCATCCTGTGGAGCACGGAAGCCTTTTCGCAGCACCAGACCCGAGTCCTGCAGCATGCCTGAGGTTGCACAAACAGGATGGCGATTAGGCAGGATAGTTCTCGTCAGTGTGACATTCAGCAGAAAAAAAAAGTCACCAGAACAGAGTCGTTTTTCTGTTACTGTGTAACCTCATTATGATTAAAAGGGCTATAAGAAAGCAATCTACAGTCAGACCCGCTTATAACAATACCGGTTACAACAACATTTTGGATTTAACAATGAGCAGCCTTGGCAACGTGAACCTTTGTGCGTGTTCTAAGGTAAAATAAACTGCTTACTATAATGTTACCCTGCCGTGTAATTCATTATAACAATTAAATCTGGCAGTCGATGTCTGCACTATAACCAAAAGCGATGACAAATTCTGGAAAAAGACCTGAGCCACTGCACACGCCTGCATGCCGTGCACATCAAGTGCCCACGTCTCGTAGCTCTCTTCTGTATCCCTTTCACACTTCTAAAACAAGAGACGACTGCGCCAAGTTGGCCAACAGCGCCAATGAAGAGCAAAAGGTCTGCTTTGTCTCAGTGTTTACGTTTGCCTCCGTTGCATCCTGGCGTCCCTCCCAGTCACATGGTCCCAACACGAATTTGGCTTCCCGGCTTCATTGTCTCGCGACTGTACCAGTTGATCTTCCCTTGATCACCAGATCACCAGCAATGCACGACGCAGTTTGCAGTGGTTGATAACGCATTGGAACTCTGAGTTCCTGCATGCAGATGATGCATTAGAAACATTGGAACAACTGACTGATGAGGCAATTGTCATGAAGGTGCTAGCAGTGGATAGTGATGGCAACAGCGACAGTGTTGACGGCAACGACAACATGGTTGGGCAGGCTGCCCCAGTGTTGTTGCAGGAGCTCCTGCAGATGATTCAGTCCCTCCAGGGTTACATTTTCATGAGAGACCTTCCGCTGCACTAAGTGATGCACCTGGATGCCCTGGAGAAGGATGTCGGCAAGCTTCGCATAAAGCAGGCAAAGCTGACGGACATGGCTTTTCTTATGCAAGCAAGTGAAAAGCGTACATAATTTTCTGTGTAATAAAATGCTTCCATTCTCCCTTTGTTCTTTCTTTTAGTGCAACCCAGTTGAAACAATTACCAGTTATAAAAATGCAATTTTCTTGGCACTTCAATACTGTTATAAGTGGGTTCAAATACATAATGAACAAATTAAATTCAATTTATGAACTCATTTTAGCAAATTAAAGCTTTCCTACCACTGTATTTAGGGAACAATGTTTTTCCAAAGTGAACGTGGAAACCATGTAAGACATGTAGGACACTGCTATGCATGGTATTTTAGCAATATTATGTCACATAACATCTGGAAAAGCATTGCACGACAGGCGTGTACAAAAATGAGGAGCCAGGCTTGGTGGTGCAACATGTCGGATGGTCCTTTTCAATGCCATTCTTCATAAAAATATTAGTGATAGCGGCAATTTTCTTCCGAAAACAAGAGTCTCGCAAAAAATATTATGGTTTTGAGAACAAGTGTCTGCATAATGATGCCTGCACTTCTGGTTGACAATTCAAAGGGGGCTAAAGCTTTTGACAAGCTGATTCCTTGGTGTACAGATTCTGCTCCTCCTTACAAGCAAAGAAAACCAGAGAAACTGAAATGTTCATTCGAATCAATGTCAAGCATGCATACTAGAAGTGCACAATCAGGAACAATATCATCACAACACCACTGTTGACTTTCTCAACATAGGTGTTGAACATGCTGTGTGCACACACACACAGCTTCAGCAATTTCCCAAGGCTACCACTAAGCTTATACGCTGCATGGAAGAAAAGATGTCTTAAGTGTTTCTGCCAGCACTATTGTCACTAGAGAAAAACGAGAAAAAAAAGGGGGGGAACAGAAAGCCAACCTTAAACACCAAACGGGTCAAATAGAAAGACAACTACAAGCAACTATAACTCGGCATGAGCAGAACATTTTCTTAGATAATCCATAGCCAGAGGAAACAGTAGCTGACAGAGCCAGTGCCACTTGAACACAGTGAACAAAGCAGCAAGATTGAATGCACATACAGTCCCAACGAAATATTGAACAAAGTAAACCTAAAAATATTTTTGCCAATATCAGTATGAAAGTTGACAGACAGTTTAGCATACGCTAAAGGATATGAAAGTGAAAGCCTGTGCGCTCACGAGAAAATCATTAAATTAGTTGACATGCCATTTGAATGTGTTGTTACTTATTACTTGCTTTATGTTAATTAACAATATCCTAATTAACTGTGCCTCAATTAGCCGTGCCTTAGCACCACAGGCCGTGGGTTCGAGTGCCTTAATTAACTGTGCCTTGTTCAAAACTAAAGATCGTAAGTTCGACTCCCACTAATTTTGGTGACATTGAATATTTGTGCCATAACACCAGACAGTAAATTTTTCGACCCACGAGCCACTTCAGGCTCTCACCTTAATATATGCTTATAACGAATAGAGGATATGATGAAGATATTTTAGTGTTGGGTGTGACTTCATTACACTATCGAGGTGCGACTGTCCTTGGGAGCAAGGACATGAGAATTGCATCATGGGTTTGGGAGGTTATAAAGGCCTTAACCGGAAAAAAAAGGAAGCAGAAAACAAACTTCAGAGGTCTTCCATGCCAAAATTACGATATGATCACGAGGCACGCCGTAGTGGGGGAATCCGGATTAATTTTGGCCATCTCAGTTTTTTTTTACGTGGACCCAATGCATGGTACATAAGCGTTTTTGCATTCCACCCACGTTGGAATGTAGCCACCATGGCCGGCATTGAACTTGCAATGTCGAGCACAGCAAGCACAATACCGTAGCGATGCAACCGAGCTATTGCGGCGGGTAAGAGGCCTCAATTCCATAAAAGGCATAATAGAGCTCGTACTTTGCCATTAACTTGCCCTGTTCCTTTAAGGAAAAGCATAAGTTGAAATATAGTGGTGGTTACAAATCCTGCACTGCAGAGCCAAGATAAAGCATTCTCAGCCATATTGTCTATTAATAAATTTAATAAAAAGGAAGAAACAACAGGCTGTTGTAACAGAGCAAGCAAACAGCCCCGTTTACTAGAGATTGCTTCCTGCATTGGTGTAAGGAGGTACGCAACGTAGAGCAGTGCGACGCACTGCCGTGCATCGTGGGACTGACCTTTGACGGCATAGCAGTCCTTGGTTGAGAGTGG
The DNA here is from genome assembly GCF_038994185.2 of Dermacentor albipictus. NCBI lineage: Eukaryota > Metazoa > Arthropoda > Arachnida > Ixodida > Ixodidae > Dermacentor > Dermacentor albipictus. Next base: position 56,672,692 of record NC_091825.1, read on the forward strand.
CACCCCAAGGAAGGGCTTGTCCTTGGCCAGCTGCTCCGGTGTGACCTTACCGGAGGCAACAAGCTGGTCAGCGGCTTCAGCTTCAGCTATGGCTTCCGCATACCGGTCCTCCACCACAGCATTGATCACAGGCTGCACCTCTCGGATGCGGCGCATGTATCGCTCAACTAGATCCACGCTCTTGAGCTGCGTAGCAGAAGTAGCAGAGGAGGAATAGATGGGCTGCAGTGAGCTGATAGCATTTCAGAAAGCAGACGATGCTATGACAAACATGGTACTAGGGGAAAGATATATGATAAACGAAAGAGTGAATGAACAAACCAACAAGAAAGGGTAAGGCATTTTAAGTCAGTTGCAGCTTTGATGATAATGATGCTCATGGAGTTCAATGGCAAAAAGGCTACTATGGCCATATAGTGTCAAAATTATGGCGATTGTTTGGCTGAATGCAATGAAAATAGATTATTGGTGCACTAAAGTGGGGCGAGAATGCTGCTGTATAATGCCATGTTAAAAGAAAATACAGTACTATATATTTTCACAAATGCATATATGTTTAATGGTTACAAGCTGCAACTTTGGCACATGTGATGCCTCCTGTAGCACAGAGTTGCATCACAGCATGCTAAATGAGCCAAATTGAATATGTAAATTATGGAAGCTTCCATTAATTATGATTAGTTATGATTAGATTATGACAAGACAGCTAAAGATACATAGCTTAGCATGCATGAGGTGAGGACATAGTGCAACAGCTGAGCATATTCAATCAAGTAATATTACATTGCTTACGGGACAGTTCTCCATAAACATAATTTTCTTTTTAGTAAATCATTGGCCACGAAACTAAAGCCAGCAAATCCAAGCTTTGCTTGCTTTATAAGTGCTATCATTTGGTTTTAGGCGAGTTTTTACATCCCACGACATACAACCGAAAGTGTACAGGATTCCTGTCCACAAAGTAATAAATGTTTGTTTTTACATTATCTTGCTGCTTAGGAACTGAAGTGCAAGACTAGTTCTCACTTGCCCATAAGTGTTAACATCTTCCAAGAAAAATTGATAGATCCAAATTCTCACACATCAGGTCCACTTTACACACTATGCCAAGGCATATCACAAGTACACCATATTAAGGCGTACTAGCTGTTCTTGGGCACTTTCAGAAAATAAATAAATGAAATGAAATAAATATTACATCAACGAATGCTTGCATTCCACCACACTTGCATTCAATACACACTGTAAGGCAAGTGGGCACAGGATTTCAGTTTGATTAATCTTCAATAAGCATTCACGAGAGGACAAAACCGTAAAATTAACTAAAAATTATGGGGTCTAACATGCCAAAACCACTTTTTGATTATGAGGCACGCCGTAGTGGAGGACTCAGAAAATTTCAACCACCTGGGGTTCTTTAACGTCCACCTAAATCTAAGTACACGGGTGTTGTCGCATTTCGCCCCCATCAAAATGTGGCCGCCGTGGCCGGGATTCGATCCCCTGACCTCGTGCTCAGCAGCCCAACACCATAGCCACTGAGCAACCACAGCGGGTGTAAAATTAACTAAAACTGCAGAATGAGAAAGACGCATCTGAAAGTTTTGGGGTACCCTGAGGTCAGAACAAGAGCTACCTTTTCTTTACTGATGGTGTGAGCTGGGCGAGTTTGTCTGCAAGTTTGTATATTTTATTTACAGTGACCGCAGGAAAAAAAAATGGGGGCAGAAGAAAGAAATGGACAACAAAAGTGATGTTCACGATGGAGGGCTTACTTGATAATTTGTGCATGCATGCATGCATGCACAAGCACACAGACACACAGACACACACGCACACAAACACGCATTTATGAGCGAATTGCCAATCTGTCTAAACTACAAACAAGAAAAGGACACAGCGTAGCACATAAAGACAGGATTGGCATTGACTTACAACTTGGATGTCAATGCTGGTCCCAATTTACAGCAAGTAGCTTTCAAGTCTTCCACTATGTGGGTTCTGTGTCCTCTTTGTGTAACCGTGTAAAAAAAAAAATATTGTGCCCCACCTTCTTGATCAATCCAGTGCAATCCCAGTAGGAGTGCGCAGAATGGGAACACGTTCAATTTCAGGTATGTGCCGCCAGCGAAATTATTGACCAAATTGTTCATACTCCAAGATGTTTGAAAATGATGAGGAAAAAAAGGGCACCAAAATACATGCAAGGTGATGCACAGTAGTAATCACAGTTTTGTATCCTCCTCAGTTGTGAATTACGATAAAAAAATTTACATAATTTCATTCTTATGCATTGAGGACAGCCAAGGTGGTGGGGTAATGTGTTGTGCACTTTCTATTGAGTCCTCTTAATTTCCGAGTAGTTAAGTATTGATTTAGTTGTCATTTGTGCCATGTTTCTTCATGCAGAGAATAGAAGTGTGGCTCAAAGCACCAGAACGAGTTGGTCATTGGCCTAAAGTACGACAATGAAGAAAAATTCTGCTATTGCTAAAGAAACAGGTCATGTTGAATGTTCCTTCCAAAATAGTGGTGACTTCAGCAACACTTAGTGCATTGAAGTCAAGTGGAGCTACACCGAGTATGCTGGAGGGTGACATTTACGAGAAGCTCGGCGTCCATGGCATTTTTCCTTGCCACCATAGAACAGAAGTAGCAAAAGCAAGTTTTGTACACCACGACCGAACAAGAGGTCAGAGAACATTGTAGTGCCGCGCCTCAAGCTACCTACGCATGATCATACTGGGCTGCACAGAACTGCAGGGTGCAACAGCTTATCACTGTGCAGTCTTGTAGGCACTAACATGTGCATGAGTCTGGGAGGTGTGTGCTTTATTCAACTTGTCCATGCGTCGCTTGCCTTGAGCCTCCTGCCCATTACGAACCAACTGTAGCCTGTGCCAAGAATCTTCTTGCCAACACATTAATGAATGCTTACGAGTGCTACATGCATATCATGATAGCAACAGCTCAGAATCATTGTTTCTAAACTTTTTTTTGATGCAGCTCTTTTTTTTTTTAAGAAAGATTATACATGAAATCAAAAACATTTTACGTCGACGTTGCTATTACACGGATGAGTGAAAAACCAGACAGAGTTTGTGCAAATTGCCTGCTGGCCCGTCACCAAATAAAGTCTGATATGAACATAAATAGCAAGTAAAGAAAAAAACTGCTACTTGCTGGATAAACAATAAAAGTATGCTGCACTGGAAAATGCGAACACTAAAACATGACTAACCTATTAGAATATGCAAACGGGCACGTTTGCATATTCTAGCTGCAATGCTAGAAGGATTGCAAGCTCAAGCGTTTCTAGTCTGCCAGGACATTGGCCGTGACTTGAATGAATTGGAAAGTGCAAGCACTAGAAAATGACAAACACATTAGCATATGGAAGTAGGCCAGCAGCAATGCCAGAAGGATTACAAACTCAAGTGTTCAGAACCTGCCAGGAGGTTGGCCTTGACTTGAACGAAAATTCCAACCTGTTTGCCACAGGTGGGAGATTAAACACAGCAACAGTGACACATCAGTGCCTGCACCCAGCAAAAATAAAAAGCCTCTGAACTTCAGCAAAGGCATCACTGAAATGTGGGTGCTGAACTAAAATATGCATTTTGTCTGTCCCTGAATCTACCAGCAGCTACCAGCGTGGTCCCCTCTGCTGTTAAGATGTTCAGAGTAATTGCAGAACTGAAAGCTGTCTACCATCTTGTTAGCTGCTATAATTATTGTAAACATTCTGTAAATACACGTCTGAATGTTTTTAACTCTGTAACAATATTTTGTCAGTGAACACTGCACATGTACTTGAGACAACACCACTTGCTTCTAAACCGTGTGGTGAACCTTTCTTGCAGGAACGTGCAATAACAAAAATATATACAGGATAGCTCACTTACATGACTCCTTGCTATAACTTTTAAGTATGATGAAATTGTTAATATGGCAACCTCATGCATAGCTTCAAACCAACAGCTTCCTCTATTTAACGGTTCATCAAGGTTGTACTTAAGTAGGTCTTAATCTTTCTTTATGTTTTCCAAATGAGTTAAGGACCTTAAATAATGTAGGTGTGAGGTGTACTTATGTACGCTTCTGGTTCGCTGCATTGTCTACCAGGTAGACAAGTCCACTCGTGTCTTGCAATACCTCACAGTTGCCCATTACTGGAGCTTCAGGATCACTTTTACTGCAACGACGCTGCTTATGGTGTTGAATGTACGACCCAGCTTTGCAATAATGGTGATATTAGATCAAAATAAATACATTTTCACTACAGCCTACAAATAAAATAAACCCTACTACATCCCTTCGTACTGCTCAACAACCCAGGCTATTCCTCTTGTCTTGCAAAAACCGCCTCCATTTCTAGACACACACAATAATTCCTCTGTGTTCTGTGTTCCTCCATTGTGGCCTGACCAAGAAAGACGAGCTGCTACTATGCAGGCTTTTTTCTGAGGAACAACTTTTTTGCGATGCCTGCAATGTCATCCTGCCAAATGATAGCCAGGCAGCCTATTCCAAACGTCTACACTAAATTGACGCTAAATATATATAATTAAGACCTAAGTGGCCCCATTTTTAAAAGCAAACTACAGGGTTACAGAGAATGTAGGAGCCCCCTTTCTTGAACAGGGATGGAAGGGCTACAGAGGGCACGTGGAGGCTGAGCATGGAATTGGCCTGATGGGGTCAAATGAAGCCCATCTCGAGCTGTCCAGAAGAAAATGTCAACAGAGTCAGTAGCGTAACCAGTAACATGACTTCCTCATTCGCTTCCCTGACGACGCTTAGCAGAGGAGCTCAGGCAGGAAGCTCATTTACTTTCAATTCGCAATCTTCCTTGTTTCTCTTTCAGTGTATGATGATGCAACAACACCCGACGTGCACTGAGTAATCCACTTGCCCTTTCAAAAGACCCCAATGATAAGCCACTGCTGAAAGTGACAAGATAATGTTCTGAAATTGCAAAACCAGGCAGAGTTGAATCACCAAGAAAGAACCAAGCATCAGAAGAGCATGCTTGGTCCGCTCTCTTGCATCAGAGGTCGGCACTTGGCGTATTAAGAGGCAGCTTCGCACGGTGCTTTTATAATGTGCGAAAATTGGTGCGCGTCAAACTGCAGTGGTGAAAGACAAAACTTGGCAAAGGCCTTATTTGACAAATGACTCTTTCAAACGCACATTTATAGCATTCCTTGCAGCACAGAATCCACAGGAATATACGGGCATCTTTAGGAAAGAAAAAGAAAGCAGCGTGCCATTTTTTTTTTCATGTCAATCATTCATGAATCCAACTTCCATACTTATGATTAAGACTTTATAAGAATACAGTTATTAGTGTATTCCTATAAATTGACACCTAATACACCTATATAAAATAATCTAAACGAACTTCCATCTGGCTGATAGCACAATCAAAAAGACCATTACGAGGGTCTTTCCTCAAAAAAGGTAAAAGCTCCACATAATCCACATGTTATTGGCTCCACATAACACACACACCCATACACATACAGCTTGCAAAAAAAAAAAAAGACTTCACTATTAACATGTGCTTATCTGATGCCCCAGGACAAAGGTTAGTTTCAAACTAGCTTAGTGTTTTTTTACCCTTTAACAAGATCTTAAAGGTTCGTCGTCTTCCATAGTTATTCTCTCTCTCTTCATTGGCATGTGCTTAAGGTTGCCAATGTGAGCTATGAATTGTAGTTCTGGACAACAAGGCATGAGTGAGCATGCAATAATTCATTTTGAAAAGTGTGCCAGAACAGGGAAAAAATCTACAAGGAAAAAGTGCATGGGCCTTCACAACCGTTCCCACAAGCCTCAATCATTGCAATTATCTCGTGCTCGCACTCACATGCACAAGGCCACTTATATGACTAAGAATGGGGGCTCATATTCTGCAATTTCCTCAAGTTACCCCATCGTCTTCCCCGCTCAAGGTTTCAACCACAATGGCACCTCGATTCAGTTTTAAAATGGGTAATTTGCATAAAGAACAAACAAATGAAGCCCAATTCAAGGCCATGCACTTGTAAAGTAACCAAAACTTGCAAATGTCTCCTTCACAATATGCAAACATCAACTATATGAAGAATGCACCACCAACATGACAACATTTTATCACCCACTTTTAGCCAAAAACTAACATATATAAAATTAAGTTATCTTTCTTTTCTGCTAATGACTAAACACTACAATAAATTGCAGTCATTAGCAAGTTGTGATGACAATAGAGGATTATCAAGTTGTGCTTTAACGACTCTAGTAAATGCTACTGAATTTCTATATTTACGTTAATTTCCACTTTGTGAACACTTTGAAGTTTTGCACTGACAATATCTTTTTTGTTTTGCTTTTCTTTGCATTTATAAATCTGTAGAAATAAGTTATTCTATTCCGTTTTATTTCCTGCTTGCTAAACTGCACTTAATTTCTTGTATTGCATTTTATTTTGTCCTTCCTTATTGAAGTTTCTGTAAGTTTGCAGTATTAAAAAACAAAAGTAATACAGTAAAAGCTCGTTAATTCGAACCGCAAGGGGAAGCCGCTTCAGTTCGAATTAACGAAAGTTCGAACTAACGAAAGTGAAGGAGAGCAACAGTACGCTGCGATTTGGAAGCAGTAGGGCATGTCAGAAATTTGGCGTGTCAGAAAGTGATGGCGTGTGCCGCGGGCACATGCCATCTTCAAGTCGAAGCTCTGGGTCCAACTGTGCCACACTACCGATGTCCACCGATACGAACGTTAGCCGAGGCTTAACACTATCACAATGATTCGCGACGGCCGATACCTCCTAAGCTGAAAACAGAGGTGCACAACCGATGAAGACTGCCGAGACAAAGACGCTGAACATGTGAAGGTGGCGAAGGCCCTGATTCGTTGGTTCCTGATTGCAAGCGCAGCTGCGACGTACTTGAATCGCTGTGTTTTGGCGCTTGCCGTGCCATCTCCGCACAACATTAGCAGCTGTACAAGATTTCCAAAGCCTCTGAGATTCGCAACGGGCAAGAAGTCTTGGAGGTTACGTAGAACGGAGAGGCGGCAGCCGCCACTGCCTTCTGGCTGACCCCGCGTCGGTTAGATTTTTTTCCGATTTTGCCTTCTCTCGCCGTTCTCTCTGTTTCGGAGGCAATACAGCCTTGTGTGTAGGCAGTAGGCGCTTTTCTCTGGCCGTGTGCCAGGTGAGCGTAGTTCGAATTATCCGTGAGGGAACCTTCTCGCGTTCGAATTAACGGACTTTTTTATACATAGACTTCTGTGGAGCTTGGCCGGACCAAATCGTACAGTTCGAATTATCCATAAATTCGAATTATTGAAGTTCGAATTAACGAGCTTTCACTGTAGTACACAGAAACGTGCAGCTGAATGCTAGCTTCTTTACCTATGTCCTTGAATCGGCTACTATTATGCTAAATAGGGTAACAAATTTCCCTAAGAGATCAAGAAAAGGAAAAACAAACACATCATTGTAAAAAAATAGCATTAATGTTACCAATGTTTAAAAATGGTCAAAATGAGGATGTGACTTGCACATGTGTAAGTGCGTGTTACTAGATTAACTTTAAACACTTTCAACATTCTTTTTCCAGAGGTGAAAGATGTACTGTTTGCCACGTGATATAACTGCATAACTTTAAATAAGAAAGTGCAAATCTTTATATTTTGCTTAATTTTTCATAACATTACTAGCTGCAATTTTAAGAAAGATGTGTGTTTAACTAATACCTGCATCTTTAGTAGACAACTTCTTTTATTAAGCAATAAAGTAACCTCAACTTTCTCAAAAACAAAGCAAAAATAAATAAATAAATAAATAAATAAACAAATAAATAAAGATACCAAAAATACTGCATGCATCCTGTTCTTTGCACCATCAGGCATGATGAAAAATAAAAGTACCACATTTACAAAATTTGTGCAATATCTGCTGCAATTTAACTAACTCCATATTTTCTAAACTAGCGACGGACATGTTCATGAAAGACTAGATATCACAGCTTTCTGTCACACAAAGCATTCCTACAAGTGTTGTGAACAACATCCAGCCTTCTTTTCTTTCACGTAGAATTTCACACTTTTAGCAAAAAAAAGAAAAAAACAACTGCACTGCATCTTTTGAATTGTGTGATGAGCGGCTGACGAAATGCAGGTAGCAGTCAACACAGGGTCACATTGTGTTCTGCTGGGTTGCAGATGAAAAAAAAAAATCTCACTAACAGTTCAGATAACATTATATGAGCACAGCACTGAGCTCGGCAAACATGCACCTGCCAGTGCCAAGCCAGTACCAACAGAAGCTGTCGGCGGGTAGCAACAGATTGTGAATGCTCTTTTTTAGTGCACGATCAGTGAAGAAGAACCTACTTGGATGCTGCCAGAGCACATGGCCACTGAGTGACTACATGTGGATCAAGAAGATTGGTTCTGCTGGAATTTTCTTTATCAGCAGAGACGGACTACCTATCAGCAGAGACGGACTACCTATTGTATTCCAATCAAGCGAAAGAGTGAACACAGCAGGTTAGAGGAACATCTACTCGGCTACAATGGTCCAAACACGAGAAAGTACTTTGAAACCCGTGACAACATGGACGTACCCACGCTGGTGTTTTGGCACAAAATTTAAAGCGGTGGTTTGGTCCTAACTTTCTCTTCTGGTAATCACTCAACCTCTTATGGTGATATTAATGAAAGCAGAGTCTTAATAAAAGTGATACTTTACCAGTCTGAAGTGATTTAGTGTTTCCGTTTAGCTTCCCTTTAAATTACCTATCATCAGGGTTTGTCAGAAATCTTGGTTTACACTTGGAGCTTCTTACAAGAATTTTTTAAAAGATAATAATACTTCATTAAATTGAACATCAAATTGAAGAGTGTCTGAGAAGACAAGCCTGTGAATGTTAGGTGACATAGTTTAAGCAAAACTTTTAATGATACTGTTAATAACCATTAGCTCATGAAATAAATTTTTTCCGACTTCATTCTGGGCTGAAATTTTGCAATCATTCACCAACACGATTCATCGACAATGTAGTGGTGCCTTAAGAGGGTCACTTACTGGTAAAATTGAACGTGCCAATCCTGCCAATAAATTTTCTGCGAGGCCACTTCACCTTTAAAAGAATTGGCCATTTGTGAAAATCGAAAAAAAAAGTTTTTTTTTACTGTATATTAATGCTTAAACTCAGTCAGGTGAAACATAGTGAAAAAGTATACTCGGAACGTGTCAAATGAAGAGGGAGAAATCGTTTCTGTCCCCACAGCAGCTTTCCCATGAATGCAAACCTGAGAACTGGCAGAAGAATGATCTCAGGGATAATTAAATTTGTAACCAGTTTCCAAAATCTTGCCATTAAAGTGACTTGTTGCTTGTGTCATCTAAGGGATCATTCCTCTGTAGCTTTTTCACAATTCTAAAGGAAGAAGACGTTAAAATGCTTCCTGTCTTACCACCTTGTGCTAACACAGAAAAAGCGCACAGTGGAGCCAGCAGAAAAGGAACAGCTAATTTAGTTCTCATAAAAAAAATATAATAGTCCAATTTCATCACTGTGGAAAGAACATTAAAAAAGAACCTTTAAAACCTTCAAAACCGCACATGGCTAATGAAACAATACTAAAGCTGATGCACCGGCAAAATTTACAGCTGCTGCAAGGACACAACTGAAGCACAGACACTTTGTAGCTACAAAGAGACTGGATAAAAAATACAGCCGCATAACTCAAGCCATGAGCTATCAACTGTAAGTGTTTTGAAATTCGTTCCTTTTTCTTTTTGTCTTCCCACCTGTCTAGCCGGACATCGGGCGAAGTTGAGCTTGTTAGCGGTACATTAATGACTCACAACATGAAGTGAACAAGTCCTATCTCAGTTTGAACTGCAATGGAGTAAAAAAAAGAGACATTGTCAACAACTTACGTCCGGCTGCCCTGGAGCTTATAGTATTGTTCATGTGACCCCTCTGTTTGACTCTGGATATTTTTCTTATCTTATTGATATGACCATTGCAATTCACTTAATTGTATTACCTAGTCTACTGTAACTTACTCTGCTGCGATGTTTCGTCAGTGCAAATGAGAAATTTGACAGGCCTCGAGCAGGCATGCAATCCTATCTTTGCTGTGTTTTATCTCTCACTCTCTCTCAGCAACCGGATAACTGCATGCAACTTGATAACCACGATTGCCCTTCTAATGGACTGTACGCACTGGCCCTGGAAACAGTAGCAATTGAATTCTGCTTAATCTTGCGTGCACTTGTGTGAGTGTAGGAAGAAGTTCCCACAAAATGCAGCAAAAATATTGATTTTCCGCTGGTCAACGACATGCTCAGTGTTCTCAACCAGCCAGCAAAAAAGACGTGTGGAGAAATAAAGAAAAAAAAAGGTGGGGAAGCTGCCATTTCAGTAAGAACAAAGCATTCAGCATCTAAGCTTGCCATTCTGCCAATTTCCCTTTTGCCTTGTAGTGTTCTCAGACGTGTTGGGATTACATTTCGAGGCATTGTTTTTTTTGTTGTTGTTGTTACTTTATTTCCATATTGACAGAAAGAAATGCAGTCAAGACTCCTTGCAGAACAAATGGCCAGGCCCCAGTACTTTTATACTTTCCCCATCAACAAATCGGAACTGCATCTCTGTGTTTTATATACCGTTTTCATGTGAATTCCCATGTGCTCCAACATTTTTTTCCCCCAAGACGCGTTTGGCTTGTGCGATATCAAAAAATAATGTGTGGTATGCACCGTTTTTTCCATTTTCTAAACAAGTATCTCCAAACTGGCACATGCCTCTAGACTCCAAGAAATGGGCATAACTTAACAGGCTGCCTACAATCTTATAATTACAATATGAGCATTAATGAGAAATATTATTACAATTTTATTTGTGCAGTTAGGATAAGCGGGAAGCCAACCTTAATCGTTTATGACCGGGTATACGCAAAAACCGCAATTCCAACGACAGGTCTGGGCTCGGCGCGGGGAATCACCAACTGGCCCGATTACCTCAAGGCTGCAGAACTATGTGGCAATGTGAGGGAAATAACTTTTTTTTATCTCTAGCACAATGCCTTTAGAAATACTCAAAGCATTCATGGAAATATGCCATTTCATGATTATGCCTTTTATTTTTAAGCTGAACAGAGTTTTTGGATAATGCTTCAGGTGTTCATCTGTTCAGTTGGGTTACTTGAAGAGGCAGACAGCAATTGCAACAAATACTTCTGCGCTCTTTTCACCTGTGTCGTAACACTAGCCATGCTTAACAACTGCTGGTAGATGTAACACACACACACAGATATACACGCATTTATATATGTTGCACTTCTCATCCCATAATTAGCAGTACTGCGACAGCTGACATGAGCATTCATGGTTTGAGAATGACAGCGAAGTTGGTCCAGAATTATTGGTCAATGCTCATTACATTACCTATGGAATCTACACATCTTGGCACATAAATGTACCACAAGTCTCCCCTTAAATTAATGCCCTTAGAATACAAATTAATAAATTAAATAGCCACTGTACTGTCATTAGGCAAAACTACCGCAGTCTAAAGTTAGCACCAGGTGTAGTAGTGATGCTTGGCACGCCTAATAAATACATTGAAGGAGATGATATCTAGTAGTGCTAGTGATTCTCTGTCAGAAGCAAGGTACCTATTCAGTTTTGCCAAGTTATGTACATCACAATTAGCACTTGAGTCTGAAACTCCCTAAGAGCCTTGACGTATCCATGTTTGTTGAGGCTTAATTCACTGGGGCATTACTACAACTACACAGCTGTGATGGGTAAAAAGACACTCATTGCTGGGAATTTAATTATTTCTTTTCCCTTTCTCACACCTCATCGTGGCTGCATTGTGGCTGAAGTAAGCAACAGCATTTGACATGTCAGTTATTTACTGCCTCGCCAGAAATTCAGTCGTGCATGCACACTTACTTCTTTTCCTGCTTCACTGAATACAACAGGGTATGCACAGGCAACTGCTTGATTCAGGCATGTTTGATCTGCTCTTGCACAAATGTTGACTCGAAATTGTTATGTATTTATGTACCACAGCACATGCTGTGCTATATACAAAGACATAGCCAGGTGTGCTTCATAATCACAAGGCTATATTGAAACACTTTGCTTTTTCCATTTCGATGCAGCTATATAAGCGATATGTCTTGTGGTATAAGATTCACCAGCAAAGGCATATATACCATACCAATTAATACCAATAGTTATATATACTTAATAAAAGTTGGTTACTCCACAAGATGTTCTTCAGTGTGGAAAAAGAAAATATTCAAAAAGTGTATCGATGCAGCTGATCACTGTGCAGCAAGGCATTTGTGATGCGGCACGAAAGGGATATATTTTGCACACCACTAAGGCAGCAGCTCATAGTGTAAATTTGAAGACAGGTTCTATAACACTAATATCTGGTTCAACAGCAATCATAATTAATGGCAACAAGCTACCAATTTTCGCGCACAAAAACAAGTACTACATGGCAACTGGGCTCATCCTGTTGCCGTATCACGATCACTGGTAACGTATTCTGCTGCCCATGACAGTTTGGCAAGGAAGCCTGCAATGGATGTAGAGTACGTGTATGTGTTGTTTATAAGGCACCTCGACTTATCAAACGAGTGCGTGCGTTCAATTCTGCTATCAGAGTTTCCCATCTGTGCGCGCCTTCCTCGGACGTGAACACATCAAAGAGGGAGAGAGAGAGAGAGAGAGAGAGAGTCACGCGCGCTTTGTCACCACTTCATCTCTGGCAAGGCGCCCTTTCGCATGGTCTCGCGGCCAGTGCCTCCTTTCTCGGCTGACCAGCCTTGACCGCCTGTCGACTGCTGTATAGTTTGAAAACCTGTTTTTCTCCGATTTCGGAAAGAGGCAACACACACATGCGACAGTGGTACGCGGTGGCAGGAAGCGTCAAACAAAAGGCAATATAGAGCTCGCGCAAGAGCCACTGTACCGCACTCACGTTTAGAGTACGTTGCCCAAACGATCGTCCCGTGTGTCTGTCTTTCACCGCCTCCGGCGAATATACATAAGGAATTAGCATTACACAAGTGTTTGCTGCGCAGAAGACGCAGATGCATACATTTTTCAACGTCCGCGCGCAGTGACTCACCATGCACTTCGACATGAAAGAGAAAAACGGGCGCTTTGAGGCAGTCGAAACCAAACCGGAGCTATAGTTTTTCTACCTTCACGCGTCTTTTATTTATTCCCGATCACGTTGCCGCCGGGCGAAAATATATATCATATAAGGTGTGTCGAGAAGTGACGCTGGCGCGTGCCAAAATAAGCATGATCGACGACGCTGGGCGGATACTTCCTTCACACGCGCACGCAGCAGTACGTTTCGCAAGGAACGCGCGCGCCCGGCCGATTGGCCCACCGCGAGAAAAAAATTTCGAAATCGCGCGACAGCTACTGCCGTCGAGCATGCGTCACATTTATAGCCAGTTTAATTAGGAACACCTTAATGGTGCAGCGCACGCACCCGCGCAACGATACGCACGCGAGCGCGGAACGTGCAGTAGTGTTTACTTAGGAGTACGGAGAGCACACGAGCTCGCCGAGGCGCGCCGACGCGGCCCAAGTAGCGTGGGCATGTCCGCTTTCTATAACCCGAATATCTGAGAAAAGCGGCGAGTGCGCGCCTCCTCAGCTGCGCAAGGCACACGAATGTTGTCTGCGCGACCGTGAGGCGACTGCTGATACGCGAGAATCACGAGGTCTCTTTCCCTTGAATGTTAGCACAGCTGGCACAACGCAGGCGGCCGGACGTGCCTGGCGGCGAAGCCACCGCTACGGTGTCGCCGGCTGGCTAGGCGTTCTCCAATTCAAAACAAGAGAGGGGCACCGCGAAAAGAGACGTCGCGATCTTGAAGCCCGTGACTCACGCACCGGTGTATTATGTGTGCAAGAACAAAGGAACGACGTCGTCACGGCTCGGTTAGAACGAAAGCGGGGGGTCTCACCTTGCCGGTCCTGATCTCTTCAGCGAGGACAGTGGCCGGTTTCAGCAGTATATCGTCGGTGATCGGAGGCAGGCGCTGCGGCTTGCCGTGGATGAAGGCGAACAGGGACGTGAGGAAGAATTCGTTTAACACCTTCACGTAGCGGATGACGATGAACAGGCACTTGAGCACCAGCTTCTTCATGGTGACCATGTCGTGCGGCTTTCGATTTTGAAATAGAGAAAGTTGCTTGTAGCTGCCGTCGACGGACTTCCAATTAAGCGCACTTAGGGCGGCCGAATTGTACGCGCCGATACGCAGGCTGTGCCCCCGGATTTCTGTGACGCTGTCGAAGCAGCTGCTGAAGTGGTACAGATACGGCGCGGCTGAGAACCGCCGCGAGTCGCGAATGTACACCCAGTCCCTCGACAGCTCGCAGCGGCCGTACAAACCCCAGCGAACTCCCGCCCGCTATGTTCTGAAAGGGAGGTGACGGCGGACGGGCGAGGGAGGGCACCATTTGCCGCCTTGCCTAAGCGCTCTCGCTGACCTTGAGAGCCCTTCGATTCGCGCACCCGATAAGCAAGCGACACTCGGTGACGTCGCAAGCAGCGAGAGGGCTGCCTGCTCGAAGCGCTGCTCGCGCTGAAGCGGCGGGAGGTTTGAATTTTGAAGCAAGCCGGCTGCCCTAAACACGGACCGCAATAAATGCACGTTATCATACCTCGCGCGGAGTGTGAACCCTGCGGTGCTATGAATTAGTCTGCTTATCACAGGTTCGTTGAAAAAGGTGTGAACAGCGTTAATTAATGAACAAGGCGCTCACAGCGGTATGTTTTGAACAAGTAGGCGTGCCCTTCCAAAGGAAACAGCGCAGTCATCGCTCAGAAAGTAAGGCATACGCTATATTTCACCTGCACCCACGGAAAGGCGATCCAAATCAGCACCGTCGATTTGGTTTGGTGCCTATGGATATGGCCCAACCCACTACGGGGGTTGACGCCTGAGGGTGCGCGGGTATATATATATGAAGTATGTGTTCTGAAATAAAATAGTTGCGAGTGCAGCGAGTGTCGTCTTTTTCTGTTTGTCTTCTCTGTGTCCGTGTCAGTGCGCTGCTTCACCAGCAAGGTACGATGATCACTCACCAACTAGCCCAACTTTCGACTTTACTGCACTACGGGGGATCGGCCATGAATCGGGCGGTAGTAGGTAAGAAGGGAAGAGTGCTTAAATAGATTTTTGTAATTTAGAAATGGTAATAAATGAATACTAATCGTTATTATCAATTTTCAGGCTCTATTATTTCAAATTTGAAGTTAATATTTTGTGCTCATACTGAGGAAAGTAAAACAATTAAGTTAACGTGGCAGTCTCTTTGTTTCACTTACAAAATTAAATATGGCATCAAATACGTTCCCATTGCAGTGTCCTGGCGCCGACGCCCCGTGAGAGTATCACGGGGGGGCGTAATATCCTATCCTATAGTTGGCGAAGGACATTCCAGAAGTCGTTTTCTGTGCACGTCGAACCTACGACGCTCGAGATCTATAAAGAAATGTTCCATAGTTTCGGGTTCATTGCAATAAAAACAATGAGGGGAAGGTGCCGAACCAGACCTGTGGCAATGAAAATTAAGCATTGGTATTCGCGGCAACGCATTCTCGTGTATGAAACTTCAAATTTTCTTGTTGAACACCCCCTGCTGCACCAAGGAAATCTCAATCGGCGTTATTTAATACGCATTATTTATTATGTTCTTCCTGACAACAACATTTTCTAAATCTTGCAGCCGTGATGTATGCCAAAGGTTTCAGGATCTTCACCGCCGACTCCGTTGACTCAGCCCAGATAAGGATGGTGCTGATGATAACAGGTCTGGCGTATGTTTTTCGTTTATATATGTTTATATATATATATATATATATATATATATATATATATATATATATATATATATATATATATATATATATATATATATCCTTTAATAACCGTTGCACTTAAGAAACTTCATGTGATCTCGAAGAATCGTTCCCTGAAGGGACAGCGTATATACAGGACGTCAAAGCAGGAGACAGTTCACTTTACCACACGTATACAGCTAACCCCCCCCCCCCTCCCCCCCCCCCATATTTGCTTTTGTCGCCTATGCGTATAGTTGCGGTGTATTAATCGCGTCTGTTGTGTTGTGTTGTATTAATCGCGTCTGAATATTGTGTGCGCGACGCAAGTAGCGTTGGGCTTTCTGGAAGGTATACGAGCACCAGCGATTACTACAGAACCTTCGACGAGTCGTGTGTGAAAGCCGACGCGCTCGACCCACAGATCAGATTTTCGACGATTGCCGACTTTGATTGCCGCTATCGTTGTGTCTGAGTGTTACTTGTTTTGCTGGGCACAAGTTTGCTCAATGAAGAGTCAGCTACGGGATTGACAGTTGTCGATATATACTGTGTTCTTCACCGGCACTATCACAGAAAAAAAAAAAAAGGTCACTGCAACGTGACAGTATGTATAGCTGCTACGCGGAGGCAGCTGTTTGTGAACTTGCTGTCCGAGAGAATCGGCACGCATACCCACTCGTGAGATTGGCCAGCGTTTGCAAAAAAAAAAGAAAGAAAAAAATCGCGCATTCCATATTAACGGCGTCTTTGTAAAGAAAAAAATAAAGTCAGCTAGAACGCAAGAGAATTTATACAGCGACTTTTGTGATGGGTTTCGCCTTAGAAACATTTAACACGGAATAGCTGACTTCATATTCCCATTAACTTGATAGCATAAAATGAAAGAAAGGAAGGAAAAACAAAGAGAAACAAACACCAGCAACAAAAAAATTATGACACACCGTATCAAGCAGATGAGCAAAACGAGAACAAGGTGAAAGCAGGAGCCTCCTGCTTTCACCTTGTCCTCGTTTTGCTCATCTGCTTGAATTTCTATTACCCGCATTCCAACTCTTAATTACCGCATCAAGCAGTCGTTTATTTATTTTCATGTTTTTTTTTCAGATATTCGACTCGGCTATTATCGAGGGTGCTGTCTTCATTGCTTGGGACATTTCTTCTTTTTGAATAGCACGGGTTTGTTATGAGCTTAAGTTAAGGGACATATTGTTTTCTTTTTTTCTTTTTCTTTTTTTTTTACTTGGGAGAACCTACAACGTTACCACTTATAAACTGAAGAGGTCTTTTTTTTTCTTCTTCTTTCATTTGTTATAAATGAATGGCCTAATGTTGTCTCCCCTCCCCCTAAATTGATATTATGAGTCAAATTCTTTGCTTTTCACGATAAATATTCCTTCTCGCTTAGAAAAAAAAAAATCCCTCTTTAAGCACCCAAATGGGAGCGGACCTTGTGCAGAATGTCAACGCGATCGCACTGTAGGTGCACATGCAGTGCTGCTTATTGACGCTGGAGCAGCGCCACTAAGGGCAGGGCTTCGGTACAGTAGCTTCGGCATCCCTGAAGATAAACCCTTGCTTCGTGGGAAACGCCCGACCGTGTACCGGCTTTGTAGTGGCTAAGACATGCCTTGTGTTCGCAGGCTCCGTTAGATACTCTCGTTTGATTTCTTCCTTGCTAAATAGAGCATTTATTTGCCAGGCTAATTATACGTTTTATCGGGTAATACGCTCACCCCTCGTTTTATTTATTCCCGTTTCTCTCGGGGAGGAGGCGAGAGGGAACGTACTCATAGAATGCGTGCGATATTGAGCTCCAAACCATGTCGCTTTCTTGGAGTCTGCGAACAAGAGGGCGCGAGCTTCGTGGTGTTCAGATTATTCTAAATGCCGCCCCAATTCCGCGCAACCATAAACATACTCTGGTAATCACAATTTAGAAGACAACTTTTTTTTTTTTGACACGCGCTGTACTCCGCAAATGTACAGCCAGTTTACAGCGAAGCTGCATGTGCAGGTGGTGGTATAAGGCCACGAACGGCCTTAGAATAGGGGTCGTCGATGGAGAGACGCAGGCTAGCGCTGCGGCTTGCATGCGCCCTTGATATCCATCCATATAGATCAACAAACAGCAATCTGGACGACCCCGGAGGGAAACGGGTATATTAACCTGCTACTCCTTTTGAAGAGCGTGGTTTCGGTCATGCCGTTTAACAGCGAAGCCAAACAGGAGCTGTACGAATATATCTTTGCGGAACATTTGCTCAACAGCTAATGTTACGTAAATGATTCAGATTCGGGCTGCGTGTTCCGGAAAAAAAGAGAAAAAAAAAACAAAAAACAAAAAAGAAAAACGGAATGCAGGTCCACTGCCCAAATTTTATTAAAGAAATAAAAGAGACGGTATAAACCGGTAAAGAAGTGACCGGTATATCAGAAGGGGGCCGACTTTTGCCGCGGTTTTTTTAAAAATAAGTTTGACCTGTACTTCGTGTTTTTACGGTAATACACATACAGCGTCTCTAATTAAACAACACTGTGGTTTGCGTGAGTGCAACAAGGTCATGCATGTGTGCGCCGCAGTATCACGTGCACTAACATCACTAACAAATCAGTGGTCGAGTACGGCCCAATGCGGCCAGCATCTGCAGGTACTGCCTTGCGGTGCATATCCGCCACTGGTATATATGTCAATATAGTCATCAGACAATTAACTGAAGGCAATTCTAAAGCGCTAAGTTTCTGCAAGACACGAAACTAGACGACCGGCCCTAGCAGGGTTACCGTCTGATGTACGCAAGCATTCGCCACTTCTCTCCCCATCATCGTCCGTCGCAGTATACGAAATTTCACTCACCAGTGCGCAGGCTATAGAGCGCACCAACTCGGGCCGACCTCTCTGCCTTGCCTGTCAATAAATTTATATCTCTCTTAGAGAAACTGAACATTTTCTGTGTGGGCAACGATATCTGCTGATGGGACACAAATTGCTTCATATTTATCCAAAGGCACTGCACGTAGTCTGTCAAATGATGAAATGGCACGCATATGTTCACGATCGAAACGCGCTCTTCCTTCCTGGCTCCTTCTGTGTTGTGCACCCCACCTTTTCAACTTCTCCTCTCCAAGACGGGGACACGCGCACTTGGGCTGCGACCGCTTTCTCCTTCGCCTGCCTCGTTACAACGGAAACCTAATTATACCGCTGCTGCGCCCCTCTACCTCTTCTCCGACTTTCCTCTCTTGCCCTACAAGCATCCGCCTTCCTCTTGCCCTGCATCGTCATCGACTGCTGTAAAGCTGTCAAAGTGCCTAGAAAGAGTAAATCCCTGTCACCATAATCTGACTTATCTCTTGTATGCTTTTACCTTTTTCCCTTACGAACGGCCAAGTACGCTGTCTGCCGCCTTCGAACTGTTTACCAAGTTCGATTTCTTTACGTTTCAAGAGTAACCTGAAGAATCTCTCTCTCTCTCTCTCTCTCTCTCTCTCTCTATATATATATATATATATATATATATATATATATATATATATATATATGCGTGTCTGTTGTGTGTAGACACACACACATGTACACTGACACGAAAACGTGTTCTTGGTTGCACTGCAAAGGGTGCACCCCCTTTTGCAGTGCAACCATATTACAGTCAGGACAATTGAATATAGCGACATAAACATGTTGTTGGGCAAAGGCACGCGGTGAATGAGGTTTTTCTGACCGAGGAAAACCAGCATTCGCTCGGGAAGGTCTCACCTCGGGCACGCGCGTGACGCGAACAATGGAGATGACGCACGTGAGCTGGCATCCCGTGTGATACCATGCCCGCGGCCTCTCCTTTGTTTTACGGTGGCTGTCAACCAACAGAGTTTTCAGGCGATGCCTGGTCGTTATGTTCGGTTAGGCTAAACGCGCCGGGCGATGTACGTGGCACGTGCATCATATGTATCACGGATCGAGGCGCATTTCGCGCCATGGATGTTATTCATTTAGCTAGTTGGTCCAGCTGTTTGTTTATTTTTCACAGTTTTCACTCTCGTGACAACATTGATTTAATTTGGGCCTTTAGAAATTTAAATATATTCCTTAGGTCTCTTCCCGACACCAATATACATCAGACTGTGCAGCACTTTGTAATACATGATTTATCGCTTCCTTCATTTTCCCTTAATGGTTAATTCCCCTTTACCTTCGAGAACAGTGATAGCAGGTAAATTAAGTCAACTCTCAGGCATGGCCTAGCTCTGTGCCTTCCTGTGAATAAGCTCTCTATCTCTCTGCAAGACCGAAAATCGGACGCAGGTATGAAATTTGCAAAATGGGGTTTCATCGTGCAGTCTTCCATCGCAATAACTATATATTACGTGAGCCTTTTTACTACAGCGATACTTCGTTTCTCATTCAAATTTACCGGACTTACGTTTTTCAGCAAAGCCTTTCTGTTGGTTTAAATCAGTTTCGGTTTCGATTATGAGTTGAAGGGAAAAAAACAAAAAACTAAAAGCGCAACGCTGGCGCTGCTGCGCTGTTCGCTGTTTCTGTGCATGCGAAGAGACGGACAACTGGTGGAACCTGCGCGCCTGCAATTTCGACAAATTTCGGCCCGGAAAACGCTCGGTAAATAGTTTGTCTCCGTTATCTGCTCGTTCTTCGCGATCGGCAATCCATTGGCCGCATTTGAATACTATACAGAGCTGTCCTAGTGCACTGTACTTTATTGGACGCAATCACTCAGCGTCGTCAGCTGCTACGCCGGTTCCATCAACGTTCTATGTTCCATATTCAGCGGCAGTGTGCAGAGGCGTTTGAAAGTTGGTAATCGGGTATTACGTTATCATTTTCTTGTTAGGTCGTGTCTGTGTGGATCATATAAAACCGAAGCGAATGCGCGTGACTGGAAATTGCGGTAGATATTTATTTCCATGTCGTCTTAAATTTACAAGCATAGTACACTTCAATACTTTTTTTATCTTTCTTTTTCTTCTTGTTACTTAGCATTTCGCTCGCGTTTCTGGTCCGCGCATGTCGGCTTCACGCTCCGATAATTACGAAGGAAAGCGGTGAAAAACGCGAAGCGTTGAGCGAATGAATAACGGACGCTAGCCGAGGATCAGATATGCTGCGAGTGGAATGTTGGAATAATCGGATCATCACCTAGCGTTCGCGTGGCGATTATATATTCGGCGATCAGATTCTTTCGCCCGGCCAGCTGTTTTTAATGGATTTATCGCGTATGTTGCCGGCAGGCAGTCTTGGAATTTATTGTTTATGTCGCGTGCTTATGCGCTCGATCACTGCTCGGTTTTGCTTGAAATGATTGCCGCAGTGTAGCGGAAAGCTGCGCTGTCAGATAGTTCCGTCTGTGGATCTTCTTGCACACGTGCCTTTATTTTTCCGTACGTTGGAGGTGCGTCAATTCCGTTTCTTCTTCTTTCTTTTTCTTTTATTTTATTACTATGCCTCGATCTGTCAGCACTGTGAAAACAAAACGCACTTTTGTCGGCTCTCTTTCGTAGAGACGCATTGTTTTAATGAGGGCCGCCCATAATCGATTACTGATAAGCGAGCTCCACGAATCGCGTCAGACGTTGTTGCTATCGTGCGTGAAGAAACATGTGGCGCACGTAATGAAAATTAAGCTACATAATTACGTACGATTGTCCAAGAGCTGCTGTGGATCTTCTTCTTCTTCTTTTTTTTTGTCGATCTTGTTTCGGGATTCGAATATGACCCGGGCCCGCTAATTATTGACTCCGATTTCTTGGCGAAATTCTTCCCTGGGTTAGATAAAACAGTTCACTTTAATAATTTGCCACAAACAATTCTCCTCTAACAGAGAAATGGCACAGTCATTACGTTCTCTATTTCACTGACATTTTAACACATCTACTAGTGATAATGATAGCTTCTACAAGGTATGCATTTACACTATTTATTCTTGATGAAGATATGTTCCCTTTCACTTAGTCACACTTATAAAACTTTCGATTTATTGTACATGATGGTAATTACCCTTTGGGCATCACTGAATATTCAATTCAGAGTGTGTGCTGTATTAATCAACTATCAGTTCATTGAATTCCAAATTAACCTGCTCAGACTGAACAAAACCATATTTAAACAATACCTCTTAAAGTAAGTCCTTATTGTAAAGTGGTCCCCTATGAACCTGGGAAACTGTATTAATCAGATGGCCCTGGGTGCCTGCTTTACAGCACCTAGATGTGTGTGGACAAACAATCCATTTCTTCTGTTTGCTCAGATAAAACTGTCTTTTGTTTGCCTAAACAGGTACATTCAGGTTTGACATCATCTGGGAATTCCGCGAGTTCATTTTTCATCCTGAATTTCTGCATCAACTTGTGACATACGAAGTGTTCCACATATTTGTTTTTCGTCGTCGAGTGGATGTAGCGGTATGTCTCACATAAGGTATCTCGCTTCTTGGAAACTGGTGGCAACAAAATGATTAAACACTTGGAATGTAGTTAATAAAGGGAAAAATGAGACATCCACCCAATCGTAGAAACTGCTACAAAGGAAACCCATACAGGTTCCTCGAAAGAAAAGCTTCACAGTTGAAGAAAAATTTGTCTTGTTCCGGGACGCGATAGGGTGGATGTCTAATTTTTTCCATTTATTAATTACTTCCCTCCAACTTGAGGGTTTTTGCAGAACTATTACATCAAACTTGGAATGTAGTGTCACTTGCATCTAGCTTTGTTTTGCACCAGAATATATTAGGTTATCGTTTCTGTATCAATATTCAAAATTATGACAGCTGTTGTTCATGGAAGTGGACACCAATTCTTACAAAGTTAGTAGTAATCGCACTTTGATAAAATGGGCGTTAACATGTGAAAGAAATATAGGCCAGGTTAATGCGAGCTCTGTATACTATTGTTAGTCTTGTTACATTTCTTTAGCCATTTATTTTTTTTTGAAGAAGTCACCACATATGCTGTTTCCTGGGCTTGTGTTTCAGTCTAAATTGTGTCGGCTTATTTTGGCTATGTTTGGGCATTGTATGTAAGCCATATCAGTGGTGCCTGAAGAATGAAAAAATAAAATAAAAAATTGAGTGAATAAAGAGTAACTAATTCACACCAAATAATACAAGAAGTCAAAACTCAGAACAAGGCTGAATTCTCTCGACTCCCATTACTTTCCCCTCAGAATGTGCAAATTAAATTCAAGTTGACTGAATTAAGTCACATAGTACGTACAATGCTTGAAAAACAGGCATTCAAATGAACTGAAGTCACATGATATTATAGTAGTTGAAAAGCACACATCATCCTCAAGAAGTGCTTAGGAAGCATGAGTGCTTTTTCAAACTTCTCAACACGAAGGAAATAAACATCAGATCAACTGGTGTTGAAAAAATGAGACTCAACTGTGTAGCATACATAGTGTATTCCTTAAAGAAAGGATGGCAAATATAAACTAAGTTAATTGTTTGCTTTAATATCTTCCTCTCTATTGCGAGTGAGTCAAAGTAATGCACATTTTCACACTGGGTGTCCCATGTTTCTGCCTCTGTGGTAACTTATCAGTACAATTAAGCGAAATTGTGGCTATAACCTGTAGATATATGCAAAATTTCTCGGAGTGGTCTAGCAGTATTTCAGACCTACAATTATATGTACGTTAATGGCTCTAAATAGTCCATTGCTTTAATCAGGTACCCAACCCATCCTTGGCAAGGGGTGCTCATTGCTGGTAATGTTAACACAGTTGCAGTACATGTAACCCTGCTGTTGTGGGCTTGATTCTTGGCAGCTGCAACTACACTGTAAATGGGGCTCGAATGCAAAAAGAAAAATCCACATGCTGCAGTTGACATGTGTCTGGTTTGTGACCAGTACAGCTGCCCTTTTTGGAGGTGCCTGTTGGCTGTTGGTTCACAATCCTTTCCCAGCATTTATTACCAGTTTTCCAGGCTTGTACATGAGAATAGTGGCTGCATAGGTAAAGTTAATTAGAAGATGAAGTACAGTGGCTGTAACTTCTGCACTAACTGTGATGGGAAAGCCGAATTTTTCTTCTATGAGCAATTTGCCTTGTTTGCGGCGTGTAATCCTTGATATAATGGCGTAAGAGCAAGCAAAGCAATAACAGGATGGCAAAAAACTTTGGTACCACAGGCACCGCATCTTGTTGCACTGCTTGTTGTTACATCAAAGTACTGACTAACCCAGCTTGACACTGTTTTGCCTTTATGTAGCAATATTTTCAGTGGGTCTGTTGCCTCTTTAAGATCTGTAGTATTTGTTACAGCTTTGCAATTTTGCATGTTTTTTGTATGTGTTGTGCTCTTACTTAAAAATCTAGCGCCACTAGCATTAGACCATTGCTTCCTTGATAGAGGGGCTGCTCTTTTGTTTCAACAAAGTTGGCAGCTTTACCTGATGCACTTAGAGTTTGGTGCCCTTGGAAGAACTACAGGGGGCCAAAAAAGAATTTGGTGCCCTCTTCCGTGATGTCAGCTATGTGATAATGTTTCACTACCACCACCATTTTTGCTTCATAAAGCCTAAATGTTACTTTGGGAGTTTAAACCCCCATCAATATCAAATTGAGCCCATCTTGCCATATGTATGGTAAATGGGAAAAGGGAGGACTAAAATGGTGCAACCATTTGCAGAATCCCAGCAGCAGTGAGGAAAGAGGTTTTTTTTTTTTTTTCATCTGTGTACTGCATTGGCTGAATTGTAGTGTTCTGAATAGTACATAGGCATTTGCATTAAGGAGGTTGTATGACTAGTTGATATGTGCACTGAAGGGGCACAGAGGAGGCAGTGGGAACATTCAGTGCTTTGTTCTAACTTTAGTCTGCATATCGAGCCAAACACAATGCTTTAATTGGTTTGTCATCATGCTGTTCTGAACTATGTCATATGTACAGCTGCCATCAGACTTTACTAGAATGAAGGCACACCTGTGGTGGCTTAACTTTAACATGCTATAGGGAACAAACGAATGCCTTTGAAAGAAAATTCATTAGGCTAGCACATCCTAGGCATCCCAACCAGAAATCTCTAGCCCCCTCCGCAGAAGAAGCAGAAAGGCGCTTGAGGCGCATTTGGGTTAAGTGTGACGGTGCCTGTACCTTAACTACATGTATTTGTTCATCCTCGATTTGTATATATCTGCCTGTGCTTCAATTTCTTTCTGTAAAGCTGTTCTATTTCTGTTCGGCACATGAGAGCGGAACGAATGAATGAAGGAATCATAATAAACAATGTCAAAAACTGAATGATGAGTCTTGCATGCTCGATTCTGGCTTTGTTCCTTACCTCACACATCCAGGACTGTTGTTCTCTTGAGAAGGGGACGGGTGGGAGAAGCTTTCAAAGTGACATTGAACTGGTCATTATGTTTGTTTTAATTTTCTGTTCACTTGCAGATTTGCATTCTGTTTGTCGTATTGTACATCGAACCAATGAGAACAAAGTGTTTACAGGAAAAGGGAGGCCTAAAACGATGGACAGTGGGCTGGGCTGCTGCCTGAGTCTTCGTTTGTGTTTCCTTGCTGTTGAACATACACCAAACCATCTTGGTCACAATCGGCCTTTGTAGTGATTGACCAGTTGCTGATCACTTTTACTTCTTGCATGATTTGAATGTTTTCTTGCCATCTGCAGGAGGAGGCGCAGCAGCGTCAGCGGCCATGAGCGGCAAGGTACCGAGTTCGCCCAAGAAAGAGGGCAGTCCCCATAAGAGGCAGAGTCTCACGGGGACCACTGGTAAAAACCTGTTCCCACATTGCTCGATCAGGACTTGCTCACTTATTGGTTCAAAACAGTGCAGAGCTATGCAGCAGTTCAGTAAGAGTAAATCTGAGCCCTTTCTGTTCCTTTTTACTTCATCTCATAGTCTGTTACCAGACTGTGAGATGAGAAATGGACTGAAAGGTTGTAGGCATCACATTCAAAGACAAAAAAGAGGGCAGTATGGACTTGAGAATGGGTGTAGCGGCCATTGTATTTCAGGTGAAGAGGGAGGACAAAGGGCTAGGTGGGTGGGTGTTATTCATGGAGCGGTGTGATAAGCAACAGTGGAGATTTACTGTGCTACCTGCGCCATATTGAGACAGTAAAACCTCTCAAACATGCAAGCTCTCGCATGACAGTGATTTTATAAGCCTGGGAGGAATGAGAAGAAGGGGAACCAATCTAATTATTTGCTTTTTGTTTATTTTTAATTGAAATGTAGAGGTGAAATGGAAATGAATGGTGGATGAAAAAAACAGAGAAGGAAAAAGAAAGCGTGCCATAATTGGGAGGAGGACTCGCATTCTGCACCATAATATGTAGTGTTTTCGTTCTAGCACAAGGGGATGGCAGCACTTTTAGTGTGGGCTTCTTGCTCGTTAGCTAAAGCTTCTTTTGCAGTGAGCATTATTAGCCCTTTCTATGTGGCCTCCTGTTCGTGGGCCTAACAACGCAGCATAACAGTGCAGCATAGCAGTCTGTTTCCTTCAGTGTTCGTAACCAAGTTCTGGGGGCATTGATGCGCAGAGGATGACGGGGAGGCAGAGTTCCACTGGGATGACTACTTGGAGAGCACGCAGAGCGAGGCTGTGCCGGCCACAGCCTTTGCCCACGTAAGTATTTATGTGCTTCTCACCCTGGATGCTGAATGCCGGTGACAGTTGCAGTGTCCTCTTGTGGGTTATCTGAAAGATTGCACTAGTTGGTTCTGCATGGTTCAAATTGTAAGAGCACAACTTTGGAGGAAGACGTAAACTGAACTAGGGTCCGAGACCCGAGCTAGTTGGTCTTGTTAAGCATCGAGAAACCAGGCAAATGACGCAGACAGGAAAGGGAGACGTAGCCAGCACTTGTCTGTGTCTCCCTTTCTTTTTTGAATTCTTTGATTTCGCACTGTTCAACAAGATAAACTGAACAGCAAACAAGGACAGTGCTTGTCTGCTCTTCAGTTTATGTTCTCGTCTAAAATCGTGTCGTTATGTGTTTGACCTCTAGTTGTGTAGTATTGTGACGAGTAGGGCACAGTACAACAAGGGAAACAGAGAACACAAGAAATAATGCAAGGCTTTCGCACAGCAATCATTTGTGCTCTCACCTGTACCGCTTTGGCTTGCAGGTTACAGCATTTAATGCTGGGAATTGCAAAGGAATGTGCAGCTGTATTGGTAGTAACCTTCATTGACAATGCAAAATCATTGTGTGGGAATGTTTGGAAAGCGCCTACTGAGAGGTGCAGTTAGGACTATTTTTCACGCAACTATCGCCCATTTTTTAAATTTTAGCATTGTTCTGGTTTCCTACATTTTGCCTTGTTGATCACCCGCTTGTTGCTCTGCTTATCAGTGTTGAAACCTTCCCTGATATTTAACAGGCTAGTCACATATTCTATTGTAGGGAGTGTCAGCCTTCGTTACTTTCTTGCAAATGTAGCTCTAGTTTCTTCTCAGTACATGCTGTCAACCATATAAGTATTTTTATTTTGGACCTTTGGTGCAGTGTGTGGGACTGTAGTTGTTTCTCAGATGTAGTTGCTGAGAATTTTCCTTGCTACTACCCACATCCATCTCTGTACATTGTTTAAAAGGTTAAGTGCATGAAGCAAGGGCACAAGAGAAATCAAAAGGACAACATAAATGCTTAGTGGAACCTTGTGTGCACGTTTTATATCCCTATGAATTCAAACTGTGAATT
The DNA here is from genome assembly GCF_038994185.2 of Dermacentor albipictus. NCBI lineage: Eukaryota > Metazoa > Arthropoda > Arachnida > Ixodida > Ixodidae > Dermacentor > Dermacentor albipictus. The sequence goes on from NC_091825.1 coordinate 56,700,273, forward strand.
CTTATGAACATACTCGGCTTTCTGTCCTTCTGCGTTTCATTTCTACATACCCACTTCGGCCACTTGCATTGTGTCGGTGTTAAAACCTCTGTGTGGGACATTACATTCCGGTTGTGCACCCTGGTGGCAGGTGGAGCACAGTCTGGAGAGTGGCCTGCGCCCAGGCATGAAGTTGGAAGTGCCACTGAGCTCTGCCGATGGTGGCAGTGGCAACGGCGAAAATGGTGGCGGAGTCTACTGGCTGGCCTCGGTGGTGACCACGTGCGGCCCGCTGTTGTCCCTGCGCTACCTGGGCTACGGGGCGGACCGGTCAGCCGACTTCTGGTGCGACGTGGGCACGAACGAGGTGCATCCACTTGGGTGGTGCGCCCGCAACCACAAGCCTCTCAAGCCACCTCCGGGTAAGGAACTTGCATGGTTTTTCGACTGCTGCATTTGATGGTAAACTCCTCCCACTAAAATTTTCAGGCTTTGGAAAGCTCAGGAAATCGGGGCCAGAAAGAAAGGATGAAAGCGCTAGCAACAATTTATTGAAATCACACGTACACTATGGTACACTCTAACAGAGAACACCTAATTTGCACTCATAACTAGGATGTATCATCAACCTCGTAGAAAAACCTGCTTGATACGGGACATGTTAGGCTGACCTATATCAATAAAGTTTTATTGCTGAGGCTTTCCTGTCAAAACTGAGCAGTAATCAATTTGTAATTACTAGCTTGGGGTTTTTCTTTAGTAGGGTACCATACTGTGCATTATCTCTTTTGACTGCTCTGTCATCTGTAGCTCTCTTTTCAAAGGAGGAACGGGAGCCATCTTGGCCACTCCGCAGTGTTGTGGCAAGAAATGCTTCAATGACACCACTTGTGAAACTGCTTTGATATCTGGCCATGCGTTGTGACCAATGTTTGGGGGCTGCCAGGCTCACTCCTTTACAGTGATCGTAAACGCAAACTAGTTTTTCTTTGTTAGCATCACCACGTGACTGCATTCCTAGCACACTCTCTAACTACAAGGGGCATTGTGTGGATTTCCTTATCCTAAACCGACCAGCATTGTAGTTTTTGGACAAAGGCACCTTTGATGATTATGGTGCACGTTCAACAGAGCAAACGGGTGAAGGACAGGATGAGAAGATAACAGGCACACTGGTGCTGAATTTCAAAGTGCTTTCATTTTCATAAGTGCACGAAATGAATCCCATAGATAAAACTTCCCCTATGTCTTCATTGTTTGTCATTTAATATTATTGTCACCAACGAAAATTGAGCCTCTCAGTTCCCTCTGTTCCTCTCACTCATGCTATGATATCATACGTATGAAAATAAAAAACTAAATACTACAATAATCATGCACATGAGGCAGTTACTTGATGATGATTGTTGTTGTTTTCTTTCTAATTGTATACATAAAAAAATTGCTACCCCCCCCCTTTTTTTTTAGCATCAGGAACGCAATGCTCACACATGTGTCATTTAGTTTTGACATTGCAGCTGCCTCAGTGATTACAGTCAAACCCCATTAGTATAATGAATACAGAAATAACAGATTAGCGAAGTAAACAAAAAGTTTCTCACCAGTATCAATACTGATGAGCCCAAACATAGACATTGCATTATTTTATTGGTCTCGAGAATCTGGCATATTCTTTAGCCTGCAGACGTTTGTTTGTGCTAGTGTGTGTGTAAATCATCTCTCCATCGCCTGCAGCCATATTGGAGAAGCACTTGGACTGGGAGAAGCTGCTTGCTGATGAATTGAAGAGTGCTGTCACCGTGCCAGCCTATGTCCTTGAGATGGTAAGTTGATCTCTTGCTGCGTGGAAGCACCAGGATTGCAAATAATGATAGGTTCGAGCATTTAGAAGCTGAAAGAGTCAAATATTGGGTTGAAGCATTGGAAAAAAAGAAGAAGAGAAATGGTGGAGAAAGAATGCACATATAATAAACAAATGGGTGTTCTTTCTTACCAGTGTCGGCCTCTATTGTCTTAACGGCATTTTCTTGTGAGCATGGCATGAACATAAAAGTTTTATTTTGCAACCTCCATGTTGCCTGAAGTCGTTTTTGTTTTTCAGATTGCCGACTTTCTCGTTGAACCAAAAACTGACAAAAAATATTTCGGTTTTACACTGAAACAAAATAATGAATAACGTTTCAGTTACTCCTTCTGGTCAAAAATATCGTTTTTGTTTGTTTCATTCCGACATACTGCTTCATACATTCTCTGGCTATCTCTGTGCTTTTATGAAAAAGATAAATAAATTGTACAGATCTTGTACTTTGTGACATTTCATTTTTGCATTCTTCATTTTATATTGGATGTCTGACCAAGTGCTTTATCCCAGAGATAACGGCAGTGCAGTGGTATTCAGGCCATGTCTAAGGCAGTGATAAAAGGTGAAAAGAATGGAAAATAAAATGGATTATCAGCAAATGTGGCCTCTGAGAAAACAAGTAGGTGCAATACGAGATAAACAGAAAGGCTATGAAATGCAATAATCTGAAGTGATTGCGCGAGATCAGTGCAGAAAGTCCTAAATTATTCACGAACACTTTTTACTGGAAAACGGTGACTTGGCGAGGTTTTTTTTCCCTCGTGCCCTCTCTTTGCGCACAAAGTGTTTGTGTGGTAGGCTTTGCGCTATCTCGCTGTCAAGTGCTTGTCATCAGGTAGTACTAGTTAGGTACTTGTCAGATCTTGTCACACTGTTAATGCCGTCACATCTCGCATAATGCCAGCATTTTTAATTCCCGTCAGCAGCACAAGGAACTGCTGTTAGGAATGCTAGGAATGGCGCCATGAGGCAACGTTAGGTTTCCCTGCTGTGTTTTGCCGACATCTTACTTTGCCCCCCGCTGACATGATTCCCTTGATAATTCACTCGTTCATGCAGTATTCTGGTTTCATTGTTTAATCGTGGTGGAATAAGACAGTCAGTCATTGTGTAACCTTGTAATCCCTATTGTTAAGAGCATAATACATTTTATACTACAATTACTATCTTCTGTGTTTTGTGCATCTTTGTCATCCCAGGCTGGGATAACGCAGTGATTCTATTCTAATCTTTTTCACTCTTCGACAGCAGTCCGAGCGGTGCTGCTCCTGCGTTATCACCATGGTTGGCCGATTGCGAGTAGTGAATGCTAGAAAAGGGATGAAACCAGACAAAAGGAACCACTACATTATGTGCCAGCCTTAGTCTCGACCTTACAGGATTAAAATCTTTCATAATCTGCTCCAATAGGAGTACATTGAGTTGCATGCCATCGTTTGGCTTTCGGTGCCGTAACTGTTGGAACTGAACCCTACCCTCCTTTTTGTTGGCATTTGCGCACTTCTTTCGTATTCCCCTCAGTGAAAACAGAATGTCACGAAACAGGAGGCTTCCTGAATTAATTTGTTTTCTGCACAATGCCCTTGCAGAAAGGCTCGGCGCCCATTGACCAGATCCAGCCAGGCATGAAGCTACTTGTGCTCGAGGAAGAAAACCCGCTGAATGGCTGGGCTGCTTCTGTAAGTGTTTTGCTCGACCACCTGCCTTTTCGTGCTCCCTGATAGCAAGGAGCATTTTCAATCTAATGTTGTTGCCTCCCCGCTCTCTTCCCCCTTTCTCTACCAAAAAAAGAAAGGCTAAATTTGCTGAAATATTAGGTTAACCATCTTTAGCTAGCTTCAACATAAGCTGAGGAGGTCATGCTGAAACGTTTGTCTGCAACATGCAACATCAGCATAGCAACAAGAATTGGGCAGCAGACAAGATCTGTTGCATGACTCTTAAATGTAGGTAGTCCTTTGTAGGGCATGGTTGTATAGAACAGATAAATGGTGGTATCATAGTCATGGAGTCAATACTGTTGACGCCTGTTAATTTGACCTTGATGGGACAGAATAAATTGAAAGAATTATTCAGTGGGTCAAATTAAATGGGATGCAGAAAAAAAATTCAAAATACATTGTTGATTCATTTGGCAGTATTTTCTATGATTCTAACACACCCCTTAACCAAATGTGCGCCCACTTTCTGTTTGTCCTAAGTAGAAAACTAACACAGAAATGGCATTAAAGCTCCTAGATAAAGTAGAAATCTAATGTGCATTTGATATTTTAGCTAGAAATTTGGCAAACATTAAGACGTGTTGCACAATGGTGGCCGATTTTCTAAAGTCAGCTTTGCCGTAATACATACTTGTTATGGGTAAAGCATATAAATGCCGAGAAGGCGGTCTTGGTATTGTGTCTGATTGCACTGCACAGGCAGTGTTCGGGCTAATTGTCTTTAAAAAAAATGTTTAACATCTGATAAATACTGTAATCAGACATTGTGAGTTATGGTTATTGTTTGAAAATCTTCCTAGAGCAGGTCGAAAATAGGCATTTTCAACGGGAGTTTGATGTGTGTTCACTGCTATCACTGTCCCCTAAGCTCCGCCGAGAAAGATGCTCTGGCTAAAGGGGTCACTATTGGGGTCATCAGAGAGGTCAGGCGCCTGTGTGCTGAGTGGTGAAGTTTGAATTATCTGGTGAATTCCAATTTTAGAATCGAAATAATGAAAGTTTGGGCCCACAGAAATGCATGGGCGCTGGCCAGGATCTTTGGCAGGGATCGAATTAACAGAATAATCAAATTAACTGGACTTGAATTAACTGATGTCTACCGTATCAGGGCAAAGAAACATTACAGAATGGGATGAGATGAGAGTGTTAGTGAGTTCACAGTGTTAGGCACAGCCGGGCAATAGATTAAAGAAATCTGCGAAAACCTGCAAGATGAAGGCAGCCTGTCGAAAAGAAAAGTTGGCATTACGTAGATGCTGTAGCTGTGCTAGAGGATGGGGTCAAGAGACGAAGTTGAGACAAACACGGTGCTGTATTTGTGTTGCCTTGTATCTGGTGTCCCAGTCTCCCAGCGCTGGTGTTGCATTTTATGTTGTGGCAAACCAACAAGCCCAATGCAATGTGTTACAATGTGTTATAGACATCGTGTGGACTGTAGTGTGAAGTCCCAAAGGAACCAATTTTGAGGAACCCTCATGAGTTTCCAGGAGATATTTGTGTGTTCCAGTAGTGTCCAGTAGAGTTCATGAGGGCCTAATAGAGTGCAGGCCTAATACGGCTTGGGCCTAATAGAGGCCGTGATGGCAGCGATGGTAATGATAATAAAGATGATCCATTTTGCTCATTTATTTTCCTCTTCTCTGACTGTTGCATAACAGGTGCTGAAGAATGTGGGTGGTCGTCTGCTTCTGCGCTATGACGGGTGCAGTGACCCCCATTGGGACCTGTGGCTCTTTTACCTGTCCCACCGGGTCAAGGCCCTCGACACACCTTCACACGGCGACCAAAATTATCGACCACCACAGTGTAAGTATGTGGCAACTACTTCCGTTTCCACCACCCTCTTGGTAACCTGAGGCCAAAGCATCTTGGTCTTAAGCATTTCGTTGGTAAGGGCTCCATGCTATTGGCTGCCCACCTTCGCTGATGATGTGTCCAACATCATGTTGGTCTGGCACCTGTGCTTACGTTCAGTTCAAGTGTAAGAACTTTGTTGCGAATATGGGCCCTGTACCATTGCGTAGGAACCCGTAAAGGTAGTAGACTCTGTCCGGAAATCTTGACCCCTTTCAGTTTCACTGACGTGCCAGTACGTTTCCATGTTTCTGTCCTGCCATGTTCCTTTCGACATTCTTTTTGTGAGATCGGAATGTGAGAACCACACCAGGAGGGCATTTGCCATTATCCATGTCAGTTTTTTCATTACTGCACGACCAAAAATAAACTGTTGTGTTCATTTTATAATATCTGAGACAAAAACCTGATGTTGCGAGTTGCATAACTTCCGAAAAAAAAAAATCAAACACTGAAAGGTTTTGTGGCAATTATGTCACTCACTGACAAGGTTAAGTTGGCTTTCCCATGAAACAGGATGCCCGAAATACGGTGGCTACACTCGGTACTAGAATGATCATTAAATGTTAGCCACATGTTTGCTTACCACATGCCAAACCAGGACTCCGCATGTACTCCAACTCCGCATGTACTTCACATACAAACTGCATGAATAAAATCGCGCAGGCACCACACGCACACACAGCCGGCTTTAATATTTGACCACCATATTTCAGTCGAGAGTCATTCCAAAAAAGCTAGCTCGCTGACAAGGGTCAGTAGCAGTGCTTCTTGATGCCCCTTAGGCAGTTCAGCTGCAGTAGCATTTGTGGGGTCTATCAGCGAACAGAGCTGATGTACAGTCTGCCCCAAAGGATTATGGGACACAAAATTTGCATAAAAGAAACTGAATTCCTGTGAAGTCTGTGAACATAGCTTCAAAGTTTTAATCTGTGTTAGTTTTGGAACCTGCATAGTGATCTAATAAATTGAAGTGCCATGCTTTAAGAGGTGATGTGGCTTTCACATTGCAAGAAATGGCCCCCAAAAATTGATGTTCTTGAAAATCACATTTTCAGTTTTTATGATCTTTTTTTCTATATGATTCGTAACTGTCATCACTGAAAACAGCGTAGAAGGGCTATAAAAGATTTGTTGTATCAACCATAGTGGTGGAACATTTCATGGAAATCACGGAACAGCATTTTTCAAGCCACAATACCTCTGGATTGGTGTAACCGAGCGCCACCATCTTGGTCTTGTCGGAAAGCACATTTCTCCGTCTTCAAATTTGCCACCTCAGCTATCACCCCCTTACAGAAACAAACGCACGAAAATCAAATCATTAAACATCGTCCCGGAGTATCTGATTGGCCATGCCTGCCACGTGACTCCAGGGCAGTTCGCCATTGGTCTTGTGTGCGCTTTGTAGGGGCATCGTCTGCTCGTTGCACCTCGTGAGGGAAAGAGCAGGCCATGAGCTTTTTGCACCTCGACCTCCGTGATCTCAACGAGCGTTGGAACGGGCACAATGCGAATATCGCAGAAGCGTGGCCGTCCCCTCCGTTACTGGATGTCTCAGATCCACGGTTAAGCATTCCGAGCCTCGACGACATGGACTTCGCGACCAAGCACTTCGCGCACGGTATCCTCGGGCGCGTAGATAAGTCTTTCGAGCATTGGCGCTTTGGACTTCACTTCCAAGTTGCTCCCAAGCACATCGCACAAGCAATGCTTGGACCCGCGGCTAAGCCTTTCGAGCATCAGTGCCGTAACCAAGCACACCGCGTGCTTACTCTTTGGATCCGTGGATAGGCATTTTGCGCATTGGTGCATTAGACTCGGCGATTAAGAACATTGTACATGGACTTTGCAGACTCACGGCTAAGCATCTTGCACGCAAGCCCCTCAGACTTAGCAATTGAGCATGTTGTGCACAGACACCTCGTATCCATGACTCAGAATTTTGCATATGGGTTTCCAGGGTTTGTTGTTGTAACACATCGCACACTGTCATGGCTAGGGTGGCGTTCAGGGCACGGAATCCGCCAAGCCCATCGACTGCTATGTCAGGTTGTAGAAAATGAAGGAAAAACGGTTTATTTAGCTTCTTTACACTGCTCCAGTTGCGGAACCTCATTTCATGCAGGAGCAAGTTAAACGTCCAAGTTCACATCAGGACCCTCTGTCTGCACTCTTGAAAAGTCTCTGCTTTTAATACCATTGTCTTCCCTATACGAGTCGACTAAGGAATTTGAAGACCGTCCAGCAGCAAATCACCATCGTCAACTCCGTTGCGACACCACACCCATGCTAGCAATAGCCCAGAGTAACTACACCTCCGAAGAGACTGGTTTGGAATATGTGGCAAGAAAGCAACCTGCGCCCCTCAGGTCTTCGACGTTGTTCCCCTCCTTTTCATCCTTTGCTCAGACCGACAGGTAAAGGGCAGGGTGAGAGCCTTTTGTACGACCCATCAAGAGTTGGTGTCCATGCTGCATTGACATCAGGATAGGCGCTGATGGATGGGCGGTGGTTCGACACGTGGGAAACTTCCAGTAAACACCTTTGTGCTGTCGAGACGTAAAAGCACCGAAGTCGGACTTTTATTTAATTTATTTATTTATTTTTCTTTGTCATGGTTTCTTGAGCTACAGTGCAGGTTGGGACTTCACTTTTTGGCTTGATTATTTCAATTCGTTCACACCCAAATTGTCTATTGAGAAGGTGCCAAGAAAAATTAAAGGTGCAATGAGGGGAACAGGGGAGACGAAGGGTGAAGTAGCCAAGAATGTCACATTTAACTACACTCACAATATTCAGCAAACTTTCCATTGCATTCCGTATGCTCTGCAGGTCCTCACGAGGTTCAAAGGGGAAAACGTTTGTACAATGCAGTGTTCTCAAAATATGATAGGTGGTGCAAACATTAGGCGGCAAAAACACAGGGTAAACCTCCACACAGGTGCCGGCTTGCAAGGCAATGCACATGTCAGCTGTATTGCTGCCCGCGTGCCAGTGCCTTTCCAATGTGCAGCTAGCTTCTCAGTTGTTGTCTAGGCAACAAAATTCAAAATTCTAATGGAAACCTTCATTTAGCCTTCTGGTCATTGCTACGAGAAGACGAAAATGCATCATTTAAAGCGACTGACATTATGTCAGTAGGGGTAAGCCTCCCTACTTGACTTGAGACAGCCATCGGCAAGGCATTATGCAAATACAATTCTGGGACCTGCTGTGCTTTTGTGGGACATTGTGTAATATTTTGCCTACAACCTAGTCAATATGCTCTTCATAGAGCAGCAGAGAGGAATGTCATTGGGGGAAAGAAAAGGCAAGAAAAGCCCTTCAGACTAAAGGAAAAACACTCCAGAAGCCTCACATTTGATAGGACATCACTGCCTACAGACCTGGTGCCTTTTGATAATTAACGTCTACATTACAACTTTGAAAGCCATTTTCTTGTAACTTTTTTTCTTGCCTCCTACTCAGCTTGTTCCGCCGATTTCCTTGTGACTGCTTGGTCTATTTCAATTCATTTTTTTTAGTATGTTCTTTGAAGTGCAGTTTAAGGTATGGCATTCTTGCTTTCTCAATGCAACCTTTTCTTAATTAATAATTCGACTAGTTGTTCACAGTCTAGATGACCCGGCTGTTGTACAGTCGTCTCATAAAATAAGTGATCATGTTGTAAATAATATAAATCTAAGAATGTGATGCCCTCAACCATTCATTTTGGAATGCACAGTGCTTTAAATGAGTCTGCTATCACATTTTCTAAGTCATTCAGGGTTGTGACAAGGCCAAAAGGAGAAAAAAATTTGTGAATAATGAAATTGTTGAGATATTACTATCAAATTTCTATGATAACATCATAGGAACATTACCACTATCTCTGCCCATCTTTATAACAATCCATAGAGAAATAAGGTAGTTGATTTTGAAAGCCACACCCCCCTTTAGTAAGAGTAGAGCATACAATACATCCCGATTCATAGGTGCCTAAGTTACTGATAGCCGGCATGATTGTTGTTAAGTAATGTGATTGGCCTCCTGAGTGCGTGCAGCACTGTGATTTCTGTGCCAAATTTGGAAGCGTAAACACTAATAACATAAATACTAAAAGTTCGTGCTAAATTTTCGATTCAGTACTCGGCTTTATTTTATTGATTCGCCTTGGTATTGGATTTGAAATTCACTAATCAGTATACACGCACCCCTAATATTTGTATCGGTAGTCTAGAGCAAGGGTTCCTAAACTTTCCTTGGTCACGAGGGACTCCACCAGCCAGCTGTATTTCGTGCACAGAAGATTGAAAACAAGGGTGTTGCTTACTTGCATAAGCAAGAGGTTGTTGTGCGACTCATGCGACCTTGCGCCGGCCTCAAGTACCCTGCTGTTGTATTGGAGCTTATTCAGGGATGTTGTAGGTGCAGCGTGAAATAAAGTTGACCAGGAACAGAACTGACCAGGACACATTCACAGGAGGTCTGCGTGTCTCGCACCTTTCCTTTTGTCCATATATTTTGCATTGATTTGTCATTTCCCAATGCAGCTGAATGCTCCACTTAATAAAGAAAATTTTAACTCGCGAATTCCGGGGCATTTTCAGTTAAAGTAATTCTGCACGACCCCATGGCAGCTGTGCTGTGGCTACCGTGCTGTGAATAAACACGTTTATGTAATAAGGTTCCAGCGGAAATCTGGAAGGTATTAAAAAAAAAAAAAGACTCTTTGAGCAGAATTCCTATCTGTTTTTTCTTTTTTGGCTGTTATATTTTTTGCACTAATACAGCTTGCTCATTTGCAACCACATTAGTGTTAAATCATTTCCCATTCCTGCACTCTTCTGGTAAATTTTGACTGTAAGTCTAAGAAGCATAACTGGGTCATTTTCTAAGCAGAAAATAAATCTGAAATATCAGCAATTCTTTCATTTTTTAGCTCACTTGTGGGGTCTTTCAAACCACACTTTAGAAGCGAGACGCGAAATAATATTTTAAGGTCGTAGTAAAAAAAAAGTTGATCTTTTTTATAGGTGGTGGCAATTCTGAAGGCAAGGTTAACTACCTATAAAACCAAGCTAAGCATGTGATTGACATGCCCTCTTTTGTCGTTCACAGGCATTGAGAATCTGCACTCGCTGGATGAGTGGAAGCGCATACTGCGCGAGTCCATGGGTGAGGCCCAGAAGTACAATGGAAAGATCCTTGCCAACATACTCCAGGTGAGGGCGACAATACTTGTCAGCAACATGCATTGGAGGGGCCAGCTGCCCCATCTGCATGATAAACTCTTGAGGACGGGATGCTTTTCATCCTGCCCCCAAGAAAGCAAAGTCCTGTCCCCTTCCAGTGTTGCCCTGCTCATTCTAAATTTAGCACATCGATTACACTCGTTGCCCATCTCATCTTGTTGACTGCACTTTGGCTGTTTTGTGTGCCTTCAGCTTCAGCTCCGCCCTGTTGGCCATGCTGGGGTTGTTTTGTGTCCGTGACAAGCCGTTCTGCATAGGTTCACTTCTGAACTCCTTCTGGCTTTTCTTTCTTTTCTTCTTCGCTTGTGGTTGCAGCCGCCGGTCCCTCTGTCTGAGCACAGCTTTGAAGTCGGCCACAAGGTGGAGCTGCTGAACCCCTTGAGTCGTACGGAGGCCTGTCCTGCCACGGTCACGGCCAGCTTGGCCTCGGGTCAGTGGTTCCTCGTGCAGGTGAGTTGTTGACCTGTCTTTGATGGGGTATGTGCCCCTGTCGTGTCCTGTGCTCGTAGAGCTGATGAGCACGATGCTGGCATGCACAGGGGAGTGCCAGATAATTCTTCGAGTGTTGCTTAAGACTGTCACAGAGAGATTAAAAAATCAGAATCCTTTTCCCAAATGTTTTGTTTTAGTAGTAAATTCTTTTTTTTGCAGATTTCAAATGTATTATGCATGTGGCCATTGAATTAGCAATGTTTGTGTGAAAGTAAAACACCAAGACCAGGTATTGGGTGTCGCTTACCAAAGAAACTGCAGCTTTTTTTTATGGTGTAGCACCAAATTTTCCTGAATGCTTGTTCATTATACCACATGCCCGCATAGCCATATGAAAGCTGTTATGAGTGAGCCCGTTGATGCAAACTCTAGAGGGCACAAATTGGTGGTCATGCGTACGATGCATTTTCTGCATGCTCTGGCTATAGCCACACTCAGCCAATTCATGAAACGTCATGTGCAGTCGCACAAGTAAATATCCACCACAAAGTGTTTGGACAAATAGGGCGAAACCACGGCCATGCACTCAAACAGCACTTATTGATCTAAGATCAAACAGCCTGCATGGATGAAGTCTACTTTGCACACCTACCAACTCTCCCAAATTTTCGATAAAGTTTATGAATTAGGGCTGGTTATATGAACTTACATATGCTTTGTGAAGTTTCGTGAAAAGTAAATTCTGTTCGTGAAAGGGGTTTTCCCGTCACTCTTCGACCGTACCCTTGGAAGTCTCGTAAAATGGCATTCGGAGGGGTACCTGCTTCAGGCAAGTTAATTCAGACAAGTTCTTGAAGCAGGTTCTTGAAATGGGCAACTGGAAAGTCACTGGGTGTGATCTCAAAACAGTGCATTGTTTGTCAGTTCGTGCTATTCAAAGCTTGCTTCTGCTTGTCTGCTGGATCTAAAGTTATATGATCACTAATAAAGTGTGTATGTGTCCCATAGAAGGTGTGTGTTTAGGGCTAAGAAAAAAAACTATGCTGGTCGGTACCCTACAGCAGCTTGAGCATGAGCAGCTACATCACATGGCTGAAAAACAAGCTGCAGTTATAGATCAGTTATGGAAACATTGGCTGCATGAGAAGCTTGAACACCTGTATCTTATTTACTTTTAACATAGCCATTATCTCAGCTCAAACTTACTTGTAAAAAAAATTGTTTTTTTTTAAGGGGACTCAATCATGACTTGCAAATTTGTGAAGTAACATGTTGCACTAGAACTTTTTAAAAATTAAATTTTCTCTCACACAATTAACATGTAAAATAAATTACCCTAGGATGTTGTTGCGCGTATGTCTGAGATCCACTCGTTCTCACATTTACCATAATTAACTGTATTTGCTGTATTCGTTGTGTTTTATTTCATACTGTCTTTACTCAAGCTCTTGTGTGATTTCTGTAGCCGCTTCTGCTGTAATGCCTTTAAAGGTGTTGAAAATATTTTAAATAAATAAATCAAATAATTTTTCAAAATGTGCTGAAAGAAGTGAAAGCAGCTTTTTGCAGTGTATAATGTGCAGTCACTGAAAATTGGGCATATGTCCTCAATAAAAAAATTTTTTTTTTGCAGGTGGATGACCTCAGGCATCCCGCAGAAGCACCCCCTCTGGTTCGTTGCTGCCATGCGCGCTCGCAGACTCTTCTGCCAGTCGGCTGGGCTCAGAAGAACGGGCTGTCCCTCCTGGCACCCCCGGGTGAGTGGGGAACGAACCGAGTTTTTGCTCTTTCATCTGCAGGTGGTGCCCAAACCGCACCCCCAGCAGTGGCCCCCTCCTAGTAATGGATGCCATTTTTGAAGGCCATGCCTTTGTGTACTTATGTAAGCACTGGGAGCGACGGCAGTAGCTAAAAACACATCACGATGACAATATTTTGTATACCACACATTGAGTACGAGTAATCGGAAAGGCATCACGTAAGAAAGATTCATTAGAGTTAACGAGCTTGCATCATGGCTGAATCCACACTAGACCTACGAGATAGATGACTTACAGTGCACATACAAGAACCGCTTTTCCTAATCTAGGAAGTCTCGCCAACATCCTTTAGAACATCTTAATGATGAGCATAGACGGTGACACAAAAGTAGCACTTGCATGAAATCAAAGACACTGAAACACATTAGTTCACTATGCTTCTGTGGACAGTTTAATTTCATGATAGGTGTTGCTGAGAGACAGCAGAGACTACTGGGCATGCATGCAATAATGTTTAGGAGAGCAGCAATGTTGCTCTTGCCAGTGGGGTACCACTGCCGTGAGATGTTGTCGGTGCAACGATGCATAACTGTGCTCAGCATTCTTTTTATGCTAGATGTGGTCAGTGAGGATAATTTTACTTTGGGGTGGTTCCTACCCAGTTAAAGCTGTCAGTGAACAGAGGTGCCCCGTTGGCGCGTGGTAATTAGTGGTTGGCAACTGTCCTGGCTGTATGCAAGTCTGTGAAAGCATTTTTAATGGATCATAGTTGATGACCACAGTTAGTGCGTGCTAACTGTAGCATGCAATTTGTTTTAAACAACATTGCCGCTGTTGATGTTCAGCCGTGGTCAAAGCTATGGGGGCTATTTGCCACCTTGAACATGAGCTAAATACCATGCTTTATTAATTGCTATTTTAGACTGATCAAGAAAGCCTTTGTGAAATAGCATAATTTCATCCTTTCAGGTGGATTACTTGGTGAGCAGGACATAACTTAGCACAACAAAGCACCGTATTTAGTTAACTAATTTACAAATATTTCACAAATCCTTAGTCACTTTAGAGCATGTACTGCAGTTAAAAAATAAACGTGAGTTTAGCTGAAGCCAAAGGCTAGCATCAGTTTTGAGGTACAGTCGCTAATTGTCTTATTGGATGCAGTGGATGGCTTCTGGTTTTGGTAGGCCAGAACAGTCGCACCTTTTTTCTTTGCTGATTTCAGTTTCAAGGTGATGAGGAAGCATATGAGAACAAAAACAGGTCTTCTTGCTTGTCGCAATGGACAAGTTTGCATGGCTTCATGCAGGCGGGGTCTGATAAATAAAAAAGCATGCTGTGAGCCATCCAAAACTTGAGTTGTCATTATACGTTAATGAAGTCAAGGTTTTGACGGAAGCCCGTCTGGTCGGGAGGCATCATGAAGAAGGGTAAAAAGAAAGACACCGACCACTGAATGAATACAAGAAAAGACGTTTCGGCTCCCCTGACGGGAGCCTTGTTCACAATGAAATCAAGGGCGTGCGATACAATGTTTATATGGTTTTAAAATATGATGTAAGCAGCGCGTGTAGATGGGGGGGAGGGTTCCGTCATTCCGGTTGAGGGTGTTATCTGTCATTTGGATTAGGAGAGATTCCAAGTGGTGTCTTGACGTCAAATTTCTTTCTTTTTCTAATATCTTCGCGTTATCCCAATCAATCCTGTGGTCCAAGTCATCTGCATGCTCTGCCAAGGCGTTTGAGGCGACTTTTTTCTTTTTTACATCGTTGATATGCTGCTTCAACCGCTGTTCGAAATTTCCTGTCTCGCCGATATATACGCAGTCGCAGTCTTCACATGGAATCCCTCCCCCCCATCTACACGCGCTGCTTACATCATATTTTAAAACCATATAAACATTGTATTGCACGCCCTTGATTTCATTGTGAACAAGGCTCCCGTCAGGGGAGCCGAAACGTCTTTTCTTGTATTCATTCAGTGGTTGGTGTCTTTCTTTTTACCCTTCTTCATCATTATACGTTACACCTATGGGGTGAGTGTTGTTCATAAACATGTCAACAGTCAAGCATGTTTGAATTATCTATTGGCAGCTGTCACATCCCTAAAACGTGCTGCAAGAGACTTCACCTTGCGGCACACTATGGGAGGCTATTGGGAAATTATTTAGTGGTAGTATGTTGTTGTATTTCATGGCACACTCAACATCATGAATACAGCTTATTGCAAGAAAGTCAAGGCCAGATGGCCATTCTCAACAGTGCGCTGCTGCTTTACTTCCGGCAATAGGCGTGTAATAGTGAAGTGGTAAATAATAGAGCTTTATAGGGACCCTCAGACACTTTTTGAACATAGTAAGAAAATTTTGCCGATCTGTTAACTCCTGTGAATATGTGAACATGCCTAATATCATTGCACTCCATGCAGCAGGGAATTTACAATCTCGTACCAAAAGTGGTGAAAAAAAAAAACATCGCTTGCTCACGCTTATGCGATGTTGTCGTACAGCATCATTGCAAGCAGCTAGACTCACCGCAGCTATTGGCTGATTTTGTGATTGCGAGGACATTGTCAGCAATGTAAATGAATCAGAAATATATACGTCTGCGTTCTGAAAAAGACAGAAAAACCATTCCACCTTTGCACTGCCGGTCTAAACACCGCAGGTGCGCATTACTCCGTCTGCTGTGCACGCACGGCCTCTGAGATGAAAAGTGTAGTGTAGATACCGTGGCCGCCACGAGGTGCCACCACGGGTTGTCTCGCATTCAACCCTTAGGCTGGGCCAGCACCGCATTGCTCCATCCCACCCCCTTGCCGTCTCCCCCTTGTAGTTTCCAGAGTACCAGTGTAAAGGAATGGAGAGGAAAAGCCGCTGATTGGCCTATAACTATGCCTAACTTCGCTTGTGCTTGAAGGACTAGAAAAATGTTTGCATCAGCAGATTCGTGAGGCAAAGTAGTATACGTTGAGGCAACATAATATACGGAAACGTAACATAGATGTCATTCTATGATTAGTTAGAAAAGTGTTTCAGAGCACCTTTAAGCTAATTGAGCATTACAGTTTGTCAGGGCAAGTTCCTGCACCTCTTCAGGTAATCCAGCCATAGAGATTCAATGGTTCTATCTGCCACAGGGAATCTAAAAAAAAAAGTTTGTTTGGAACAAAAGTAAACATGTAGTACTGGCTGTAAACAGGCAGTAAAGGTTGTTCATGGTTGATAGTCAGAGTGTACCTTTGTAATGATAATCAAAACTTTGTTGTGCCAAAAGTGCTAAATGATATGCTCTACAAGGCACTCGGCATCCAACTGTTGAAACAGAGTGCGCTCGCTGTTGATGCCTGTATCGCTTTTCTCGGTTGCTACAGATCTGAGGACCTTACGTGCTTTGTTTTTCTCATATTGCAGGCTACATGCACGAGACATTCAACTGGGAGGAGTACCTCAGGTCGTGTGCAGCTAAAGCAGCGCCAAGGTCGTGCTTTCACCTGGTGAGTGTTGTTGTTTTGGAAGCTCATTTGCTCTTCCCACTTGCAAGGAGGTCTCTGGGTCTTTGGAAAATACTATGGTAACTTGAGTCATCGTGCAAGTGTGAGTTCTTACTGAACCATGATGCTGCCCCTAATCGATATCTAGCTCTGAGTCGTTGCACAAATCCTTTTTGTCATAAACCAGCAATATTGAGATAACACGGAGAAATCACCGATTTCTTAAAAGACATGCAGATGACAAAGGCTGGCAGCTCTGTGTAGTAATAGCAGTTCTCACTGTCTCTAGGCGTCATTTGTGTTGAAGCAGAAATTGTGCAGACACTCCAGACCACACTCCCAGCTTTGGCATCATGTCCTGGCTCTGGGCGGCAAAATACAGGGAATATAAACAATGGTACCATTCACACCACACAGTAAAACACCCCCATTTCTCACCAAATGTAGCCTGCCATGGGTTAAGGTGTCCTTGAACATTTAGCCTAGCGCAACAACCCAGGCACAGGCAAAGCAGAAGGGTGGGTCTAAAAATTAATCTGCAGAAAACTAAAGCAATGTTTAACAGTCTCGGAAGAGAACAGCAGTTAACGATAGGTAGCAAGGCACTGGAAGTGGTAAGGGAATACGTCCACTTAAGGTAGGTAGTTACCGCAGACCCGGATCATGAGACTGAAATAATCAGAAGAATAAGAATCGGCCGGGGTGCATTTGGCAGGCACTCTCAGATCATGAACAGCAGGTTCCCATTATCCCTCAAAAGAAAAGTGTATAACAGCTGTGTCTTACCAGTACTCACGTACGGAGCAGAAACCTGGAGGTTTACGAAAAAGGTTCTACTTAAATTGAGGACGACGCAACGAGCTATGGAAAGAAGAATGATGGGTGTAACGTTAAGGGATAAGAAAAGAGCATATTGGATGAGGGAACAAACGCGAGTTAATGACATCTTAGTTGAAATCAAGAAAAAGAAACGGGCATGGGCAGGGCATGTAATGAGGAGGGAAGATGACCGATGGTCATTAAGGGTTACGGACTGGATTCCAAGGGAAGGGAAGCGTAGCAGGAGGCGGCAGAAAGTTAGTTGGACGGATCAGATTAAGAAGTTTGCAGGGACAACATGGCCACAATTAGCACATGACTGGTGTAGTTGGAGAAGTATGGGAGAGGCCTTTGCCCTGCAGTGGGTGTAACCAGGCTGACGATGATGATGAGGATGATAATGAGGATGATGATGATGAACAACCCAGGGTGCAGTTAGGGTGGCAGAATGCTAGCTGTGCTTGCAATGAACGCTGGAAGCATGAAGACATGGCAGTGTGGGAACAAGAAGCCGAGGCAAAATGGAAATGTTGACAAGACCCGGCACTTAGGAGCAGGAAGTGAGCACACATTATGTGTGGCAGCAAATACAGTATCTTTAGATACGGTACCCATTAAAAAAAAAAATCATTGGGCCTTATTTCATGCAATACTTTAATGCCTTGCAATCGCTGATCGTGCTTCAATCTTCGGGTGATGCTGCAGTATCTTTTTGTTCAGTTGTCAGCATTCTTAGAGAAACAAGTTTTCCAGTGGCATGTGGGACAAGGCATGCCTCGGATCGGAGCCACCCAGCATTTCGACTTGGGTACTTGTTTTCAGTGCAACGAGTGAGCGGAAATTAGGTGAAACCACGCGGACACTGAGAGCCAAAGGTGTCAAGCTAATGACATGGGCAAGCTTTTTGTTTGTTTTATATTTATGTCTATTACAGAACCAAGCACCTCTCCCTAGTGTACATTGTGAAATGATTGCAATCTGTTAAGGCCTCTAGATTAGGACTATAGAAAAATGGGAGATGAAAGATGCCTTACTCCATAGTGATTTCATCAATAGTATTAGCAATGTAGGAAGGTCTTTACAGGTTGTTGTTGTATTGAAGAAAGCGTTCTTGTGGGCCCTTGCACTTTAGTAATGCTGCCTTCTGTTGATTGGTCTAGCCTGGCTTCCATTCAGATTGTCTTCTGTGCAGGAAGAAGACAGCCTAGGCTTTGAGCCAAACCAGAAGCTGGAGGTGGTTAATGGCAAGAATCCCAACGAGGTATTGATGCGCTTCCTTCTTTGGTTGTTGAGGATTACTATAGTCACTGACAAGCCAAGAATCCAGTGGTGCGTGCCTCAATGTGAAGTCGTTTACGTGTGCCTGAGCACTACCTGCTCAGTGGCTGCAGTGTTCTGTAGCCTTGTGGCTGTGGGTTGTACGTTACGGGCTTATTTCTCGGCTGCAGCCGCCACATTATGATAAAGGCAGAATCGAAAAGAAAGAAAGAAAGCAAGAGAGAGAGAGAAAGAGAGAGAGAGAAAGAAAGAGAGAGAGAGAAAGAAAGTCGGAAAGAAAAACTCGTCTACGCACATTAAAACAGATCAAGTGGTCTGTTTACAGGAGCCCTACGCTATGACATCCTTTATGACCCACAATGGAGCTTCAGGATGTTAAGCTCAATTTTTATTATCAGTGCCTTCTTGTTTCATTCATAGTAAGTCGATTACCTGCCTGTTGTCACTGCCAGGTCAAAATCAGTAGCTTCCTCAGTGACATGAAATTTTGGTTCTTTCTGTCCTAGGAAGGCGAAGTGGGCATAGTGGACATAGTGGAAATAGTAGTGTGGTGGAATGGTTTCAACACTTAGGTGACAGATGGCACCACTCTTCCCCCTACTGAGGAAATCTAAATATGTGCAGCATAAAGCAGGTTGGTTTGACGAGGGAATGACATGCATCTGTGGCTTATGCTGGGTGAAAAGATGCAGATACTGCATCGGTGCATCGTAATGAATAAAATGGACTTCGGCATTTTAAATCTGCAAGAAATTCAAGCACAAAGGAGTGAATGCTTTAACTGGAAGAGCTGTTTGTACAGTGTTACTTTATCAGGGCAACAATCTATGTAGTGCACATAATTCGGCTAGTTGTTCTATAGCACACCATTATAATAGGGAACGACAGATTTTCAGTTTTTCATTTAAAGGAGCGCTGAACCACTTTTCATCCAAATTGAGAAATGCATTTGAAGTTAAAGTAGACAATTTCAGAAATACTTCGCTGCAAAAATTAATTCAATGCGTTCAGCAGAAGTGGAGGTATTGGCAGTCAAGGATGGCCTGTGATCAACATTGCAGTGCTCCCACTCCTTCAATGGCCTGCACTGCGAAGGCTATGGCGAAGTGGGGCGTGCCCACAACACTTCACCTACCGAATGTCACTGTGGCGCTGTTCAAATTTGACTTTGAATGTTCACACAGACTTCCAATTTTGTCGTCTATGACAAGCCAAACTCAACTTGCAGTTCAGTTCACGGTGTCACATCCCTTTGCTGAGCTACAGTGTAGTAGATAGCTATGCGCAGCTGTGTTTTCTTGCATAGAGTGTCAAGTAGCACATTTCCTTTCACACTTATCTCTATGGCAATCACGCAATTTTGGAGGGTCGAATGAAGCTTCGTCTTTATGTTCACTCATAATGCACTTTGACCACGATGTCAACACACCTCAAAGGTGTGTGACTCGGGAAGCGGCCTGTTCCAGTAAGTTGTATAGGCTCGCCATGTGCCTGGAGCCAAGTCGGCCACAAAAACCACTTAAACACGCAGTTGTCCTCAACAAGTAGGCTTGCCACGGCACCCCAGGGAGGGGCTGTGGTATCTATGTTAGATAGCAAATGCGTTTACATGGCAACTGTAGTGCACCTACGATGTGCATGACAAGGCTGAAGTGCATGCTCACGCTTGTTTGCTTCAGTCTGGCCATGCTACATTGTGCGGACCACTTTCTCCTGTACCATCTTGACTGACGGGCAGTAGCCACATCCAAATTGTGCATTTAGAAGTGCTGTCAGTCGCTCAATATAAAGTGATGTCTGCCAAGGCGTCTAGCGAGGAGCTGCCAGGAGTGAGTGTGTGCGGAGTACCATACGTGTGGTCTGACCGTTTCACGTGGCTCGAGGCTTGTTGAGTTTTCAAAACTAATCGACTTTAGTGAGACCCAATGGCTATGACACCGATCAGCAAGGTGGCCAAAGGTGGCGTGGCCGAGCGTAAGCAAACGGTAGTCAGCTTCTTCTGGAAGTACTTAATCCTTGTTGAAATTCGAAATGCAGATTTTCACTTACTTTATCCTCTTTCATAAACTGCGTCAATAAATATACACTATAACAGCAAGAAGTGCACTGGTACAAACACCTTTTTTGATTGATATCAGCTATCGGCCTATGGCTGCGCTCTACGGGCATCTGCCCACTAATGTCAAGGGGTAGCCGCCGGCCTCCACAAAAGGGTGAGAAAAAGGCCTCCATGGAAAAGAAAGTGTTTGAGAAAAAGGTGTCTTCTCGCTCTGCTTGCGAGCCCCATGCTCCATGCATGAGTGTTAAATTTGCCTGAGATACTCACAGCAGCGTATGCTATACTTTTTGCAACAAGCCCAAGTGGTGATTCAAGACCCCCTTAAGGCTGTTAACTCATTTCTTGTTTGTGCACTGAAACAAACAAACAAAAATAATTTCAACGGGGGGATTCTCTAACTTGCAGAACTACAGAGCAAATAGCAGTGAGTCAAGATGTGACTTGCGCATCTTCAGAAATTGCATTTTAAACACATCACAAGATGTAGGGGTGTGCAAATACTCGAATGTCACTGAATCGAATCAAATAGTACACGCTCGAATAAGTTAATTTGCAAATAGAGCATCTACTGTGTTTACTCGCATAATAAACGCAACCCCTGCTTTTGAAATCGAAAAGCGAGCTTTTTTTTTCTCGCATAATGATCGCATTTCAAATGACATGTGGTGCTATTCAGTGTCCAATATACGGCATCCGACTCACCACAACAGTGCTGGATGTGAGGCATTTTGCCATGCCATGGCACCAAATCGGACGCCTGGTGTGTAACAAAAGTAGGAGATGTGCGGTACGATTCGGCGTCGAATACGGCGTACACATCCGACCTGGCACTATGGAATGGCAAAACGGCTCGGATCCTGCTGCCATTATGGTGCTTCGGAAACTGTATCGAACGCTGCATTGTCCCCTGTGTGTCCTACTTTTTAGAGGTGGTCGGGTGATAAAGGTCACTCAAAATTTTACCCTGCATAATGTGCACATCTTCCAACTTGGCTTAAACTTTTCAGGAAAAAAATTACCTACATTATGCGAGTGAATACGATACAATTTGATTTTTCTAATATTCGGTGTAGCTCGAGACTCGTGCAATGCCCTATGTTGCGTATGCCGTTGTGCCTCTTGTGTTCGATGGTGCGCAAGCGAACACCTCACTTCGTTGTTTTAGCACGACAAGAGTGCCGAGCTAACTACAAACGTGCTGTCCCGGCTGATGCAGTAGCGGACTTTGATGTGAGCTTGATGTGGGGATTGCACACACAGTGCCTGAACGTTGCAATTCGCAGAACGGCACAACGTCGGCTGGGGTCTCATTCAACGGTAAAAGGCTTCACTAGGTCGATGGGGCCCATCGAAACGATAACGCGACTTGGAACGGCAGCAAAAGCACCGTGTATTTTGGCAAGTGTGAAAGCACGCGCAAATATTGGGGCCGCGTGTGGGCACGCAGATCGTAGCACAGATATCGCAGCTGCGAACTTAATGCCGATTTAACAGCCGTCATCTAACCCATATGTGTGATTTCGGGACCAGTCATTGATGAGCCACCCGTAGAACACATTAGCGGCAAGCATTCCGCAATGGCTTGCTGCTCTTACCACATCGGCAGCGGCAAATTTTCATTAAGGTCACGCTGCAGTACCATTACGTCTAATCGGCACTGATTTGTCGGGCGTAAATGACTAAAGTTATGGTTGATGCTGAGTCGATGCAGTTCTATTCGCAGCTGCCGCACGACACTCGAAAAGTCCACAAACCGTTTTGCAAACAAAATTGAGTGTATGGTAAAGCAACAAAGTTGCTCGTGACAGCCATCTTTGCGACACTCCATACAGACTGGCCTTATAATAACTCACCTGCCATAAAGGTGGGAAAACTCTTCTGTATTTTAGAGGAAAACTGAAAAGCAAATCTTTCTATGCAATAAAACGTTGCCTTAGAACAAAGGTCCACTATTGAACTGAGAATCTCATTGGTATTGATTATAGCGTATTGTCTAAGAGGGAAAAAAATTACTTGGTACTATTAAACAAGCATTCTTTTGATGAAAAAGTATTTTCCAGACCTTCATATGCTAGAACTGATCTGTAACCAGTACTGGCATACTAATTTGGAGTTCCCTTTAATAAGAGTAGACAATACTGTATATCTTGATTTCTGTGTACCCATGTTACTGATATCTTGTTAAATTCTTGTTATGCAATGCTAGGGGGCTCCCGAACATATGAAGCACCCCCTTTTCTTTCATCAAAATTTGTAAAATTTGTAAGCATTCAGTTTTGTGACAAATTTTCTGGTATTCAATATTTGATTCACTACACGACTTTTTTCTCGACTCCATTCGACGTTCTACTTGAAATCTACTATTTTGAATTCGCACACCCTTAATTATAAGTGTTTTCTCTCACATTGGTGCATTGTGTACGGCGTGATCTACTCTTAAATCGAACACCTAACTAACATTCAAACCAAACATAACTTGAATTTATCAACTTCATCCTTGTCCTAATTTGCACCCTTCTTATGTTCCCTATAAATTCCACGCAGTGTTTTCTTCTAGGTGTGCTTTTTGACACGAGCCTTTCTTTTTTTCTCGTTTGCTGCCTCTAGTTGTGTGTTGGAACAGTGGAGCGGGTTTGCCCTCCCCTAGTGTGGGTCCGCCTGGAGGACAGTGTCGAGGGCGGCACCAGGGTGGTGCTGCCCCTGCGCTCGCAACAGCTGTTCCCTGTCGGGTGGTGTGGTTCGAATGGGTGGCCCCTTCGACCGCCCCGTGACTGGGCCCCTCCAGGCCGTCCTTCCGCACCGTCACCACTTAGGCGTGCAGGTGGCAGCACAGCAGCGCCATCGACATCTGCAGCGGCTGCCGACAAAACCAGGTGCTGTGGGAGCAACAGTCATCCATATTATAATGAACACTGGTAGAGTAGGCCACCGTTAATTCCGTAGCGGTAGGAAGTGCAAGAGAGGCAGTTCATTTTCGTGGTGGGAGCAGCCGTAACAGAAAGACTCCACCTGCGAGCAACAGTTCGGACTGCCAGGCATGGCTTGTTTCAGACGTACGTGAAAGCACAAACACGCATTGCAGGCACTAAAGTATATACTTTATATCAGTGGGGACCCAGGCCTTCCTGCTTGTCAACAGTGTGAAGCCTGTCTCTCCACTAAAAACACCTCGTGGTAGCGTCCCGCCACCTCCACTTTCAAAAAGCTGAGAGAAGTAGACCTCTCCCCCACGTAAGTTCGAAAAAGTGTGGGGACGGCTGCTAGGGTAGCACATCAAGAATGTGCTGGGCCAGGAGGCATGAGCCTACCAAGGAGGCCCGAACAGAAACCTAAGTTCTTATAGCACCCGTAAATGTTATTTCTTCTGCCTTAGAAGCATGTGAACATTTATTTGGTTTATTAAATGATGATCTTTGAGAAACAAACGACATGATTATGTCAAAGTGAGAAAACACCTGTTCCAGCCAGCTGTTGCTGTTTTGAATGGCAAATAAAGGCTGCTGTTTGAGTGGCTTTTCATAATACTGTTTTTGTGAAGGTTGTGCTATTTATTTTTTTTTACCAAAAAGCAGCTTGCAATAGAACACCTTGCATGTTTCCCACATACTAATAGAACACGTACTTTCACAGATAAATATGCTAATTGTAGATGACCAAATTTGGTTAAACCTGGGGGTATGCCACTTATTTTTGGGAAGGAATGAGTGGTTGCAATATTACTGCAGCCTGTTGCAAGTTGTTCGTTTGCAAATCTTGTCTGTGCTCAAACTGCCATGGCGTTGTTGCCATGCAAAGCAGAGTAGTAAGTGTTTCACTCGTTGTTTGCTGTGGTAACACGTCTTCCTCTTTCTTTTCACTGCAGCAAGAAGTCAGGATCTGTGGAGGCCAAGTCAGGTGAGAGCGGGTACATTTGCATGGTTCCTAGGATTGCTCCATCCCTGCAGGGTCAGCCTTATTGCAGAAGATATAGCACAAAAGAGCTGACCCGTAAGATTAGACAACAGGATGATTTCAGTCTTATGTGTTGTCTTCTCTTGTGTGGTATCTTCTGAAATGAATCAATAGCAACTAGGTCAACAACAAGCCTTACTTGGCCTCCTTCTCATCTAGTTTCCTTTAGCCCTCTAAAAGAAAGGAGGACCAAGTGCTTAGTATGCATTTTGTGTTAGTGTGATAGCTGTTAAAGGTTTTTTCTTGGCTCAAAATGCTGTTCTGAGACGACTCAGAACAATGTTAATACTCATCCAAGTCAGCTGTCCAGGTAGATGTGAGCTGGCTCAGTATGGGGCAATAGGTGTTGGACAGAGGTAGCAGGTGTTTAATCCAGGCTGGGCCATAGGTGCAGTGGCATCATGCTATTAGCCGTAGGGCTGCCACAGGGCAATAATTGGGTCATCACAGGCCTACTGCAAAGCCCATCTTAGGATACGTACGAGTCTGATAACAGGCCCCAGCTATCTATCACTGTAACTGCACTATTGATTCACATAGTCCTGTGCATATGTTTTCGTTATACACTCGAGCCTTGTTATAACAAAGTTGAAGGGGAATCCAAAATAACTTTGTTATATCCATTACTTCGCTATGCCGACTATTGCCATCTGCTTCATTATATGCCCATTGATGTGCACAACTTTAAACATGCAAAGAAGACTGTGGCTCTGTGGCCCACTGAACCATTACGCAGCTGCATATGTGATTAAATTCAATAAAGCAACAGCAGAGAACTCTCCGCCATGTGCAGCACGCAACTTTTTAGCCCCTGACACGACAGTAGTTATGATGGCGTCCTTATGTTCCAATGTGATGGTCTTTCGGTTCCGCTTTCTATTTGCCTCGCTCATATTGTCACGAGACCCGTCGAAGTACAGTTAAACCTCGACGTAACGAAGTCGGTAAAATCGGCAATTTGCTTCATTATGTCGAAATTTCGTTGTATTGAAATTAGACCTTTTATGCACACAAGTACAGTTGCCGATCGATTTTTCTTACACGGAAAGGGGCCGCGGAACTTTCAGAATTATTGGGCAGTTGAATAAAGTAAATTTTAATGAGATAACAATTCATTTTGAAAAATTTGGAAGTTGGCGACGAATGCCACATCTGTCGACAATATCTTCACATCGGTGGTATGAATTGAGTGAAGCCAACCACGCTTCCGTGTGTGCTCTGCTTCCGTGGCTGATAGCATCGCCCGCACTTGGACGACACTATCAGGAAAAGCGCCGGCAGTTGGGAGCGAATGCTTCATCTGCCTCTCGCTTCAACGGGTCACCGAAAATCGAGGTTACACAACCTCCGATGCTAAATGCGCAGGAAGACGGCTTACATGGTGAAACGCCGTCTTGGCACCCCTACTCTTCGCATATGCAGCTGATTACCTCTAAAGCAGGGTGCAATGGTTGTGTATGCGCTCAGCCACACATAAAGCCATGTGCAGCGTGGCAGAAATCGAGACGCCTGCCAAGTTACCCCCAGTCTCCGCCCCCTTGCGTGCACTTGATCACATTATCGCGAACTCGCTCCCCTTCCCCTCTTTCCCTTTGCTCAGGTGGGGAGGCGGCACTCGTGAAGCCACCATCTTTCTTGTCCCACCCTTGCACACTTCATTCGCACCTAAAGCACACAGTGCGCGGGGCGCCACAGGATCTTATCGCACTTGGATTTTATACAGAACATGATGTAGCTTTACTTCGGCAGTCGCTCTTGTTGCGCCACGTGTGATTTAAGAGGTGCATTTGCAAGCAGACGCTTGTAATTCAGTTATTTGACCATCTACATCCGTGGAAGTTTCTATTTCATTATATTCAAATCGCATACAAACACACTTTGTTATATTGAGTTACTAACTACATGGTGTTCTATGGGCAAGGGATTATGTAAAGTTAAATACTTCATTACAACGAACCTTGATAATCTCACAAAAGATGTCCGTTTTATCTGAAGTCCGTAGTATCCGAAACGCCTTTCATCGCCTTTCAACTTTCATTGCGATGTCTAACAATTTTATTGCAAAGAGTAAGTGACGAATGTCCAAAGTAAAAAAAAAAAAAGTTGCAGTTTCGCTCGAAAGGGGAAACATTGATTGCGATAGCAAATAAGGCAAGATAAGCGTGGCAGCAGCAAGAGAATTGACCTTCATTCTGTCTCTAGCTTCAATGTGAACTAACGTCGAAAGCACGGCACATACGAAGCTACCGGCACTGGGTGAACTTTGTCCACATAACAGATCGTTTTCAAGATACGGCTGCCGTGCGGGTGAGCACTTTGTCCACATCGCAGATCGCTTCAGTGCGTTTCTGCCACGCCTTCCTCCCTCACGTGCCCGATATTGAGCTGTGATCGTTGGCTGACCCTCACAAGTTAGTTGTCTGCCTGTGACGATACGGCAAAAGTTCGTTTTATGTGCTCGATTCTAAAAAAAAATTGCTGCTAATTTCGTCCGCTGTAGCCGATTGTCTGTTGTAGCACAGTCCGTTAAAAGTGAACTTCATTGCACTAATAAAGTATGTAGGACAAACTAAAGCTAAAACATGGTTCATTATATCCGAAAGCCTGTTCCATGTGGGTCCGTTGTAACGAGCACAGACTGTATTTAAGTTCGGTATATCGAGATTCAGCTGTATACGATGGACAGAGCTTGGTGCAGCACCAGAAACGTGGACACATACCTGGATGCAATCGACCCTGGAAAGCGAAACTATCTGATCTGCCACTTTCTCGCGACCCCACGGCTCTGCTGTGTGAGCATGCCGGCTTGGCTTGGCCGGCTCATGCCGGTTTCACACAATCTCGTAGGTCACGCCTAACTGCGTCAGCACAGTGCGGCTCGCCGCTGTGAGAGAGACGGGCACTGGCTTTTGGCATGCTGCATGCAAGCATTATCATCGATATGTGGTGCGGCACGGTGCAGCTATGCATGGCCTTCGAGATTGTGATCTCGGAAGGTGCGCCAGACTGTACCAGCTATGTGCTGCAGCGAGAGAGAGTTGTGATGAGATAAGAAAGTACTGCTCGTGCGCATCCACGCTGTGCGTGGCTGCGCGCAGAGGAGAGAAAGACCAGTGTTGCTTGACGGCGTACTCGACACGGGAATTTTTGAACTGCCATGCTGAACAAGTGCGGAACCAATATTCTCGGTGCACAATGATCGGTATTCTTGGTTTCGAGATGAATCTAGTTTGTTATATGCATTGGTGGAGCAATTTTACTTTGTTAAAATGAGCTTTAAGATATATGGATCTCTATGCGGATCTCAAGGGGAATGGCATTTACTTCGTTATGTCCATTATTTCGTTATATCTCATTTCGTTGTAACAAGGTTCAAGTGCATATAATTACTTTTTGTTTGCTTTTGTCTTGAGCTATAGCTTGTGTTACACAAATAGCGATGACGTGCCAGTGGGCACTTCAGAGTGACAAAACAGTTGGACATATGAATGACCGTAAATCGAACTCATTGCCCAAATGGCTTTACAGAGTTCTAGCGGTTGTGGAGCCGTATGGCTTAGGTGTGGCATTACTGTTATGTCTGCTTGGAGGCAGAAACTAGAAGGATGTTAAGACTTAGTCTTCAAACAGCACAAATCTGTGCCATGTTTGGCTCCTGCCATTTGTTTCTTTACTGCACACTTTTCTTTTCCTATGGTCATCACCTGCACGTTTTGTGGCGCAGGTCAGCTTGGCCCAGGGCTCTCCTTTGTTCAAGACAGCAAAACAAATTTGTTTAAATAGTTCTTTTGGTTATGGGCTGTGCTTATGAATGTCATACTTTTTGCATACAGCCCACACTAAGGTCAAATATATATCCATTAAAATTTTTTTTCTCTCGAAAGAGCTGGACGAAGATTAGATGCAAATTTCATGCTTGAACGGGGTTTCTTGGCAGTGCCCTCACATTACTGTGAAATGTGAAAGTAAATGTGCATTTGCATGCAGTAATGCCTCGGTGCTAGAGATCAATTTTGTATGCTTGCTAGTCATGACAGTACATACCAAGGTGGTGCTGAGCACACTATCCAGGTTACTTCGGAGTCAGTTATTTAGGTCCATCATCGTCCGACTCCTACACTGCTTTCGTTAGTAATGAACAGCCACGTTGCAACCCACATTGAATTCACAATGAACACCACATTGCAGCCTTGACTATACTTCCATGTGAGCTTTCATCATATATTTTCAACAGGCTGCACTTATGCAGCAGTAGAAGCCAACTGCACTTTGATACAATGTGCCGCCACGTGGCTGCTTAGAGCGTGTAATGCATTTCTTATGCCATCATGGTGTGTTCCTGACACGTGCCTGATGTGTTTTTGATGATACTAATGTGTGCTGCCAAGTGGCGGCCCATAATTTCTAATGAGCTTGTGGTGACTGATGTTGTCGCAGGTTGGTGCCCTGCGCTGCACCTGAACCATCGGTGTTTCTCGGGGCCACTGCTATCCAAAGGGCGTCTGGCAGAACTCCCACGTCAAACGGGGCCAGGTCCAGTGGCGCTGGTGCTGCGTGAAGTGCTGGCACAGCTCATCGGTGTTGCCTACAAGCCGAGCCGGGTGCTCGCCATCCTTCAGCTGCGGGGAAGCCCCACACCAGGCATGCACCAGCAAACACTCAAAGCCAAGTAAGTAGACCGTGAGGCTCCGAAAAGATTACTGTCGTGTTTGTGTGTGTGTATCTTTGACCGTGTGGAAATTTGCACTGCTGCAAAAAAGCATCCACATGCACCAGAAAACTGAGTGAGTAGGTCAAGAAGATTGCATGGCCCGCAAGTCAGCCTTTGATTCGGAAGTGTTGGTGTTGTACAATGCTGCTATCTATGCATTGAAGCAGCACCTCCTGAACTTCTGTGACGAAGGTGTTGGGAACGATGCAGGAATTGAACAGATGTATTTTTACTTGTGCTGGACCCCATTGCTTGTCCAACTGTGTAGGACATCCTGGCGCAGAAAAATTTTTGACCGGAGGTTCCGAATTGTGTGCAGGTACAAGGGAAAGACGTATCGAGCTACGGTAGAAACAGTCCGCAGCAGTGGCGAAGTGGGTGCATTCTGCCGCAGCATCTGTGAGAAGCTCGAGTGCTGTCCAAACCTGTTTGGGCCGACAAGCTTTGGTGAGAACTCCTGCCCTGACAACTGCTCTGGGCTCACCAAGACCAAGTACAGTAAGTAATTATAGGTTCTCTGTGCTTATTTCTTGCAAGAGCCTGCTACTTGGCCAGTATTTGGCTTCTGTTAAAGTACTGGCTTAGTAGCAATAAAACATTGAGCATAGGTACTTGACTTGTTACTCTGCAAAACATGGTAGACTACTGTCTTGTGCGCACTATTCTATTGGAGAAACGAGCTCCACCTGACAAGCAGACTGGTGCCAGACACCCGCCTGTTGGGTAAATGAAAAAGAAACCAATTGCAGCACATTGCAGCCTTGCTTACAGGTGGTGACATCGTACGTCTGGTGGAGCTCGCTTCTCTGATGGTGAACTGTGCAGATCGCAGTTTCTTACTTCATCCCAATAAAAGAGGCAAACACTGATATCAAACATATGTTACGAGACTTAAATGTATAGTCTTGGTATGAGATTTGAACTGCTAACTAAGCCGCAGTAAGCGCAAAGGCAATTTTGAAAGTTGTTTTTGTAAATGTGCAGGTTGTTGCAGCTGCCTAATGCCTCTCAGTTGCATTCTCGCATATTTTTTTGTTATTGTCTCGGCTTTGAAGATTTTAGCATTACGACTGTTCAGCCAATCACCGACTTGTACATGACAAAGGTCCACACTGGCGTCTTGCCTCTGTGCTTGGCATTTGCAAGTTTTTTGCATTACCAGTGACCCACAGTGAGTATGTAGCTGCCTGCATCTAAAGGGATGATTTTACTGGCTGCATTGTAACCAAGTTACAGTGGCGTCTTTAGACATCTTAGACGTACTTGGCAGCATTGAACGCATTGGTGCGACATGCTGCTTTTGTGACATCGTGGTTCTGCATACTGATTGTGTCACTTGTGATAACACAAGCACAGGAAAAGGAAATGCAGCATAAGACCATCGAAATGCCTCACTGCTAAAATGCTCTTTAGGCAGTTTTAGCATACTGAGAAACAGTTTGTTCATCGAGCTGAAGATAGACGTGGTCTCCTTTTGCAGATTTATACATGCAAACACGAAAAATTAAAGTCCAGAAGCGTACCGCAGCATGCACCCCAAGATACTACCGAAATAATTCCCTGGCTAAGCTGTCTCTACAAAGCTTTATAGCATACTGCAGTGTATGATCTGCTACTGCAATGTTCATTTGGTGGTTTTTGTCTGTAAAGGCTTACTTCTCTGTTTACTCGCAAAATTAACTACTGACAAGAACAGGGACATTTGGCAGCCTTTGTTCCTCTCGTTCTGTGTGTGTGCCAAAATTTGTGATGCACCCATGAAACACAGTCGAACCCTCACTTTAACACTTTGAGGCAAAATTTTTTGTTTCACCAAATGTGACTGTTGTAAATTTCAAGTCTTCAGACTGACCCACATTGAAAAAACTTACCGCCACATTTTAAAGTGGCTGTAAAGTGACAAAAGATATTTCCTGTAGGTAAACATGCATTGTTTATTCATGAATACAGATAGGTTTATATAAACACGTATGATGAGAATAAAAAAAACTAGATATGCTCAAATAGATGTATTCTGATTTGGCACTTGGGCAGTAGTCTACATTGGAGGAGTCGCTGCTCGAATCACTTGGAGCAACCGACGCGCACGCTCGTAGTGCAATTGAACCGTGCATGCGAGTGCGTGCAAGAAAACTCAATGGTTGTGTGCCCACCTCCCCACCCCCCCTAAAAAATGTCAGAAGCTTCTGTAATCCTTCATTCCATCACCAACGAGGGGCAGTCAGCTTTTACGAGCCGAGTCTCGAGAAAAGAAATACATGCACGGCAGCATCGTTTGTACTTGCGGCATCGTTTGTACATACCAGCACCCACCTGTGATCAAGTGTAATCGCACCCTTACAAACAATCAATGAACGAGCACCTAGCAGCGACCCTTTGAAAGATCATAAACCAGATAGACATGAGCTTTTACAGATGCAACGAACGGAAACAGTCCGCGAGACAAAACCGAAACTAAACGGTGCGCGTCTGTGCACGTGCGAATGAGCGAGCAGTTGCTCAAACGCCAGCATAAGGAACCCCCTGCTATTAAAACCAAGAGGCTAGGAGTGAAAAAGAAAAAAGGTTCCTTGTATCCACTTAGGGTGGTAGCACTTATTCTGGCAACAAAGAATTGAAAAATTGTTGCGTTTTTCAAACATATACAAATGGTGTTGTAAATATACGGCATCGACCATTTGGGACTTGTTTACAGCACCGTATATTTACCTCTGTGACACAGAAAGGGGTTAATGAAGTCGAAGCCGATGCACAAACACCTTTGTTATATCTAGTATTTGTTATAAATGTACTCACAAAATAAAAAAAAAATTGTTATCGGGTCTATGCGAAACGAATGCAAGCACGATGCCTCTTGACAGGTAATCAAGGAGTTTCCCATTGATTTATTATAGCCTGTCATGTGCTTGTCGTGTGAATACATTGCACGTGAACAGCACTAAATTACATACACGTACTTAACGCCATCATTAATATCATGATTAATATCATGCATTCATGATATTGCTGTGGTTGCATTGGATTGGCACATTGGTATGCCAGTTGTGGGCCAGCCAAGCCAAGCCATTGTCCAGAGCATGCATGTGCATGCAGACTGCGCTGTTTCTCTTGCTGCTGTCACTCAGTATTTGATATTTTTGCTAACAAAATACACATTCAAACTGAAGACATAGTTGGATATTGCGTCAGATATTGCATTCTTGGTTTAATTATTAGCAGTAGGATGCTCATTGAAGTATAGCATAGCCAACAGTAATTTATATTTAGTTTGTCATATCCGATTACGTGTTATATCTGTGTTTGTTATTGTATCAAAGTTTGACTTGGCTACTTTTACTGCTTACTGGGGCTGTAGCAGATGATGTTGCTTTGCTCGAACAATGCACGCTGGTCTGCTTTGTGTGCAGCCTACCACTTTGTGCGCAAGCGGCACAAACGGCAGATGGCGCTCCGCAAAGCGAAGCAGGCACGCTCCGAGAGCCCTGCATCCGGAGCCAATGCCTCGTCCAGCGGGTCCACAGGCGAACTGGGCGAGGGAAAGCAGAGCCGGGTTGACGTCACCATCTCGGTGCGTTACGCATGGCCACTCTTGTCAGTGACATTCCTTTGAACAAGCGCTTACTGCATTATCATTGTGTCTTGGCCGACCTTGCACTTGATCGGTGTACAGTGCTGCAACAGTGCCCATTGTTAGAGCCGGTAATCGTTACAAGTGGCATTACTTTATTGAATACTCGCTCGTAGGAACCGCACCTGTGTAACAGTCACATAGGTACAAGGGTGGTGCTGCTATGTTTGGGCCTAAATATTTTGAGACAAACAGCTGCGAGCTAGGTCCTCTCTCTCTCTCTCCCCCAAGCACAACCTCCATCAACTGCGTTTGAGCTGCACTGTGTCTGTGGCGTATCAGTGCATAACACAGAGACGGATTAATCTCCTCTGTGTATCTGCAGTTCGCAGTAGCAGTGTGTGAATATACAGTTAAGCTTCGATGTAAGAAATTAGATAAAATTGGCAATTTGCTTTCTTATACCGAAATTTCGTTGTATTGAAACTCAACCTTTTATGCAAATAAGTAGTCGCCGGTCGATTTTTCTTACGCAGAAAGGGGCTGCAGAATTTTCCAAATAATTGGGAAATAAAAGGAAACAAATTTGAATTAGAAAGCAATTCATTTTGATGAATTTGGGAGTCGGCGACGAATGATACGGTTTGATGCCACGTCAACAATGTCTTTACATCAGCGGTACAAATGAATCAAAGCCAGCCATGCTTTCGCGTGTACTGCGCCTCCGCAGCTGATAGCGTTGCCCACACTGGGACGACACTATCATGAAAAGAACCGGCAGTGGGGAGCGAATGCTTCGTCTGCCTCTTGCTCCAGCGAGTCACCGAAACTTGAGATTATGCAACCTCCAATACTAAATGAGCGGGAAGACAACTGACTTGATGCCATGCTGTCTTGGCATGCCCACTCTTTGCACGTGCAGCAGATTACGCTAAAGCAGGGTGCGTGGCTGCGTATGCGCTCAGTTGCGCTTACGGCCATGCGCAGCCATGGCTGAGACGCGCACCAGATATTGCGACGTGTGCCAACTTATCCCTTTTTTTTAGACAGCTTAGCCCGTGCTAGCTGGGACACAGGCTGGAGCAGAGCTGTAATTAGGGCTAGTGCATTAATTTGGACTTCCCTTTGATAAGAGTAGACTGTACTGCATATCTTGGAAGTTACTCATAGCCTGTTACAATCTTTTTATGCAATGCTAGTAAACTCCTGAGCATGCACAGCACCATCTGTTTTTGGCACATTTATAACCATTAAACTTCGTAATACATTTTAATATTATATATTCAATTTGATATCCAGCTTTATTGGTTCATCAATTAAATATTCGATTCGACATCTAGTACCATTTGGTATTCGCACTCCCCTGTATTTTATTTCAGCAATTCCTTGCAGCACTGTGGAAGCTACAGGAATTCTTAGCCAATAGGGAGGCCGAATGCCCCCTCGAGATGTGTTCATCCGCACCACGTGGCCTGCTCCGTGCTGCTTGATATCCGGTCGGTGCATGCTCCATGATTGGCGGATTGACGTGAAAAATGTTCTGACGCCGTAACCATGACCTGCGTTTACATCCATGGGACAGCAGAGCTTTGATTTACCTGTAGTTTGCTTTCCCTGCAGTTACCTTGCAGCCTCCTTAGCAAGTAGCAATGCAGATCGCTCTTATAGATGTTCACCTGTGCCGCTGTGTCTGCTCAGCATCTACGTGGTGTTTGCTCACCGCCGTCATTGTGTAGCATACTAGATGAGGGTAGTAAATTAAAGATAAAGCGAACAATTAGGCCTTTACAGTGTTCCGCATCGTCAGTGCATCACCAGTGCTAATGCTGTGGCTCCGTCTGCTAACTAGAAATCAAACTTGCTTCACGGCTCCTCACCATGTCTGTAGTCCTAGCAGCGTGAAAAAAAATAAAGAAAAGCCAATCTCAATAATTCCGGCAAAACATACCTAATGTTTTGTTCTCAGCTTGAGATGAGACTAAGCGATGACAGATTTTGCAACTTGCCTCTTGCCGAGAGGGCGGAGAACTCAGGTGAAGATATTGTTAATATGGCATGAAACTCTATATTTATTCACCAGCTCTTAAATTCAATATAATGAAAACATTTTTCTCATTGATATTAGTTTTTTTCCAGCTTCCAGATAATCAGGAAAAATTTACGGTATCACTTGTGTAAGGAAAATTTACCGGCAGCTGTACTTATTTGCATAAGAGATGTAATATCAATATAACGAAATTTCAATGTAATGAAATAATGTGTCACTTTCACCGACTTCATTATATTGAGCTTTAACTATGTTACACCATGTATTGGTCTTCGGTGATTTCTGCAGTTGATTTTTAGAGAGAAGCCGTCTACTAAGCTCTAGCGAAATCGGCATCCCAGTGCCCCGCATCTTGTCCTATCATGCTGGGCATATAGTTTTGTGCTATGTATGTATTTCATATAGGGCATCACGAACGTGGGCACTGTGCTTTTATGTACTGTACATGCTTTTGTAGTGAGTTTTTATCCCTCTGGCCTCATTTGGGAAGTAAGTGGGTGTTCTGAACTGAAACATTCCATTCATGTTATATTAGAAAAACATTGGCAGTTTTGTTATTGTGCAACTTTACATGGGGCGTAAACTCAGAATCCACGTCTGAGGATGGTTTCATCTCACAATAGCGCACTTGTGGTGAATCAGATTGCAGCTGCTCTGACTCCGCATCTACATGTCAGCGACGAGTGAGGTAGCAAACGAAGTCATAAAAATAGACTTCCCATGGTCGTTGCACATGGCTGCAAGCGTGTCTGCTTTGTGAAAGCAGATACCAATTTATTTACTTTTTATTTGCCTACGGTTCAAACTCAGGAAGTCCGGGCTCAGATCTATGCAAAAAGAAAGTGGGCCTTGCATGAGAACATCTGGTAATTCACAACGACTGTATATGTCTGAACATGTAGGCAGGTCTGTACAAGCAGATGAGGACAAGAAAAAGATTTAGCAGACACGAGCACCAATGTCCGTTATTTCTTCCTTGTCCACTTGTACTCTATAGTCTTCAAGTAATGGATAATCACTTGCCCAGTTTTTACATGCACAGATTTTTTGTTTGTTTGTTTGGGTGCTCATAAGCAAATAGCATCTAACTCCCTAACATGTGTCCCCTTGAATACTTCCTGAATTTCCTGTCTGGGTGTTACATTGTGCAGTCCGTAGCATCTCCCTGGAAACTGTTCACCTCTCTCTCGTCACAAGTGGTGCTCTGATTCACTTGCAGGCATCTCAGCAAGGTGCAGCTTCCAAGGAACTCAATGCCACTTCTACCTCTAACACTAACACCACCACCTCTGCTGCTGCTGCTGCTGCCGCGAAAAAGTCGGAGCGGCTGTCAAATCGCCCAGCCACACGGCCGCCCACTCGGATTGGACATCGACCACCTGGCCGACCGCCTGGCCGACCGCCCAAGTCTGCTAACAGGCAGTGCGTTACTTTCTCCATAACTCGTACAGTCTCTGGTATCAGTGTGAGCTGTTGTGCTTGAAAACTCAGAATGCTCGTAATTTCATCAGTGATGATTGACTGAGGGATCTCGACTAACCACTTTCCAGGGGTGCTTTTTTTTTGCATCATGTGACTCTTAAAATGGGTGGGAGACAGGGGAATGATGCACACAAAACATAAGTTTATAATTTGAGCAAAACTAATACAAAGCGACCATAGAAAACCGTCACTGCATATGTGTTGCAAGTACTCGAATAATACAAGCTGTAATATGACACATACAGTCCTGGCTATATCAGAATTCCTGACAGTTTAGGTGTCATGGTTGATGTGTTGGTTTATCAAGACAACTGCTGTGACACAGGACGAGGCTAATAGTCTGGTAGCTGCTGTAGCATATCACAGGGCCTGTCCTGGTCTTTTACTGGCTTACAAAGTTTCTTTGTAGGATAAGAGTGGCTTTTTTGGCTTTGTAAAAAGGTAATTTACTAATACAGCTCAGATTATTTTTTTTAGTGTCCCTTTAATGAATCGATGGACAGCCTGGGCATTGGCCTAGCTAATCAGCAATCACTGGAAGTGAAATTAGTCGATCCAGAATACGGCCCCAGCTTGAAAACTTAGCTTGTGAAAGGAGTAAAAAAATATTTGCTAAAATGTTAAGTGAGCTCTCTGCTTTTAGTGCGAGCTGCCCCCAAAGATTGAACTTCCTACAGCGAGCCTTGGCTGACTTTAGCACTGTAAAATTTTATTTACGGGCCACTAGCTGACCAATGAGGGCTTTTCCTGTCAAAAGCATGAAATGCCAGTTTCTGTTTTTGACATTGGTCATTTACATGAGTGAGACGAATAAACCGAGGTGCTCGATTTAAAGCTACAGGAAGGGAAGAGACAATGAAGCCAGGGAAAGCACGGGGGAAATTAGTTAATAATTTCACTTAAGTGTAGAAGTGATGTGGAAAATGGAAAAGAAAAGAGAACTTGCTGGTGGGAGCCATGTCGGTTATGTGTGACTTGCATGCTGTACACTTTCTTGGGCATTTGTGTATGTCTACTAGACCTAATCCTAGAAGTGTTAGCCAGCGCCACCTGTCATGGCTGGAGCGATGGATGTGGAACACCCTTTCAGCCTTTCAGTTGTAGGCATCAGGTAGTACCACATGAACACAAGAGCAGACAGGCTTCATGTGGTTTTAAGTAGCAAAGGGTTGTGCCCCTCAATTCCTCTTATTTTTATAGCCCATTCAATAAGGAGGGTCTCAACTTTGGCTGTCTTGATGCCATGAGATAACATATGAGGGTGTATTGGTCAAAACTTCATTGCCTTCTTCTCAGAAATCCTAAATGAAATTCAAAACAAGGAAACAGGTGTTTTAAATAAATGATTAAATAGTTAGTGATAAATAAGGTGAGGGTCACCTGCCACTGAAAAATTTGGCTTTCCCGCTCAATGTTGGCACTTTCCGCGACAGGAGGGAATTATTCATGAGCACTTAATATTCCTTGGAGGTGTCTCTTCCAAGTACTAATGATCAGGTGTAGTGTTGCTTGGCTTCTGTGATGATGAGAAAACTGGTGTGTTTAGCGTTACATGGCTGACAGTCAGATAGAAGCAATAAGTGTTTCGTGAGGGCTGGCGTTGCTGTTGTTGAGCGCTCTGTGTCCCTCTTGGAACGTCCGAACGCAGGCCTCCTCCTCCCCCTGTCAGCTCATCCTGTGGGTCATCAAATGCACCACCACCGGACGATCGGCCTGGCGTGCGCACGCGGGGTGCGCGCCTGCCCGACTTCAAGACCCTCAACTTGGACCTGCGTTGGCAGAAGCCTCTGCGGGCACGTCTGCTGTCCAACAAGAAGCAACAGCAGCAGGCATCACGCTCGGACACCCCAGACTCTCTGTCCTCTGAGGGCACCGCTGAGGCAAGTGGATGGCCGTCGGGCCGTTTTTGTGGCAGGAGCCATATACAGTATTCTCATAAGTATAATGTGAGCGTGTTTTATGTGACTACTATCCTGCTAAAGCACCTTGCCTTAGGCACCGCAGTTGTCTAAGTGGCTACAACATTCTGCTGCTGAGTATGAGGCTGCAGGTTCGATTTCCCTGACTGCATCCTCGTGGGACAGCATGTAAAAGTGTTCACATACTACTTTGATTCAGGTGCACATAAGGCAAAGTTAATCCAGGGCCCTCCACTATGCTGTCTCTCAGAGCCCCAGTGCTGTTCCAGCCATGTTTAACTTTTGTTGACATTGGTTATAAATGAGTAGTATATGCTACTGAAGCAATGCTGGCAGAGCTGCAGGTGTGGTAGTTTTCTACATTTATTACAAACTGCCTTTCAGTAGACTCTCTTTAAACGAAACCTCAAGGGACAAGGGAAATTGGTTCCATTTATCAGGAGTTCCATTTACCGAGAGACAAA
Source organism: Dermacentor albipictus (assembly GCF_038994185.2). Classification (NCBI taxonomy): domain Eukaryota; kingdom Metazoa; phylum Arthropoda; class Arachnida; order Ixodida; family Ixodidae; genus Dermacentor; species Dermacentor albipictus. The sequence goes on from NC_091825.1 coordinate 56,738,907, forward strand.
GCTGAATACAATTGCATGGATACAAAACCAACCAACCACGAGGATGGTGTTCCTTTGTTTAAGCAATTTCCATTTATCGAGGTTTCGCTGTATTGTGCTTTCACAGATTACGTATGCACCTTGGATACGACACAAATCCCATATCACAGCCTCCGAGATTTTTGGCCCGCCATGGATGCCGCCTAACCTCGGAGGTTGTTTCAAGGACATGTGCTGGTTCTCAATTGTACGGTTTCTGTGTCACATCCTGCAAGTAATAATGACTGTGTATTTTTCCAGTTTCTATATCAAAACCATAAATTCTTGAGTTCCTCATGTTGCAGCCACTCATACGTCAAATGTAAAATTTTGTAGGAAGGCTGCCCTACATTTTCACTACATGAAACTGGGAACCTTGCGCTGTCCGCAGTTTCATTGCAGTTGGCTTTTAAACCTCGCAAATAAAAACATCTGTGCTTTGTTTGGAGTTACCTGGGATAGCACCTTGTGTTAAGTTCAGAAAAAAAAAAAGAAAATTAGGACAGAACTCAACTCCGATGACCATTCAGGTATGAGAACCGCCAAAATATGTCATGCATGATGTGTACAGCTTCTACGTTGCATTTTCGCAGTCCTGACCTAAATATTGTTGACTTCCATGCACTATGTTTTCCTTTGATATGTCACCATTTGGTAATGTTCCCACATCTTATATAGCATTTGAATGTGGCGTACACTTAAATTTAGAGTTGCAGCAAGCCAGTACTCTGCAACAAGCGGCCGAAGTTTTGCAATAAGCAAGTGAAGTTGCACAAGTCCAAGCACTGCTCAAGCATATCTGGAGAAAACGTGCAACGAGCATTTGGCAAAGCACCCAAAGAAGTGTGTACAAGTTAAAACCTACCAGGAACCACACACATATTGGGCCAGATCTGCCAAGTGCAGGGCTACATTTATTTTGGGGCTGACAAGGGTCTTATATACATTGCATTATCTCTGGTCCCCTTTAGTTAGCTTCGCCGCAGTTGAGCCGTGTTATGCGATGAAGCATATGCAAACTATTGTGGTGAGGCAGAGTTTAGAGGGGTCACTGTCACAGAACATTGCACGTGTCGCTTAATTATCCACATGCGTACACACCATCCTCGGTCATAGTATGAGAGCTGAGACATCTAATAACTGTGCTGTCAACCATACAGAGCAGTCTCTGACATTGCTGTGGTGATTTGCGGCCTTTCTGAGGGTTACATTTTACCTGCCGGTAAGTTTTTTTTTACGGTGATCCCTTGAAAAACATATCAACAAATTGGGCGAAGCAGTTAGTATTTATTCGCAGCATGAAAAATTGCTAATTAGAACAGCAATGCAGTTTGCAGCACATTTTGAGTATGAGTTTCTTCAATCTGGTGCTGGGCACAGGATTTCTATCAAATGGGAAAACTTACCATACCGACTGGCTTCAATGCTGCAAAACATGTTCTTTAAAGTTGTTAATTAGTGAATTTACATTACTTGTCACTCCACTGCATTTTTTGAATGAAGTGGAGTGTGAAGCAAATTAGGGCAATGAAAGTTTGCCATGCAGCATGGACATTGTTGACTTATGGCAGCTGCTCTGCGATCAGGGCGGTGCTCCCAGTGATGTGACGCTCGAGGACTTTGTCTTCAGTGATGCTTGCGCTGTGATAAATGAAGAGCTGGACGATGACGCAATAATCCAGAGCGTCGCAGACACAGGCCTGGAGGATGATGACTCGGATGAAGAACTCCAGGTTGTAGCAGCACAGCTATAATGAAACAAATCATGAATGTGCCAGATCTCCTCCGCACGCACGCAGGCTTGCACTCGCATGAGGAGGCCTTGGTAGCTCTGCCAACTTACGAGCGCCTTATAAACCTGACACTCGTGAAAAGCAAGTGGCAGGTTAGGCTGGCGGAGTTATTTGCTTCCACCCGAATCGGATGGAATTGCTCTTTAAGGTCAAATAAATATGTATTCCAGCATTCATGAATTCGTTAGCTTCCCGATTAGTATGTTTGTTGCCCACAAAGTGCCAGCTGCCAGGAGTGCTCTCATCTTTATTTGCACTGCGGAAATATATGAATCTCGATTTAACGAAACTTGTAATTTAACAAAGTTTTTTCGTGTGCAAATAGGACTTTGTTAAATTAAGGTTCGGCTGTAGTAATAAGGAAAAGGGAACAAAATGATAACTTGCTGCAGGTTTGAGCTGGACTCGCACCTGCTGCATGCTTACTGTAGAAGACCCCACTTGGAGCAAGATGTCTTATCAACTTTCATTCCCCTGTTGCTTATTATTCCTACATTTCAGTTAGAAAGAAAAGTTATTTTTCCTATGCTTTTACTGGCATCTTTGCCTGTTGGTCTCATTCATTTGGTTCCCCCTTTATTCTTCTCGTTTGCTTTAGTATGTGTGTCATATGGGCTTGTGTACCTTCACTTCATATTAATTTCGCTTCTTAGCTTTCTGTTCTCAATATTCCTTGTGGCAGATCTCTTGAGTGAAACAAGAAGAAAAAAGGAGAACTTCATTCTCCTCTTTCTTGTACAGTCGGCACAAGAGGCATCTTCGCGGTCGTTATCGTCGTTGGTGAGCACACAGCAGCAGCAGCAGCAACCAAAGCCCCACATTCCCCACCTGTGCTTGGAGTCCAATCCCATTGAGTGGACGGTCGGGGATGTGGCCCGCTTCGTCGCCGGCACCAACTGTGCGCCCCTGGTTCGTGTCCTGCAGGAACAGGTGAGCCCTCCGCATGTTCACAAACTCTCCCCCTCCTTTACAAATATGGGGACACTGAAGAGAAGCACTAAATCAGTTTAAAACTGATAAAGTATTCTTCTAAAACTATATTTTTGTCATTTGTGCGAGAAGGTTGCTTACTAGAGGAGAAAATTAAGACCAAGCTTGCTAAAGTTCGTCGTGATAAATCCCAGTGCTGGTAAGTCGGTGTAACTTCATTGACTTCGCTGTTTTCTCGCATTTGGGTTGTGGTGTAATAGAAGTTCTCGAACTGTGTCAAGCTCACTCTTTGCCTTTTTGAGAATACGATCTAGTCCCTCTTTGCTGATAAAGAATTAACTGTGCCCTAACAGATACCATTGAAATTCATGATGTCGCAACAAGTTGGTGCAGGAATTTCAAGGTGGAATTGCCACCCGTCTTCTGTTCTTGCATTTCTTCTGGTTGACCAAGCCTCCTCTGGTTTCCCTTGGTATTGTAGAAAGGCAGTGTGTACTAATACAGATCCACTTTTTTCCCTCTTTAGTGTCCCTTAAAAGTAAAGCCCCCAAACAACCTCTCAAAATTTTTTACACATTTCAAACGAACATGCTGCACATCAAGCAAAGAATGCAGTAACCATCGTCTTTGGCAGATGCGGCGGTGCTAGGTGCCGTGATAATGCCACTAGTTCAGAAAAGCAATCCTGTGTTCCTTTCCTGGCGTTTTCGGTGTCTCCTTCATGTTTCGTGACGTTAACAAGGTGCTCCAGATGACAACGCCAACATGACGAAAGCCGATTGTGTGTTCCGAGAATGGAGGGAGGCATGCCCACTACGTGTCATCAAACCTCTTATGGAGCTTCCAGACAATTAGCTTCATGCAGAGAGTGATTAGGGGCCAGCAATGGAGGCTCTATTCTTCTTGCGTGTTACCCGTAGCTTTACTGTGCTGCATAAAGTCGGTGAGCATTTGTGGCAAGCAGAAGCAAGCAGTGAGTGGAGAGGGTAGCGAAGGAGAGCAAGAAACCCTGGCAAATGCGTACTCGTTCATCAAACCCCTGTAACTTTGCTATTACTGTTCCATTTCGAAAAATTCTTGCGGCTATATGTTCATTACAGACTAGTACACATCAGCCACTGCGTAACTCATTGTCAAGCTCAGGGTGCTGTAGGGGCCCTCTAAATTTAAGCTGCATTCCTAAAGTACGCTGCTGCAATAGCAAAACGGCCATTCTTGCCATGGTGGGATGCTTGGTAAGCCAGAAGAGGTTCAACAACAAAAAGAAGACGGGTGGCAACACTGCGCTGAATTTTCTGCGCAAGTTCGATGTGATGTCATAAATTTGGACAGTGTCTGCTTGGGTCTACTTAATCGTTCATTCGTAATGAACTGAATCACGTCGTAAAGGATTAGAGAGATCGTAAAGGATTAGAGAGAGAGACTAGCAAGTTTGGAGAACTTTCCTGCTCTTAAAACGGCACAAGAAACGCTCGTATTCTTCAAAATCTGTGACGTCTCACCGACGTACCTGCGCTGGGGTTTGGGCTCGTTAGTCAGACAAAGCTAAGTTCCGCCTTCATTTCCTCCACTAGCAATTGACTCACGTCTGCGAAATGAACAGCCACTTCTGCTGCGAGGTGGGGCTTGGAAGCCCAGAAGCAAAAAAAAAAGAAAGACTGGTGACAGCTGTGCTCATTGACTTGGATGCCATTTGTAAGCTGATACAGATGCGTAACACCATTAATGCGTCATCACCCAATTGATCTTGCGCTTTCCTCTTTCTCTCGTCTGCACAGGAAATTGACGGCCAGGCTCTACTGCTGCTGACACTACCAATGGTTCAAGAGTTCCTTGAACTTCAGCCGGATCCTGCCATCCAGTTTTGCCAGCTTCTGGAACGGATAAAACTGGCCTTCTACCTCCAGTATGCCAAGTGAAGCAACATGGTTGCTATGGACATTCGTGACTAAGGAATAGTGTGATTACCGGTGGCGACATCAGCTTGGCATGTGTCTCAGTTTCCTCTGCTCCTCTGTGATGGTAGCAGATGAAAATACTTGTGGCTATTCTATGGGCACGGGTTGCTGATGTCAAATTAGGTGTGATATCAAACCCAGAGAGTATTTACTGATTAGGCATGAGTGGAGTGTTTCCTCATATGTGACCACGCTGTATTAGCTGGCTGGTGACGAGCAGGGACCTTGGTGAAGACTTGCCTGGGTGAAAAGAATCGTCCTGTGATTGTTTCTTTTGCCCACTTACAACATTTTGCTGTCACAGCAGTCCTTGGTGCCTGGAGCACTGATTTATCATGCACAGCTGGTGTGGGGATTTGCAAAACGTGGTGGTAGCGTGAGAAAAGTTCTTTGAATGAACAGAGAAGTGTGTGCTTTGGGTGGTGCCTTACTTGAGTTCCATTTTGTCAGGTTTGTTGGGCTGACAGTTTCTGAAGGTGGCAATCTGTGATGCTGAAGCGATTGAGTGACAGTGTGTGCAGACAGCCAGCAGCCCTTGTGGCATCTTCCTTAGAGAATACCATAAAATCCTGCATGTAATACTAGGCATTGTATTGGATTTTGGTACACTTCCACTTTGTTCGTGTCTGCTGTCTTCGTAAACGTTTTGCCCATGGATGTTTGATAGCAGTTACTCTTGGTGCTATCATTAGGTGAAAGTGTCTGATTGGTTGCCTATTTGACATGGCACCTGGACATTATAATGGCAGCAGAACTTTTGAAAGGCAATCCCATGCATGAAGAGCAAGCGGTAGTTCCTTATGTTACTTGTTTTATCCTTGGCAGTGGATTGCCTTGCATAGGTACATCACAACGCAAGAGCAGATGTCAAGGGAAGCAGCAGACTCACCTGTCTTGGACTTGACAGTGGCCTGTGATTGTAGAGCGAGCTGTTAGATTGCAAACAAACTTTCACTTGCTATACTGAGCTCAACATTCACTCTTGTGAGGTACGCAAGACTTGGCCTCCTCATCCTTGCTGATATGATCAAAGATGTCCTTGTGCTGTGCATTTTAAAAGTGCGAAAGCAACACTGTTTGTCTTAGCACTTGTACTTTCTTTGGGGTGTGATTTTTACTGCTCAGCGATAATCATCCATCATGTATCCATCATGTATCCATCATATTGGAAAAACAATGGGACACTTAAGCACACGGGGTGTTACTGACAGGAAACGATGTGGTACACAGTAGTAAATTGATTACATGCAAAATCGATGGTAATTATTGTCGATAGGTAAAATGACACCCTAAAGGGTATACAGTTTGTAAGAGTGTGGTTCTTTGACATCCAGTTTGCCAGCTTTTGTGACTTGCAGTGCCATTAACAGTACACTGTAAGACTATAAGGAGGTGCTCCATTTTCCGGCTCCATTCTCGAGAGTTCTCATGCTCTTGAATGAGCACTCTGATTGGGCATGCGGAATCTGCAAAATGGAGTTAACTAGGGAACGTGGCTTTACGCCTGCTTAGAGGACTGACTGGTAATTCCTCGGTCCTTTGTGTATATGTGAACGCTTTCACAAATATTGTGGGCATTTGCATTCAATCTGCTAGGTGTTCTAGCTTGTATTGCCATTAAAACTCTAAGAACAAAATGGAGTGTTCTCTTGGCAAATTCTGTTTCTGAAAGTTCTCATAATTTGCAATTAAGTATGTTCACTCTTATTTGACATGAGTACTCTGAGCAAGGGAGTTAAACATGGCACAATCAGTTACTCAGGTAAAGGAGTGATCAGTATGCCCTTTGTAGAGTGGATACACTCTTACAAAGGTTTACACCCTTTAGGGCTTATCTTGTGCCACAACAATAATCATCATCTACCTTGCTTGCGTTTCCCTTTTTGAAAACTTGGCCCTCACTGCTTTCCTGTTGAGAATGCAGGGTTACCCTGATAACATGCAAGTCGTTCGTGACTTGGAAGTACCGGGCTCGCAGCGGGCCAAGACAGATGACGATATTGTTGTGGGACAAGATACGACCCGGAAGGTGTAAACATTGTTAAGGGTGTGTGTGAATCTGTGCCCAATTACAGCTTGCTTCCTCTGAATGCTGTCGAAGCAGACCATAAATGTCACAGTAGAGTCGTTGTATTTTGTCATGTAATCTAGGCTTTTCAAAGTGGTAGTGATTGCAGTCACAGTTATAATGCGTGGGATCAGTGTAGCCATTGGGGCCAATTGTGAGAGAAAATGCATTCGCACAGAGTACATTTCAGCATAAGTTTTAATGATGTTTATATTTTTTTTACTTTTTGCCTTATTTACATCCTGTCATCCTACCTCCTTTTAAGTCTGCTTTTATTCATGGCACCTACGCAAAGTCCTAAGCCATAAATTTACATGAAAAGTGTGCTACATTAGTATTGATTCTAGTATAATGTCACTATTTCTTCTTCTCTAGTCGAAAAAAGTGTGGCTGTGATGCATTAGGCATATACGGCATTAGTGAAAACTTTATCTGCAGGCTTTTGTGTTAAAATTAGGCTGACATTAGTCATAAACTGCTCACGTTTTTCTCCTTCCTAGTGGATGACCCTGTACTCATGTTGTATAACTTTCTCTAGAATTCCTCCGATAATTTTGATTAGAAGTACTCATTTAAAAACATTAGCCAACAGGATCACCTTAAGCACGATAAAAACTGACACAACCAAACATGTAGACCTCCGTGCGACAACTGGGCTTACGCTACATGTCATACAGTTGCATCGAGGATCTGCCTAGCTCTCTTCATTCTTGGCAACTGCATCATGTCAGCCGTGGGACTGGCTGCCGTAGCTAGCCTGCTTCGAATGACTGATTGCATCATGGCATTTGTGTCGTGTCATGGGTTCCAGACCAGACACTGCCCGGTTGCACAGCTCGCCATCATACTTCACACCAAGCTGGTGCTGTTCACCTCACTGTTTGTTGTCATTCTCTCTCTCTTTTTTTTTTACTTCATGCAGGGCTTGCCCTGAAGAAGTGAGCTTATGGTTCCTTCACCTTGTGATTGGGCTTACAGTGCCTTTGACTGGTCATTTCACTGAAAAGGTTGTGTGAAGAAGAAAATACGCTTTTTTCTAAGAAAAAAAAAAATACTGCTCCAGGAGGGATGTTGAAATGTGATTATCGCTGTTAGAGGCTGTTTAGCCTTGTAGTAGGGCTTAATGTTGCATTACATGACTCCGTAAGCCCGCCAGAGTGCTCATGAACAACCAGTCAGAGATGCTGTCAGTGTACATGCCTCAACAAGACAGAAGTAAAAGTTTAAAGCATATCACACTTGCGTCTTCTGGTTCCGATTGTTGATTCTGTACCATGCCACACGGTGTGTGAGGTAATTTGCCAGGGTTAGCTGAGATGAGCAAGCTCCGTGTGTGCATGACAAACGGATGACAGACTCGACAAGCGGAACACATTATTGCAGACAAGCTGATATGGACAGTGTTGCAGCAAGCATCCGGACTAGCGCCCTAACCACTGTCGATGTATACAAACTATCAATTACCACTACACTAATCAACTGCGAGTGGCCTGGCAGGCTGTGCAACACACTCCGAAAGTGCCAAAAGAAGAGTAACTTATCCATCATGACTGCAGTGTGGGCAGCTAAACATGTGCTTGGAAATTTGACCATACGCACTTTTCCTTGCCGTCAGATATCGAGAAATAGAAAATGTAAGCGCGGTACTGCACCTACTCTTGGACACAGTGCAATTGCTGCTTTACACTTGCGTACTGTCATGTCAGCAGAAACTGTAATATTAAAGTTCACTGAGGCATGCTCAGGCTTCTACACACAAACATATAGGTAACTATAGACGCAGGTGGCAATAAATTTTGCACAGTAAATGATGCAAGATTTGCTGACTACCATAAGGCACCAAAGGAACACTTTTGTAGAGCCAGGTTTTAGCACGTGAGAGTTTCCGTCATAATAGCAGCCTGTGCTTTGAGACAGCCAAGTTACTATTGGAAACTAAAAAAAATGATGTCATTTCTGTAACACTGTTGGCATTTGCTGCTATTGGAAATGTATGTGAGACACATAAGTGTTAGCAGTGGCGTTAATATAAATTGGTGATCCTATGGTGCAAGTGTGAGATGATTCCACTAACTTATGAATGAGTTGGACCACTGTTTTTCTTGCAGTCAATGTGTTCATTATGTGTTTGGCAGATTTTATGCTTGTCATCGTTTGTGTGACTGAAAGCAAATCAGTGGACACTTTTCGCAGGTGTGCAGTTTGCATGTGTGTGTGTTGGCCAGTTGAGAGTGAGGACATCAAACGTTATACCAAAGTGCAAGAATGTTGTTACCTATGATCAAAAGTTTAATGCATATGTTATTTTTCTCTGTGAATAAAGTGCACCGTCCGAAGAATGTGTGTTTTCTTTGCTTTGTTTTCTTTTATGTAATGCACTGTAAACTTCAGTGCAACCCCAGATTCTGCAAAGATCTAGTCAGCTACACTTGCTACACTTAGGGAAAGCGTGCTGGCTATTGTCGCTGGTGGCTGTAGGTGCATGGTAGACTCTATATAAGATGAATGTGACAGGAACTTGCAAATTTGTCTGTCTTATCGAAGCTTAAATTAAAGGTCCCCTCGCTAGGCCCTGTGGGAAGTGTAGTTCTTTTGCTAAAGTTGAGGGGTACTGACATACTCGTTTTGACTCCTAATCTTTTGCATTAAATGAAGGTCCTAGATCTCTAAACCCTAAAAAAAATACTGGCAAGCCTCAGAACACCCTAAATAACGTAATATAATAGCTTTTCTACAGACTGTTCAGTTTCGTTTCCCAGGAAGTTACAGTGTCGTGTTGTCATGACGCAGAAGGTGGTCACATGTGAACAGGACATGCAACGTTTTGGCACTTGCTCAGACTCATTCGTTTGCCTCCTATGCTTCTAGCCGCTGTTAGGTTTGACGTAGCAGCACAGCAGACGACCAAGTGAGTGTCAAACATCTCAATGTCCTGGCTCCCACATGGTGACCTTCTGCCTCATGATGTCACGATGCAGTAGCCTCCTGGGAAATGAAGTTGGCTGTAAAAAAGCTACTACATTGAATTATTTAGGGCGCTCTCAGGCTAGCCAGTACTTTCCTGGGGTTTCAAGGTTTCAAACCTTTATGAACGCGAGAGCGTTAAGGGCTCCATGTCACAGAAAATCCAGCGGCGGCTTCTTGCATCCAGCGTCGACCGTTGTTTTGGCAAAAATCATTCCAAACCACGCATACCCGACCATGCAGGCCGTCTGTGTAGTGCAAAGTTAATGAACTCATTTAATTTCTCAAAGCAAAATGCGTCGGAAAAATTGTAAAGTGCTACTTACGCACAAGCTACAGACATGATGACATCAGATTGTAATTTGAATATACAAGAACACATAATTCTGCTATGCAGAAACTCAAACACAAATCCCTTTTCCAGCGTTTCTAGCATTCATAGAGTGGTGCACCCGGTTCCTTGCAGCACCTCCAGATGGTGCTCACCTCAGCCCCATCGCGCCCCACACAAGAGGCCGCATTTCTATCAGAAAGCTTGCCTTCTTGCATAGCATTCGCCGCCAGCGTTTCCCCGTAAACATTACAGTTGCAAAAGCTGCAGTTGCCGGGAAGTGTGAGAAGCAGTTGGAGACCTTTGAATACTATTGCGTTCCACTCTTAAAGACGAAGCTTAAGCGTCCTCCAAATTTTTTAAAGAAAAAAAAAAAATTGGCGGCGCATTTGTTCTCCCTTGAGATGATTGGCGACATCAATGTGATTAGCAATCTGTCTTATGATGGGTGTGTAATTAGTGACGTCTTATATGCTAGGATGGTTATTATCAAGAACAGCGCATACCCAGTGGGACACACCCAGCGATTCAAGCTGGCATTGAAGAGGTTGATTGAAGAGGGGTGCATAATCAGGGACACGTGCCCAGTGACCCCAAGTTGGCATGGAAGGAAAACGGTTAGATCCGGGCATAGATACCGGAAAGTGAAGTGTTATAAGAATGTGGTAATGGGCATTGAAAATGAAGAGAAGAAACTATTATATAAATGCTGCTTTTATGTGCCACACACGGAGCGTTCTGCTAGAATTTTCGCAGCGAAGCTGTCTATGGCTACCCTCCAGAAAAATTGTGGCGGTGAACAGGAAACGCCTTGCGACAAAGCCTCGCGAATGCTTTGTAGCTTTCAATTTATTGTAGGCATCTTGGAAGAAATACTGAAATTGGTTGCTAAGACGACTCTATCATTATGCCGAGTATCATTTACTTGTCATAATTAGTTCACAGTGAAGCTGTAAACGTTACAGAATTCCCATCTGCTGTCAATGCATGGGCACCTAGGGGAGGGACTGTAGAAAATGGCTGCAACTCTTGTTTTATCAGAACTATACTGAAACATATTATATGACAATTAGCCGCTAAGATGACTCTTAACATTACACCGAGACTAACTTACTTTTCGCAATTACATAGTTCACAGTGAAGTTGTAAATAGTGTGAAATTACTGTTTGCTGTCAATACATGGGCTTCTATGGGAAGAAAACAGACAGCCCCATGTTTGTCCGCTAGAATAAAATTCTAGTCCAAGTTTCATTCAGCTAATTAACTAGGAAGTATGCTCAATCACAAATGACAAGTGGGACAAAAACGTGAAAACGTACCGATACGCGAGCGACACTGAAAATGTTAAAGGGACATTAAAGGGAAACCTTAATTCAGTTTAGACTGATGAAGTAGTATACTTAAAAAATCTATTTCTTTAATTTTGGGGTAAGAGGTTGACCACTAGATGATAAAACGAAAGCCAAACAACTTTAAAGTTTTGTGCCGGAGCACCAGCACCAGTATGCCAGCGAAATGTAATGAACCTCAATATATTTCAGGTATTTTGGCTGCTGTGGCACTGCAAAAGTTTTTAAAACTTGCAAAGTTCAAGATATGGCTCTCTTAGAACACAGTGCAGTCCATCTTCACGAACACTGTATTAGCAGAGCATACCAATAAGTAATCATACGCTTGTTTAGGTTGATATTGTTAAAAATTAAACATTTAATTGTGGGGTTTTACGTGCCAAAACCACTTTCTGATTATGAGGCACGCCGTAGTGGAGGATTCCGGAAATTTCGACCACCTGGGGTTCTTTAACGTGCACCTAAATCTAAGTACACGGGTGTTTTCGCATTTCGCCCCCCTTGAAATGTGGCCGCTGTGGCCGGGATTCGATCCCGCGACCTCGTGAGGTTGATAGGTTGATATTGTTAAAAATTAAAAATTTAATTGTGGGGTTTTACGTGCCAAAATCACTTTCTGATTATGAGGCACGCCGTAGTGGAGGACTCCGGAAATTTCGACCACCTGGGGTTCTTTAACGTGCACCTAAATCTAAGTACACGGGTGTTTTCGCATTTCGCCCCCCTTGAAATGTGGCCGCCGTGGCCGGGATTCGATCCCGCGACCTCGTGAGGTTGATATTGTTATACCCACCCTGTTACAGGCGAAGAAGCCCGAGAACAGTATTGCAAATAAAAAGTAGGGCAGAGCAGATGCAGTCAAAACCCACGATGCCACAAGTCTAGCTGTTCAGGCAAGGCAATAGCTGTACCATTCAAGCAGCATACTCATCGTGGAAAGTTCCGAGGAGTTCCGAGCCATGGACAGAAAAAGTATTTGTCTCCGCAAAGTGAAGAGCCAGCGCTGTCCCTAACTCTCAGTGTGCTCAAATAGCTGCTCAACATTTTCTGGACTGCAATTTTAAAATCTAGCACTCTCAGTGTTGCCCAAGCGCATTAAAGTGGAGGTGTGTCTCCGAACAACTCCTCATCACACAAGTTACTGAAGAGCGTAATCAAAACCTGGTGACTACTCAAGTCCTGTGGTGCTGCCCTCTGGCTGAGTTGAAGGAAGTTAGTGAACATTGAATATATAGCATGACCAAAAGCTTTCTCACACACCATGCACAATAAGCATGATAAGAGCAGCCATGGGAAAAAGGATCAAGTTGAGAGGGATAAATCTGTGCTCCCAGGGCAGACAAATAAAAAATAGCATCAATGATGCTAAAGCTCTTGCATTCCGAGGTCGTCATTAGCACTGCAGTACATGATAAGGTTCCATGTTGGACAAGTGATCAATGCCAGCAGGCATAATGTAAAAAGTTTACCTTACTGGTCAAGCATGGGATGTACCAACCAATGAGTGACATGGAGAGAGAGAGAACTTTACTGGTCCATTATGAAATGGAATGCGTTAAGCGTCTGATGGGGTGGCTCCCTCTTCGCGGGCTCCATATGCTTCCAGGGCCGCCTGGCCCCTGTGGATCAGTCGCAGTTGGTCTTCCAGGGCGGGGCTGGACAGCATGATCTCCCACCGCTCGTAAAGGGTGGGGATAGCAGGGGGGTTAGTTATGGGTATAGGTGGGGGGTGGTCTATGGAAAAATTGCGCTCTCCTATGACGTGCTGAAGGGTGCCTAATGCATTGCAGTGAGGACATGTGTTCTTGTATCTCTCTGGGTATATTTTGTTCTGGAGGCAGGGGTGGGGAAAGGATCCTGCCTGGATTTGCCTGTATATTGTTCGTTCGGCTCTGGTCAAGGAGTGGTGGGGATGTGGGAATGTCTTCCTGCCGTCCCTATAATATTTCACTATATCTACGTAATTTGTGATGGGTTGCCATCCCCCTTGCCCCCTCCTTGTTGGCCTGGGAGTTTAGCGCTTGGACCTGTTGATGAGCATATTCATTGCCCTCAAATGAGGAGTGAGCCAGGACCCAAACTAATTCGATTGCTTGTTTAGGAGGTGTAGCTAGCGACACGGAATCTTGCCTACCTCGCCCTGCCCACTGCAGAGTGGTGCACAGAAGCCTTCATTGCAGGTGTTGCCATGGATGCCTGTCACGCTCTAACTGGTAGTCAGAAACGCCTCATTACATAGCACATTCTCTCTGAGGAGTCTGTCAGTAATGTTTTGCATACCTAGCTGGCCTGCTCTTGGGAAGTATCCATTACGGACGTGGTAAGTGGTGTTAGAGTGTTCACGTAGCCGTGTGTGCTATCCTTATCAAATATGAAATATGTTGGGCACTTACATTAATGAGTAACACTTTTTTTTGCGGTATGCTGCCAAGGTAATGGACAGTTTTAGCAGAGCGTCATTTACGGTCGACTCTGACGTATAATTATGCACACAGGCACAGCAGAAAAATGCATTGATTTCAAGTTTTTGTCGAAAGCATGCCTCTCGGAGACGTGAGCAATGTGCAGACAGCTGGGCTGCAGAACGACAAAGAAGCCACTTTGTTCAAATGACTATGCAGTGGAGCAGGGGCAGCATTCTATGTTTCCACTGCTGGAATGAGCACTGTGCGCCTGTGCACCAGCATTCCCACTGAATGGCTCTAAGCAGAGTGGACCAAATGTGGTCAGCTAAGACCCGCTAGCAATGAAAATAAAAGCTCAACACAGACCTGCGAAAGTATTAATGTGAGCAGTAATTTTTCACACATGCAGTACAGACTCCAAGAAAACAGACTGCAACATCATTTATTACTTAACATGATACAGCATGCACATATGATGGGCCCGTAGTGTCAAGGTATATCATTCTGCACATAACACGTAGTGCTTAAGCTCAAATAAGAGGGTATATAATTTATACAGCAGACGAGAACTACGGCGAAATAATCGCAGATATAGCGTAGATAACGAAAAAATACCGATGCCAGTCAAGGCATCCAAGATGAATTACAGATCAGAAACACTGCTGCAATGGTTGCAGGTGCCCGAACCATGCACAACACAGCTTTACATACGAAAACAATGATGCTAATGTGCCACGACAGATGTGCGCAAAGTAGTACTATTGCGAGCAATTGATCATTCACTACATAATAAATGAACTATAGTTCTAGCAACATGGTATTTGTTTAACATTAGCAAAAATTCCACACCACATGTGACACATGCATAAAGCACAGCCCAGAATGCATTGTGAAGTTGGCAAAAAGAGCTGCAACACTACAAGATCACTGGTACGATGCAAGAAACCTATGCAAGGCACAACCTTGCCACTTGCGAGCGCAACATGTCGGTGCTGCCACCCTTTGCTCTACCCAAGTTCTTCCACCGGCCACAAGGTGGCACTACAATTACTTCCCGTGGCACCGCAATTATTTTTCGTTGCATGCAATATCTACAGCTCCTGAAATAGGCATACCTCACTCCACCAGTTCCACTACCAGCCGTCAGGTGGCACTAGATGATGTCATCTGGTGTTTCTAAGATGCCTTTTGCAAAACAAGATGTCCTCTCACTTCACCAGTTCCATCACCAGCCACCAGGTGGCGATGAAAGATGTCCTCTGGCATTTCTCAGATGTCTTCTGCTACACGTGATGTCCTTTCACTCCACCAGTTCCATCACCAGCCACCAGATGGCACCGGATTATGCCCTCTAGTGTATCAAGACACCTTTGTTAGAAGTAAGTACGGCTGCATTAGTCATGCCTGCAACAAACAAATGCAGCCTGTGATGTCAACAGCTGCCGCAAATGCTGCCTGTTGCTACAGTAGTGAGAGGCAACAAGTAGCGATCCCTTTTGCACGCTTCATGAGAAACATTCGGGGTGGTGGCCATCGACACATGCCAACCTTGTGTTGCTGCAGCTGATTCTGTGAGTGTTGAAGAGAGAAGGCACTAAGTGGGAAATGTCTACCAAAACCTTTAGGCTCTGGACGTCATTCAACATGGCCATCAAGAGAAGGTTTGCGCAAGCTGATGCTCTGAGATGCCGATGCAATGGTGCAGGTCTGAACAGACACGTAGCTGGCATGTTGGTGCTGGGCAGTGTGAGCTACTCATTCTTTTCAGTGCTCTCACCACACCCATAACGTTCAAAGTCCATGATGTCAATGCGGCTTTCAGCAACCAAATGGCCAACCTTGATGGTGGGGTCAACAACATAGTCCTGGAACAGTAGCCGGCTTTCCTCCTCCTCCTCTTCCTCCATGGGTGGCTGCACAAAATTAGTTTATTTGCATGCTGGGTCACTTTCGCGATCATCAACAGCCGCAAGGACACTACAGTGGACACGCGATGAATTCAAGCTTGGGCAATCCATGACTCTAGTTCACCTCAGACAAGACTCAACCTTGGCCATCACATACATGTACCATGCAGTTGCGCACCCAAGTTACAAAATTGAATTTGTCAGAAAATATTTGCAGAGTTTAGGCATTTCTAAGCTGCACACCCTAAATTTGGAGCTGGAAAGAGCTATCCTCCTGTAAAAGTGCAATCCAGCTTGGCCATGCTGGGCCATACTCTGCATCAGTGAATAGAATCAAAATGCTCATGAACATCTGAAAAAGCTAACTAAATGATTTGTGATCACATTTCACAGTGTCATGTCGTTTCAGACACAACTTAAATTTATTTAAAAGTTCAACTTTTAGTTGAAATTATCACATTGTGTTCGATTCTATGAATACAAAGCACCGTCTTTTCACTTTGGCAATAAGCTTATAAAATGTTCTGATAATATTTCGGTTCCCTTAAAATCCCCAGATTACATTACAATCAACTACAGGTTTCTGCGGATGCCTGATTGGCACTGGCACTTACCCCACAGAGTCAATGTACAAGGATGTCTGAAATTTTGGATGCTGAAAACGTTCGCTGTCCGATTTTCCAGACTTTTTGCCACGACCGCAGGTGTGAAACAGCATTATTCGAAGCGACCACGGCCACCACTTTTTCAGTTATCTTGCAGCGCAGAATCAGTGCTCTCACACAGCAATCCACTGGCAGCCGTAGCAACCGTGGCAATGCAAGGCCTAAATGCTTCGACATTCGCTACAAAGCTTCCTACCGTTCGCTGCCGTGTTTTCCATTAAAAGGGTTTGCTGCTGTAAACAATGGCGCCGACTCTGCCTTTATCATCCTCGCCAATGGCTTAAAAACATGGGAAGTACAGCAAGGCCCTTCTTGCCCCTCCGTCTTATATTTCGGCCCACAATGACCACAGCCAATGGGTGCCATTGTGCTGTACAAACCGGTACAGTGACTCATTCATCCCTAGGACAAGCATGGACTGGAATTGCCTTCCCGCATCAATCGCACTCATCACCGACTCTACCAACTTCAAGACTGCTGTTCAGAATGCCTTTTGTTAATATTTTTTGTTAATACTTTTTGTTTGCATTTTTACTGCATTACTTTTGTTTTCGACTCTACTCCTTTCTGTAATACCTTCGGGCCTCAAAGTACGTGAAATAAATAAATAAATAAATAAATAAATAAATAAATAAATAAATAAATAAATAAATAAATAAATAAAAACTTATTCAACGGAAGGGTATTGGGGCATCCTCGCACCGGTCCCCGCATGGCCCCAATGCACTCAAACGAGACGAAGGGGAGAAGCGGGCGAGTGGTGCGCCATCTCTCGGGGCAGCGCCGTACATTGCGAGGAGGGGTTCTTCTGTGTTTGCCGCAAGATGGCTCTGCGTGTGCGCCAAGCGCAGAAGAAACGTAGTGGAAATGTACTTCGCTACTCATTTAACTGCGACTTCTGTAATTTACATGCTCATAATTACCGATATACACCGCATTCACTGGGCACTTTTGTCGCGGTTTGAACCATCGAACTCATGGCTGAGTGGTAGCGTCTCCATCTCACACTCCGGAAACCCTGGTTCGGTTCCCATCCAGCCCATCTTGCAAGTTGCTTTTATTATGAATTGCCTTCCGGGATTTTTTCGCTCATGGCCAACGCCGACGCCACCGCCTTTTCTGCGACACGAGCTCCTTAATGCTGTCGCGTTAATAGGTAAAGGGTCAAGCGTCGCATAATGCTGGTTCCCAAAATTCAGTTTCACCGCAATACAGCAATGTTATGCAGTCAAGTGTACACGTATTGCAGTGAAGCATACCAAAAGTGGAAAAGGGCCAGCGTCATCGGACACGGTATGCATTTCTTCAAGGGATCCTTGAACCATTGCTTGGGCTTGGTAGAAAAATACAGCCCGCGGTTAGCATACGCTGCTGTGAACATATCAGACAAGTTTTGCACTTGTGTGTGGCATGTGGAGCTTGCAAGTGGTGCGAAATCAATTTTCTCTAAAATGCTCTTTAAAAGCTTTCTCTAAATCATGAGCCTTCAAGAAACGATCCTCAGGCCTCGTGCTTGGCACTTATAAAGGGGTTTCAAGCCAGTGGCCTTTAATATCATCAAATACCAAATGTGAAACAGTCTTCCACTGCTATATGGCGAGATGTATTGCCACTGAGGTGTCTCAATGACCTCACAAGGGTACTTGTGGCACCACTGTCAATTTTGCATTACTGAACGTAATCGGCCCTGAAAAAGTGATCTAAATACATAGAAAGAAAATGTTTATTTCTGCAGAATGCTTTAAATGCTTACAGGATTACTCTAATATTTTAGTTAGGCCGCTATCACATTTACATTTTTTTTGCCAACTGGAACTGAATTTCTTTGAGCACTTGGCAACATTGAGGCTACTTGCTGAGAATTTTTTTTCAGTGGAGAACCAGCACTGTTTCTTTCTGTTCTTTTTTCAATGCATTGCTTAAGGTGCGCTAATGCAAATAGGCTGAGGACAAGGATGCACTCCTAAACCACTTGTGGAGCTTCAAGATTCTGATGGTGCTCTGCACAGTTCCATCGACTGAAAGACTATCCACTTCATGGGCACTCAAATCTGCCCGCAGTGGGGTGCACACTTTGTTTTTGAGTCAGTCGAGTATCGCTTTGAGGGTGTTCGAAAAGCCCAGGTGATACCAGTTCATAAAAGCTGTCGCCACAAGAGACATGAACAAGTTGGCCCACACACCTGTTCCTGCTCTTCTGACGCTGGTGTGCTGTCTTCTGCTGCTTGGCTGCCTTCTGGCTCCTTCTTCTCACCCGCTTCTTCCTTGGCCTTCTTCTCCCTCTCCTCTTGCTCCTTGATCCTCTTTTCCTCCTCCTTCTCGAACAGCAGGTAGTCGTCTAGCAGGCCAACTGACTTTGGGTTCAGTGCCACCACCTGCTGGCACAGGCGGCGCCCCAGCTCCTCCACCTCATCCTCGCTCAGCGGACTATCGCCAAGGTCCCGGTATGCCACCACGGCACCGTACCGACCTGCAAAGACCACAGGGACATTGGAATAGTCTAGAATGTTGTGATCAAGAGCAATTAGAGAAAAAAAAAATAATGATGCCCTTATTTTCACAGTTCATCATTTAGAATTGCCTTTAACAAAAACAACCAGCCTGTCTTTAAATAGCATATGCGTAAGAATGAAGCTTTTCCACACACATTTCTAAATACAAACATGCAAGCCCATGATAAACCCTTGGATTTTTGCAATGATGGCACATTCATGCGTTCTTAATGGCTGAAGACCATTAGGCCATCTTTTGACAGCAAAATGTTGCTGTGTCAAGAGACTTTAGTCCTTGTCATTACAGAAGTTTACTTCCTGAATGCTTCTTTATAAGAAACTCCTACTAACAGACTATAGTGCACGTAAGTCAACTATTGCTAATAGTACTTGAAAGTACTTTTCCAAGTATTAAAGCTTAGAACAGTGGGTTTCAAATGGCAATCCAGGGAGCTTTTGGGATAAGCAAACATTATATTGACACGCCCATAAATTGTTTATGTCTGCGACGAATGTTTTTCACTAGCCAGTCTTGGTCACAGTGTTATCGTTACGCGCAAGACGCATCTTTCTGTATCAGAAGTCCCTTGAATATTATTGCCGGTTGTATCTGTTGTCGTCATTGTCACCAAACCTTGTGCGATAAGAGTGCATGTGCGATGAGATTAGTGTTGTACCTTCTAGAATGCATGGTTACACTAGAACCTACACTGAGTCATGTACAAATAGCCAATGCAGTTGACCATGAGATCACATTTTGAATGATAAATGATCATGATCACCGCTATCCATGCTTCGAGTGTAACTTGTTTTTCTGAGCACAAGTTCGCCCAGTAAAGAGTTAGTTTCTTCACTCATAGTTCTTGCTATGGGTGGTTCTTCACCGTCACTACATGACAACATGACCTGTGAAGGGCTTGTGTGATCCACAAAGCCTCCATGTACTTTATGGCTCGTACTTACGGTTCCATCTCACTGCTTCAGAAAAAGTGCTTTTTGAAACTGAATACATATGAATCCTTGTTTGGTAATAACTGTCACTCAGGCAATTTTCAATGGCAATTAATTCGATGGCCTGCGAAGTTCTGAAACTCTATAAAACTCAAGAAGAGTTGTGTTGCTTCTACAAGGCAAACATGACGGCTGTTGAAATGTCTTAATAATCTGCCGCCAAGCACTTGTGGTGCACCCCTGTCATGAGGAACGACTCTGTGTCTCCAAATATTTAGCAAGAAATTTCGCCAATAAAAGCAGAACTCATGCGCTAGAACGCTGCCATCATTGCGCCAGGTCATGCGCACAACTGCTGCTTGCTTGCACGTGCACAGCATCAGGCTCACCGAAGCAGGGGTACTTCTTGGTTGCATTCTGGCTATTCTGCGGGTGGCAGTAACCAGCGAGCAGCGTGGTTCCCGCCTCGCCCCGCAGGCACAGGGCTCGTCGCACGGCCAGCTGCTCGCCAAGCTTGCCAACGGCTAACGCTCGAGCCTCCTCCACCGTGTGGCCATCCTTGATGCGCAGCTTCTCCAGCTCCTTGGTGCCCAGCCGCACCTGATCACGCAAGCAGACGACATGTTTTGTTCACACAACAGCGCACACAATGGCAGAGTTCGTTACACAGGTGCGCATGGCGCGGAAGAGAGACCAGCGCAAGCCATCAAAGGGTTTCTTCAGTTTTGGCATTCTCTAGTCAAGCAAATGTAAAAGGCCAACTACAATGAAAGTTAACTTTGGCTAAATTGGTGATGAGTAGCCTTACACTACTGAAGCAATCTTGGCAAAGATGCCAAGGCTGGTAACGGCCTAATTTTCTTAGGCCTTTAAAGCCTTTCAAAAGCACCTTAGCAGATGATGCGTACAACTGGTGCTTAGTGGGTACAACTCAAATCCTGGCACGTCATTTCCAGAATTTCCAGAGTGCCATGGGTGTCGTCTAATATCAAAGGTGATGCGGAGGAGCCATTCTGATTTTCAAGTTTATTGGTTCTGCAGCATATTGCCAACGGGTGGCAATGACAGCATTTTTTTCCCCCAGTTTTGGCATCAACAGTGTCTATTTCTTGGTGGCTTTTTGTGATGCATCCTCTCATACTTCAACCTTAAAATTTTGCATGGGGTCCACTCTATAATGCTTATTTCGTGGTCTAATGGTTCCTTGCACTTGGCCTCTAAGAGACGGCTTTACTTCAGGGTCAAGTCAAATTTTTCAAATCTAATACATGGTAAATGCATATATGCCTTTTTTACAGCTCCACTGAGATGATTTGGGTGAAACTGGTTGTATTCAAGGGATAAAGCTGAGTTCTACCAACTGCAGAAATAATTGAGATTTAGGGTCACACAAATTTAATGAATGTTGCCAAAAAATCAGTAAGTTTCGAGAAATGTGAAGCAATGTGTTTAAAAATCCATAAAGCTGTATGAAAACACAATATTACTGCAGTTCTGTAAGCTGCATCTGTTAAAGCAGCAAAAGTGGAGAAAGTTGATACGACTTTACAGATTATGTGAAATTATAATGACCTTAACGAGGGCTTCGCAAAGTCCTACCCACAATACAGTGGTACACTAACTTAGAGCAATGCGTAACATGTCAATTTTTTCTGCTTTAGAGGTCTCAAAAGTTGAGTTTACAGAATTGTGGTATTGTGAGACAGGTAACAGCGGTCTCATTTTTCTTTTATGTCTGAGTTAGAGCTTTAAGGTCAACTCCAGTGTTTTTTTAATTTTGCAATTTTCAACAAATTCTGTAAAAACAATTTGATGACAAAAATGAAAAAAAAAAAACCCCTTTCTACAGTCAATGGTGTTCAACATTGCTTTTTTGAATGCAACAAATTTGATTGGATTTGGTGTGGTGAATGCCAAACAAAATGATTTCTCTTTCCCATGTTACGGGACATGTCTCTCTCCACTGTTACAGGACAAAGCACGTGTTCCTTATTTACACACGTAAATGCGCCGGCTCCGCTGACAGTAGGAGCACCGAGACGCCTAACAAGTTTATTGGCAAGGCTTTCACAGTTCTGGAAAGACCCTCGCTCTTTTTGTTGGCTTTAAACATCGCCTCGACTTTCTTTACTCTAGCCTTACTAAAACACGGACAGGCTTTCTCCGCTTCTCGAGGCAAGGCGCCTGCACGCGCGCGAGCACGCGGCTTCATACACGAGACACTCATGGCGGGCGAAACGAGGGCTCAGATCGCCCCAGCAGCGTCAGAAACGGCTCTGAATGACTGTCAGCATGCTTGTTAGGTGCCTAGGTGCTCGTATCGGTGATGGCGCAGATGCGCCTGCATGATGAAGAAACGCGTACTATGTCCCGTGATTCCATTCTTGGTAGGCATTACCTCAATAGACTGCGTATGAATCATCGCACAACACGGCTGTGCTGCGGTGAAGCTGACCAACCAATTTCGAATTATCTGCCGACGGCCAATTTTGGGATCGAAATAACGAAAGTTTCAGCCCATAGAAATGTATGACCATTGGCCGGGTTCTTCAGTCGGGATCGAATTAACCGAATATCAAATTAACCGGAGTCCAATTAATGGACGTATACTGTACAAAAAAGTGAAAGAATTTCACAATTCAGTGTGTTGATACACTAACTCAATGCAAATCGCATCAACGTTGACATTCATTGTGAGGTGGGTTCGACCAGAAATTTTCTTTCCTCCGTGGTTCTTGCCATCCTTGTGCTCTTCTTGCTGATGTCTATGGCGACACAGGCTTCGCCACTGTTTCAGTTGAATGCTAATGCCACCTGTGCAGCTCTTGCTGTCCAGTGTTGAAAACTTGCAGCACTGCAGGGTTTCTCCAAATTAACCGATGTGTTAATTCCAACCAATTAACGAGAGTGTGGGGTCAATAAATAATGCATACATTTTCTGATACCAGAGGGCAAGTCCAAATCATCATATTTTCCTAATTAACCAGGGCGTAATTAACACGATTTTAATTTGACCATACTTTCCTGAGGCCACCATCAAGCTCTTTAATTGCACGTATAATGGCAGGCCATATAATAAGTACGGAGATAACCAGAGACCATTAGAGTTAAAGAATGGTTGCCAAGGGAAGGAAAGTGCTGCCGAGGACGACAGAAAATTAAATGGGTTGATGAAATTACAAAATCTGCAGGTGCAACTTCGAATCGGGCAACACAAGACTGGGGTAATTGAAGATTTTTTCCAGCAAAAATATGCTGGTGATGATGATGTACACTGCTGCGATGTGACCCAAGTGGTAAAAATTAATCCAGTCCCCTACTACGAAGTGCCTCATAATCAGGTCGTGGTTTTGGTCTGTAATACCCCAGAACCTTAAAATCATTTAATGACAATGATGGCAGCTAATGCAATAAGCACGTAGCCTGAAGATGAGCATCTGCTTTCTGCAGCATGCACTCGTGCCATCACTGATAGCACTGATGGCTTTCTGCAGACAGGATGGATGGTAATGTTGAATGCATGTTTATGTGTTGCTTTTAACATCCTAAGCTGTTCTGTATAAGAAACACCTTAGCATTCAAGGCCACCACATGTCCTCGTCTTCGGACTGAAATGAAGAATCACATTCATTAAAACTTCTTTCTGGGCGAGTTGGTGCATACTTGACATAAAAATTGTAACAGCGCAAACACATGCAACCACAAAGTACCAAGGACGAGACACAAGCGCTGTGTCTCGTCCTTGGTACTAAAAAAATGAAGAGTCACAGAACAGGTGATTACTTTTTTTCTTTCTTTAGAAGGAGCAGATTGTTACACAGCAGAACAACTTGGTGATCGTCAGCAAAGTTTTAAGTTGCATCTTTGCACTGGTCATCTCTCAAATAATAACGATCTGTCCATTTCCATACTGGACTCTACAGTACAATCTGCATGTCTACTGATGAGCACCTGCTCAAGTTCAAGAACAGAACTGATGACCCCATGCTTAGCGACGGGCACCACAGTTAGCCAAGCCAAGCCAGCAACTAACACTCACTTTCATGATGGAAGTTTCCAGGGAGGGCAGCTTCTTGGCGTGGCTGGTACATGACCGCACCAGCTGTTCCACAAACGCTTGGAACTCCGGGGTCCGAGCCACAAAGTCTGTCTCGCAGTTCACCTGCGTGCCACAAGTACAGGGCAAGTGAACGTTACACCAAGAGCGACAAAATTGGGGCATTTTTATTCGCTCTTTAAGCGCAATGAACAGGGTTGAGTTTTATGAGCACCCAAGCACAATGTTTCAAGATAACTACAAATTCAAATAAATTATGAGGCTTGTCCAAAAATAGCTCTAAACAAATGGAATATTTGATCCAAGGAATCGAATTCAAAAGCTGGCTTGCCTAAATTAAGAATGTTTAATGTAAACTACATTTCTACGTACATTTTATGGTGTGGCTGAGTCTCCCAAAAACATTAAGAAAAAAAATAATTTAAACCTGGCTTCCATCACTGATGGAATGATAACAACAGCGGACAGTACACTCCTGATAAGCGACTATACACCGCACTTTAGCCCAACTGGTTTAATCGAAAAGGAGAATTTTCGTGAGTGAATATCTAAACAATAAATGGTATTCGTAAATCACATAAGTTTCTCTAGCTTCCTGCAGCACCCTGCTGCAATACTACCACAGCAACATGAGCCTTCAATCCAGTAACTGAAAGGTGAATTCACAAATTTTAGTAAATTAGCAAACAAACTGCAAAGGCTACTTGTGCACACAGCACCTGCCGCACTGAACGGACGAGTGGAGAAAGCTTCCTCACATTGATAAAGCCCAATTTAAAGAAATTCTGTTTTCATTATAACAGATCAACCAATACTTAACACTAGCATGGTGCTCCTTGGCCATACCTGGCCCTTGCGCCATTAAACATCAAACATTCATTCATTCAACCAATACTTAGATATGTGTTGTAGTTCTCCATGCATACACCTCTCCTTACAATCCTTTCCCCGATAAGCTTCCCTCATAAAATTGTTATGTCAACATCTCACAATGTGCTCCTGCCTGAATTGATTGATTTCATGATGAGTTTCATTACACCACCGCTGCTGCAAAGCACGGCAGTAATAGAGCGCCTTAGCGGGCTGGAAGGCAACTATGGTAAGAAGCTTGCTCTGTTTGTATGATAAACCACACAACATGCAAGCTGTACAGTTACAGCTTACCTCAGCCATGGCTGCAAAGGGCCCATCCACATTGATGGCAACAAGGCCCTGCATGGTCTGGCGACCTTGCATCTGCGTCGCCTTTGCCCATCCGTACTTCTTGGCCTCCTCGGCGAGCCACTTCTCAGCCTGTGTCACCCGCAGGTGTGTTAACACTCATTTCATTGCATTCACAAAGATTTAAAGGTCACACGACACGAAATGGCAAGCAAACACAAGCATGCTTTTACAACACTAGCCATATTTGGCACTGTCTCACCATAGATATGCATTGGAAGTTAATTTTTACCTTCAATGAGCAGAAGCAATGTGCAGGATTTAGGATGGGATGAAAGTGCTGCAGGGGAGAAAGGTGCGCCATAGTGGGGAGAGGGGTAAGTGACAATATGGAGAGAGAAAGCATGGTGATGAATGGCACCAAAGAAAAAAAAAGATGAGAAAAAAAAAACGGGTCTATGTGAGGTTAACATTCCCCTTTCTGAGGTGCAGCTCCATAGCCAAGGCCACAGTTCTACGATTGTGTGATAGCCAATTATGCAGCATACACAGCGCTATTTCCCATATGTATAGTGATTCGTACACAGTCAGTTAAACAGAAGTTTGTCAATACAAATTGTTACAGCACATTCCAGAGGATGAAATGGTCTGGAAGTGTCAAATAGGGAGAAGTACAACAGCTCTGCAGTGCAAGCAAGACTATGTATTCTGTCAGTGGAATGTTCCGTGCACTCCGACATCTGGTGCGAGGGTGGTGGGCAAGGGCAGGTGCACCAAGTGACCGAAACATGCTGGTTGAAAAACAGGCATTTGAGACTTTTGTGCTCCACTTTTCACATGAAAGCAGCTCATAGTGCTTTTGGGGCTGCTCTTGGTGCAGTGGAACTACTACTTTTCTACCACCAGATGACAGCTGTCCTGCTCCTGTTCACCAACTGGAACACGCATGTTCTCTTGCGAGCACTCTTGATGTGCTTTTGAGGGCTCCTGCTCACCGAGCGAGTTGTGGGGACTAGTGTTGTCCCATAATCTCTGGCCGAAGCCTCTCATACTGTGAGCCGAGCTTTCGTAAGTAAGAAAATGACCTACCGTATTTACTCGCGTAATGTTTGCAGCCCCCGCATTGGCTATCAGAATTTAGATTTTCTGCTTCCTCAAGCAATCATCGCACCATTGAAAATTGCAGCAGCAACGCTCATCTGCTTGTTCTGAAATCAGCATTGGCACCGACTATGAACAGGTCGGGCCAGGGCGACTATTTTTTTCGTTGGTGACTCTAGATTCAGCTGATGTCCGCAAATAAAGGGCATTTGCAATTTCTGCTTGCATAGAACCTGTGCTCTTACAAAGATAAATGCTGTTTGAGAGTGATACTTTATTTGAGTTTATTGTGGCTGGCATGACAAACCCAACTTACAGACCCTTTATTTTTTTTTATTAGCATCTTGAACGTCCTATTAGAACATTTTTGCAGCAAAACTATCACATCTCCCAAATTCGTATCAACTTTCTGCAAAAATAAAGATGTGTGAACATCATGCCTGTAAATATGGTAAGTGAAGGATAGGTTTGGCAATGCCACTGTGAAATTGCTGTGCATGTTTCATGTCCCAACAGCTGGACAATTTAGCCTAGCAATAAAGAGAGGCTTCTTAATGTAAACTGGAGAGGTTTGCCCGGTGGGATGACCACCATGATACTCAAGCTGTGTTAGACGAGAAGAGATTAAAGTCAGAAAGCAAAAGCACACAAAAACACACGCAAATGGCACTATCCCACAAACTCGGAAATGTAGGCAGTGGCAAATGTGTGCATGCTGTAGGACAATATTCTAAAAAAGAATGAGCAGGAGATAGCTTTTCAAATGTAAGTACCAAGTTTTTCACAGGAAAAGTGCCACAGGATATCCCCCCCCGCTAATATAGGTTCATAAAATCACTGCAGTTTATTGCCTGCTCTTGTCACAAGGCAAGGTATGAAACACGCTCCTAATGTGCCTTGAATAACAGGTTTCAACATGCAAACGTTTGGCTGTAGTCGTGTGTTTGCAGGAGCTGCAGACGAACTGTAATGGTGCATTGCCTACAAGTGCCAACAGGAAGCTAACGGTACTTTTTACATATGTAAGCACGCAGCCTGCAGTGCTGCCTTGCTCGGCTTTTAACCTCTGTCTTATCAGCAGTGTGGGAAAAGCAGCACTTCTTTTTTAGCATTACCAGTTGTTGACATGCACTGTGGCCTGCGCTATCTTGCCAAAAGCTATCAGTGTGCTGTTACAGTGGGAATGACACACCTGGCGGTGACCTTCAAAACATCACTGCATTGCTCGGTAAACTGATAAAATGACTATTAACCTTTTAAGGACGAGACATACAAACATCTGAAGGAAATGTTTATTTTTCGTTTAATTTTATCTAAAGGAGGGAAAGAACACAGTGCATGCATCTGCAAACAACAAAGAACAGGCACATTGTTAAGAGTTTTGATGTCTGTGTTCTAGGCTCTTCGTAAGTGCATCACACTTACAGAGAACTTATCACACAAGGATAGTTTCCAAGCTTCACGTGTATTACGTTAATGGTGTGCGTGTGTATGTATGCATTTTTCATCTTGTGCCATTAAAAGAAGTGTAGTGAGGGCTGTGCTCACTTTCAATGTTACTTCCCTAGTTTATTTTATCTGCTGGCGTGACCATGTGATACATTCTGAATGGTAGACTCTGCATCTTTCTGGACAACAAAGCCTCTTTGCATCACCTTCTTGATGTCATTGTTGGTGGCCTCAAGTGCCTTCTTGCAATTGGTGAAGGTGTATCCAGTCTTCTTGCGGAGCTCCATGAGGGCCGTCTTCTCCACAGCCCGGAGCGAGGCGCATGTCTGCAGGCATCGTGTCAGCACCTGCGCAAACATGCTGTGCCCAGAACACCGCATGCCGTTCAAGGTCAAGCACCACAAAATCACTAGTGATGACAGCTTTCACTTCATTTAGTTCCTAAAACTGCAACTTAATGTGCCAGGATGGTCACCAACTCATTCACGATTATAGAATCAACGAACCAAGGGCTCAAGAATACAGTAAGATTCTTTTTACAGTGAAGCTGTATATGGCTAGTTTCGAGCGGATTGATGTCCATAGACCAAAAACCATGGGCCAATCCCGAAGATTGTGCAATACCGGGCCGAGCCGCGGTGGAGGTGAAGCAGGTTTCAAGCACTCCGCCAACTTGCAAAAGTAAGTTTAAAATCTTGGGTCCAAATACAACCTGTATCAGGTATTAAGCTGATAAGAACAGATACTACACTTTGACCTGTGTCGGTCATGTCTACGTTTGCTGTGCCCTCTCTTTGACGGTATTCCAAGCGTTGCATATGTCCTTTCCTTTTGCTCTTTCATGGTGGCATTCCTGTCGAAATGTCATGCGTGTCTAGTTTCCTCTGGCTCCTCAGGGAGGCGGTTTCATTGTCCATGCCAATGTATATAAAAATCACGGTAAATGAGTCCGTACCTATGTTCGAAATTCTGCGTCACCTCTGTCTCATATGGTAAACAGCTTCGCTGGTGATCCACCTTCGCAGAATGGAATGTCTCATGATTTTTACCTTTCCTTTATGTAACAAATGCCTTTTCTTTCCTTAAACTGTATCTGTCTTTCTCATAATGCACCCGGAAAGGATGTCCATGAAATGATGACAAGGTAACAAGACATTCTTTTTGTGTCATAGCAGTCTTTTTAAGGGCACCTTGTGTGTATATGTGCGTACACGTCTACATGTATAACTGAGCACTTGAACAGTACACTGGGATGTAAAGGTAACAATGTCAATGCAGTGCTGCTCAGTGTGAGAGGTGACGCTTGTGAATAGTGCCAGTCATATGGACGTGGCAGCCACAATCCGTTCACACAGTGTTCATTTCAGTATGTTGAACCATCACAGCTTCTGTGGCATTACTTTATCTTTTGAGTGCAGTGCTTTAGACAGAAGCGCGGATGTGCGTACCACAAAAATTCCAAGCTGCTTGGTTTGTCTAAACTTTGCTTAAACAGCAGAATGCAATGAAATTTTGATGAGAAAGGCAAGAATGACATCAGGCTGTTTGTGTCTGCCTCCTTCGTGATGTTCCCACTGCGCTCCACTGTTTTAATTTAGTCTACAGACACCAAACAGTTTAGAAGCAGCCTCTCTTGCAGTACTTTTACAGTTCAGTCTTTATGTCCCTTTCATCTAAGACAGCCTTGTGCCATGTTGGCACACTTCACGATGGTCTTGTTGCACCTGACGATTTCAACCAGAACATATGCATCATGAACACAGCATATATAGCAACCCCTCAAATTGGAATGCATGCAGCAACAAGGCAATGCTAATAGCACTATTACTGCACATAAAAATTGGCTGCTAAAATGTAGAATACTTTTCGGCTGGCATTATACTGTGCCAATGCAATGAAGGTTTCATGGCAACACTGCTACCTTTGGTGAAGATTGTGCTACATGGCGCAGTACCTGTGTGTGTGTGTGTGTGTATGTATGTATGTATGTATGTATGTATGTATGTATGTATGTATGTATGTATGTATGTATGTATGTATGTATGTATGTATGTATGTATGTATGTATGTATGTGTCAGGGTCGCGATTAAAGTGCTTCCACACTTCATGCACACCGCTGTATGCCCGGTCACCATAAAAGGGCAGGTAAATAAATGCACATATAAGGGTACATGTCCTTTACCACTAAGCAAGGGCGAAAGCGCATCTTGTGCATACAATGCGCCCACGATTTAAAGCGTAAGTGAAGAACGCATGTCGTAAGGGGATTAGAACTATGTTTATTAAAAGCTAAACTTCTTTTTTTTTCGCCGGCAACTCGCTGATCTCCCAACACAAATGAAGCGAGAGTGTGTCGATTCTTCAAACACTTCGCCGAATCTTCAATCACGGCGCAACAACAGTCAACGTTTTGGATTTCGTAGAGAATGTCCTGAGCTCTTTCGTTGCCCGGAGGCTACTCTGTTCCTTGCTTATGGATGCGGCTGGGTCTTCAGAGTAGCGAGAGCGAGCGGTTATCAGCACGCGAAAACTGAGCCAGCGCGCGCTTGACACCGACAAGTGTTTGTTGCTCAGACTGACTTCATACACTTGTTCCCGAACTTAGTCTACGCTGCAAAGCCTTCATGAAAGGTAGCACAGCGGAACGGAATGAAACGTGGTTCGCACATGCATCCCACGTCCGCTCACCTGCGTTTTTACTACCCTGCCAAGAATTCCGGGTTTTCAGCGCCGACGCCCTCGGGTGCACCACGAAGCGAAACGTTTCGATGTGGTCACAGGCGCGGCAAGGCCAGCGTGCAGGAGGAGTTCACAAGTAGGGGCAAAGTTAGTACACTATAGGCAAAGTAGTCAGCAGAACCAAACGCTCTAACGTTACACAGGCTACGCATTGCCAAGCGCATCGAAGTGATCACGATGGCGTTGGCATGACGCAAATAGCAATGCATGTGTAAAAAAAAAAAAGAAGTGTCTCGTTTTTTTGTGTTTGCTTCGTATCTGTACGTTCTGAAATAAAACTCGGTGCCACTGTGTGTGAGAAATAGTTTGCCTCGCCTATCACCTAAAATAGTCGTACTTGAAGGGATTGTTTTCTAGAAATTGGTGAGCAGAACCACAGATGTTGGCAGAATACACCGAAGCGCCGAAGTTTCGCCTTGGTTTCGCCACAGAACGCGTGCCGAACGCATGTGGGCTGTCGCGCACTATCCATTCCTTGGCGCAGACACAAACTTCTTGGAGATTTATTTTAGATTGCCTTAACAGGCTCTTCTGGACGTGGTAACTGACAACTGATGACTGTGGTGAGTGAAAGGAGTGATTTGTAATCAACTCAGCTCTGTCCGTCCATACGTTTAACCAGCGTTTCGGGTGTCAAGCAAGACCCGGCTTCGGTGCTACAGCGCGCGAAGTCCGATTGCCACTCTGTAAACTTTTATGCGAATTCAGCAGCTGAGCGCGAGAAAAATGAACGCGCTTGGTTCTGTTGCACCGCTCTGCACAACGTTGTCGCCGTGTGTAATTACAGTAGTGGAATTAAGACGAAACAATCGTGGAATAGCCGGCCCGCCTGTATACAAACGCGCCGTTGCGTTCCATCAGCAAGCCTTTAAATTTAATTTTCATTGTAGTGTAAGGAAATATAGATATATGCGGCGAGTCTATCAGTTCGTATTACTCTCGCCTGATGTAGGCACTACACCAGACCACTGATTGTGCAGGAGAGAGATCACGCGCTGGTGATTGAAAGTACTACGTATGCCCGACAAGTAATGTGGAGAAACGCGCGATTGCTTTTTCCACGCGTGGCAGGTATAGTTTTTTTCCCCCTTCACATTTTGGTTGCATATGCAACCTGCGCATGTATATGAAGCCGTCGAAGCTGTGTACAAATTTAGGAAAATCCAGCTTTTTTAGTGGTGCGCTTTTCCTGGCACGGAACGCATGCTAGCAATTTCGGAACACTTGCCAGCATACGCTAACTATATACTGCGCAGTCAGTTAATTGTGGTCTCGTCTGTTTGATCTGTCACTTAAATATTTCAACCGATAATCGTCCGGGCTTAGCGAAGAAACGAAAGTTGCTAAGGTTCGCTGGCGCGAGTGCCATTCGAGTAGTTTGAACGAGCGTTTGTTCACAGACACTAGTTCCAGGCACCAAAATAGAGCTGTCGGCATTTACAGTGTCATGGCCGCTGGCATTATAATGCCCCGTTCACACGGGGCGATCTCGATCTCGAATGACTGCTTTGCGCAAGCTGCGATCACGATCGAGCAATGAGATCCCAATCAAGCTCGATCGCTGTCGCAATGCCCCGTGTGACCGGGGTACAACTTCAAATGCTAGTCTCAGCTCATCATAAATAGCGGTTATGACTGCCTACAGGAACTGTCATAGATAAATCCATTTCAATTGGTAGAATATTCGTCAATGTTTGTCCCCATTCTTCCTTCTCCCGTGCAGAGTAGCAGGTCGAAGCTTGCTGGCTCAGGCCTACCTCTGCCTTTCCTATTATAAGTTCTGTAGTAAGTTCTGTAAGACCTGCCTTGAAAAAAAAAAAAGAAGACAAATGGCTCCTGCTTTTACCTTGTTCCACTTTCGCTCGTCTTGAATTTACATCTCCCGCCTTCCCAATGCTTTCCCTATAATAAGTTCTGTCGCTTGTGGCATATAGTCACGTACTTGAGGGCATGAAATGATTCTCACTATACAGGGCCAGCACCACACTTGTTGACATGACTTGTTGATTGAGAGGCAGGGCACAACTGTGCCAGTTCGTGGAAGTATAGTTCTTGGATTTTAGAGGCTGATCGTAAAACCTGTCGATGGTAAGAGTACTAGCGCCACCACTAGTACATGTGGAGTATAGTTTCATTTATGTTAGTTTCCATTCTCACAGGATAACAATTGAGTGTGCCAGGTTCAACAGTTCTTATTTACCCTACAGCGATTGCTTACTTGGTGTCTGCCTGCATGCTAGGCTTCTCCCTCAGAAAGAGAGCAGCTGGACTGGCAGTAGTTACACTGCCTCTAACCAACTGCACAGTTAACGACATGTGTAACTATTGGCTCATAAACAGCCAAAAAGCGGTATCTTTCTATTTGGCTCTCGGCAGTACTTGGCACACCAGGGGCTTTGATTGCGCTGGCATGTTACATTGACATGGCAACATTGACTTATGGATGCATGAGTAGTTGTGTCCAAGGGCCTCATATGGGCTATGTCCTGAATGACTGGGGCTTTTAGTGATTGCGAAAGTTGTAGCATTTGCTGGATGATGTTGTGTCAGTTGAAGAGGAGCGCTCCTAACCTCCTGATTATTGTAACAGAGAGAGTGTAAGAGCGGGGTTGAAGATTAATATGCAGAAGACAAAGATAATGATGAATAACCAGGCAAGGGAACAATAGTGCAGGATTGGCAGTCAACCTTAGAGTCTGCGAAGGAGTACGTTTACCTAGATCAAATAATTATGGGGAACCCCGACTATGAGAAGGAAGTTCATAGAAGAATAAAAATGGGTTGGATCACATATGACTGACATTGTCAGCTCCTGACTGGAAGCTTACCATTATCATTGAAAGGGAACGTATACAATCGGTGCATTTTACCGGTGCCGACAAATGGGGCAGAGACTTGGAGACTGACAAAGAAGCTTGAGAACAAGTTGAGGACTGTGCAAAGAGTGATGGAATGAAGAATGATAGGCATAACTTTAAGAGACAGAAAGAGAGTGGTTTGGATCATAGAGCAAATGGGTATATTAAGAGAAAAAAAATGGCGCTGGGCAGGTCATGCAATGTGCACATTAGATAACCGTTGGACCATTAGGGTGGCAGAATGGGTTAGAAGAGAAGGGAAGCACAGTAGAGGTCGGCAGAAGACTAGGTGGTGCGACGAAATTAGGAAATTTGTGGGTGCTAGTTGGAATTGGTTGGTGCAGGACAGGGGTAATTGAAGATTGCAAGGAGAGGCCTTCGTCCTGCATTCAACATAAAATAGGCTGATGATTATTGTATGTCACTCCTCTTCCAGAAACTCTTCCTTGATTTTGATCTTAATGTTATTACTTCATGACTGCTTGCTAAAAGATGGTTGCAAATGCCTTTGAAGTGTGCCCACCAGTGAAAAGCTGGTAATTTTATTCCCTGATAAAATAATACCCAAGTACACATGGTAGGTCAACAGTCTCACTTGCAACTGAAGTTGAGAAAAAGGAAATGATTTAGTGCTATCATAGTGAAATACATATAAAGAGATACAAACTCTATTGATAAGATAGAGATGTTAGCCTGGCTGACTGCACGGCATGCTACTCCAAGTACTGGGTGATAAATATTTTATACAGAGTGATCACAGGAACAAAGAAATAGCACATACAATCACAGACACAAACAAAAAAGATACTCACAAGGTTTTTCCACAATGGCAAAATAGGCGGCCTCTTCCTCAGCACTGGCAATGTCAACGATGGTCCTTGCGCAGTAAAGAGATCCAGGCATGTTTGAGGAATTGATGACATCGATATTAAAAGCTGGTTGGCCATATACGAGTGCGTAAGTAAAAACAACTGATGGGACAATACGGTCATGCTGTTGCATGTTATATTTCATCTACAAGGAACAGTAGAGGTTTGGTTTGGGAATCATGAAGCTGAAATTGAGTTGAGATTCCTGCAAGCAAAAGATGCGGGGTTTGTTTGGAATGGCCATTGGTTGTATGGCCATAGCAAAAAAGGCGCTGGCGTCATGTGCTCAAACATCTGCGGAGCCCTACCTTCCTTATATACAATATGTACTGGCCCTTTGTCGCAAAGCAGAAGACGACATGACAGAGTCAGACAAAGTGGGACATGTCTTAAAAGGGATAGATGATGCATTCAGTCTGCTCATTTGCAAGGACTGCAACATGGTCAACTCCATCATGCGGGAGCGCAAGCGTTTTGAGAATGCCAAAAGACGACGCATTGCCCATCACTTCGTGCGTCTGATGAGCGGTGGGTTTGGCTCCCACCTATGGCAAGTTGTAGTTTTGTCCACTTAAATTTCCTTTGCCTAAAGAAGTATCTGCAGGATGCTAATCACATTAATAGAGTGATAGTGATGGTGAATGAATGTCGTGCCCACTTTTGCAGATCTCGTGAAGCAATGGCGCACTCCACCAATGTGCCCAGCACATCATCAGTCTCTGTGCCTCAAGGCAGTGAAGACGACCTGGTCTTCGATCTTCCAGCCGACCTGCTTGACTTGTCCTTTGACTTGCCTGCGGATGAAGCCAATCCGTCGGACTCCACAGCTCGTGATGAACCTGGACCATCCGGTGTTCAGCCGCCGGCGCCCAAGCAGCCGAAGCAACGCAAAAAGAAAGGCAAGCACCGACCTGTCATGCCAGTGCTGCGTTCGAGCCGTGGCCGGGACCTGAAGTTCACCGTCCGGTTCAAGAGTGAAGGGTTCAAGGATGATGACACGCCGTGGACAGTCACGTGAGTGGGCGGTCATGACGCTTGGTCAGTTCACTCCTGTCCAAATTGTGAAGGTGCCAGAATTTGCACTGGAGTAATGGCAACAGAACAGGCAATAGATATATTGGTGGATGCATTGTGGCTTGCGTTATTTTTGCTGCATCAGCAGTAATCGCATTTTTTTCATCACCCAGACCAAATTACCTCTGTTACATCCCCTGATACCTCTGTATGTCTGTTATCATACCCAGAGCACATTTAAAAGAAATCATTGATGATGTGCTGGCATTGAATTCTGCTGTTCACTGCTGACTGCACACTGCTGTTCTGCACAAAACGCTGACAACTGAGGGCACTTTGCGAGCACTTATGCACAGACTTAAACAAAAACTAATTCTTAAACAAAAATTAATTCGTTCTAAGGGTAGTGAAGCTGTTAAATATATTTCTGCATAATTTATGTCAATTTTTTTATATGATGTTCTTTCGAATGTTGTTGGGAATGATCCTGCCTCAACCAACTGTGCAAATTGCACCTATTTTTGTGCATACAAAATCCTAAATGGATTGAGATGGAAGCTGGGTGCACTTAGGAGAGTACGTATCTTGGTACCGGACAAAATGAGGAGTGTTGCAGCATTCTCTCATACTGGGTCAACAGTCTGTATAGGTTCATTGCATCTGATAGCCGGCACCATTGCCTGTGCACAAATTCAGACGGTTGCATCATCTGCAGCTCGTGAAGAAATTTACAGTTTCAGCCAGAGCTTGAAGCAGTAGATAGCTATGGCTGGTGTATTATTATTTGCTTGAGACTTTGCACAGAACAACATTTGCAGCAGAAAGATACTAGCTATTACTTCCTCCTTTTTTTCCAACCCTTCGATGCTGGTCTATTATTGTCTTCTTTTTCTTGCTAGTAAGCAGGCACTTGCAATAGGCAAAAAAAAAAGAAAACTAAAATAAGAATGCAGTTTGATCTTTCTGAGACCTGCAAAGGTTCCTTGTGCACAAAAAGAGGCTGGGCCGTGCCTTATGTATGACAACATGTATGTGGGCCATGCCAGTGTGGACCATGTCTTATATGTATATAAGCCATGCCCCAACATCTTTCCCTTTTGTGAACAAAGAGCCTGTAAGGATCTCGGCATGCTAGAAACATGGTTATTCTTTATTTGTTGCCTGTGACAAGTGTTTATTTACCTCCATGAAAATGTACGCTCGTTGTCAGACAATGCTTCGTCGATCCTTGTATTATTATTGTATGTTGCATCATACAGAGTGTGTTGCACTCATTGCATTCAAAGGCGGCGCAACTCCCATTTTCACATTTTGTGTGGCGCAGCTTGCCAGAGTGTCGGTATTGAGAAATTCTTGGGTTCGACGTCAATTGATGTGTTTGCTTATTTTTCATCAGTCTTGTGTTTATGTCTTTGGCATGATGAGCATCGATACTGACACGAAGTTTCATGAAAAGGATAAACTCTCATCCTTCTGAGAAAAGCATGAAGCTACACAAGAAACTCACAGAGGTTTCTAGAACATTGGAGTTTCTTACAATCATGTGTAGGCAAAAGTCATGACTCAGTGCTGTTTTATTCATGCGAATGCTGGGAAAAAGAGGCTCTTAATTGGCGTCTTTCTTAGAGAGCCAGGGCACCTTAGACACATGTCTATCAAGTGGTGTTGCGTCTGTCAAGATGGTTTAGCATTAAAATGGCGCGTAAAGCAGTAATTTCGTTATTACATATTATGTAAAAAATCGTAATTAAGACCCAAGTGTTTTACCAAGGTGTACAGTTAGAAGTATACTTGAAATGTGAACAGTATGACTAGCAGGTCGCTAAACTTGCAAAATGAATGAGACATTCTGAGTTCATTGTGAACAAGGTTTGATATTATTTTCACTTTCTCCATTTTTTAGTGATAATTTAAGCAAGCAAGAAATGCAAGATGTATTTTCTAGAGATCCGAGGCTTTTTATGAAGACAGACCTAATTTCAAGAAAACCCTTTTTGCACACTTGTGACCACATTTTAGGCCAAGCCATATTCAAGACATGTCCTAGTATTTCCATGTTTTCACTATGCCTTTTAACTCATTCACGAAAAGGAGTTTATTTCAGGAGGAAAACTGAGTTGCATTTAGAAGTAATGGCAAACACAGAGTAACACTTTTGTGACCATGGGAAAATTGGTTGTTTTTGGGTGGTCTAGGAAATATTTTCTTTCCTGTCACAGAAAATGTTTGATGTTAAAGTGTATGATATAAAATTTAAGAGGAAGGAATTGTCTTTCCAACAGTATCAACTTCAAAGAACGTAGTTATTAAAAATAGTATGAAAAAGATTATTAAAAAATGTAACAAAAACAAAAACATTGATAAAAACGTCAGTGCTGCTTTGCACAAAATGAGCACTGAAACAAAATTGATATACATTTTCAGCAGAAGGGCCATATGCAATAACCTTGCAAATATAAGCTCTGTTTTTAGCAAATTTTTCTAGATGCATAGGAAAACATTAGCCCTAGTGAACCACCGCACCCTTACAAACTGCTGTGTGGCACTATGGAGCGCAATGCCAAGGTCCACTTCTAGCCGTTAATTCCATCGTTCGGTCCTGCTTGAATGATGTTGACACCCTGCAGATAAG
Source organism: Dermacentor albipictus (assembly GCF_038994185.2). NCBI lineage: Eukaryota > Metazoa > Arthropoda > Arachnida > Ixodida > Ixodidae > Dermacentor > Dermacentor albipictus. The sequence continues at coordinate 56,776,620 of NC_091825.1, forward strand.
AATTGTGACCTTTAGAACACATCGGATATACTTAGGTCAATGTGCGGCAGTGACAAAACGGTCCGAGAAGAAAGCGAGTCACCAGCGGGTGCCTGTTGATGTTTCGGGGTGGTTTGACACACTTTCGCCATCTGTACTAAAGTCTGACGAATCAGTATGTGATTTGTCAGTATGTGCTGCTACCATCATCCGGAAATTCGAGCCCAGATGCATCGGAATTCGTCCAAATGTGCCATTTTCATGGAGTAGCGGCACGCAATGTTGACGCCATTTTTGAAATGAGAGCTTGTTACTCGGACTACGATGGCGCTTTAAAATTCCTCACGCCTTAGAAAAGAGAAACACAAAAACGAAACCGATAAAATAGTCTCTTTTTAAACCATTAGATGGTGCTAGCAGCTGTCCAGCAGTGCTCGAAAAGTGGCAAAATTTGAATTTGTGGCCATCGATAACATACTCTCGATGGAAATAAGTGTGGTCACAAAAGTATTAAGTAAATGCTGTTTTAACTCTTCAGTCAAACAAAGTTGTGTGGTTGCCTGAAGTGGGTGACCACCATGCAGTAAGGGTCTGGCAGTTAGGTTATAAAGTGGTGCCGCACTTCATCGCTAGCATGGTATGACCACGCTATGCATACAGTGTGTTATTCCGAGCTAGCAACACACTAATGACAGAACTTTAGTTTCTTACCAAAATAAAACTTTCGGGTCTAGCATGAACATGCTGTATCATCTAGCAGCACATCCATCAAGTCTGCGCGTAGTCTTCGAGGTGCGTGCTTCACTGGTATGTGGGAACACTGAGCATGTGAGCACATTTTGAAAGCCTTTGAGCTAGGAGCAAAAAAGTTCCACACGTGAAATGCCTAAAGGTAGTGATGGTGCTGCTCCTTTGTTGTGGGAGCTTAAGAAGGTGTGCGGTTTGAAAGTTGGTATACATAAGGCTCATGGAGTAAAAGGGGAAAAAAAAAAATAAGAGGAAGTGATCACCTGGGATGACCATCACGCTGGAAATCCTGGTGGCTGCCTCGATTATGTTTGCCGTTTTCCATGACTCCCAGCAAATGCGAGAAGGGAAGATGAGATAGTGTCACACTAGACGGCGTCGTCGTTCTGTGGGCGATGTCTCCGATCTCACACCCTGCTTGGTGTTTGTATCGTCCAGCTTTAAAGTTGTGTGCAGAACAGTGCATTTATCTAAAACAGGGTCTGTGTCTCAGCTTTTGACATTGCACCTATTTGACTACTCGAGTGGAGGAGCCAATAATACATAGTGGGAACCCTCCAACCGCAACCCATACGACTGTGCTACAATAACAACAATGTCGGCATGGTTTTTGTAATGTGCGTCAACTCGCGACTACTGTGCTGCAGCAAGTGTGCTGTTATCGTTGTTGCGGGACATTACATAAACATGGATAATAATTATCATCATTTCATCATTTATCATTTATTGGTCCTTAAAGACCCCTGGAAGGGGCATTACATAAGGGGGGGAAACATTGAACACAACAACGCAGGTCACTTTCAAACATTGTCACAATCAGTGATCAGCAGGGTATATACAGAAAAAAAGAGTACAAGAACCCTTTAAGCATATACAAATATAAAAATAGCAACAGTAAAGCAAACAGAGGCGAACAGAAGAAGACAATAATTTCCACATCATGTTTTCAAATAGGATGTCAGCAATTGCCGGAACTTAAATGGATCGCGTTCTATTACAATATGGTCTGGTAATGAATTCCATTCTTCAATTGCAAGAGGCAGGAATGACTTGTTAAATGCATTAGAGAAGCCGTGCAGACGTAGAATGCTCATGGAGTTGAAAAGACGGCGTGATGTTCGGAGAGGTGGTAGCAGAAGAGAGTCCCGAAGCGAAGGAAAACAGAAGTATAGTTTATGAAATAATGCCAAACGGGCGATTTGTCGTCTGTGTGTCAGAGGCTCGATGTCAAGCGATAATTTTATATTGGTAACGCTGGAGTGAGTGTCGTAATCGGATGAAATATATCGGGCTGCACGGTTTTGAATGGCTTCTAGGCTATCGATTAGGTAAGCCTGATGTGGATTCCAAATTGGGCAGCCAAATTCTAGTTTGGTTCGGACAAAAGTTTTGTAAGCTAGACTGCGAATAGAGGGAGGGGAGAAGCTGAGGTGCCGTCTGATAAACCCAAGTGATTTCGATGCATCAGCTGCAATCTTCGTGATGTGCTCGGACCAGGTGAGTTTGCTGGTGATGTGAATTCCAAGATAACGGTAAGATTCAACTTGAGAAAGGGTGGTTGAGTACAACGAATAAGCGTAGCTGAGGTTAGTGCGCTTGCGTGTTACCTGCATGTATTTACACTTTGATACATTCAGCTTCATTAGCCATGTCGAACACCAGTCTTCAATTCTGTCCAAGTCATTTTGAAGCAATAACTGATCGTTGGATGTGGTTATGCGGCGGTACAAGACGCAGTCATCTGCGAAAAGACAAATGCTCGACGAAATGATGGAAGGAAGATCATTTATGAAGATTAAAAACAAAAGTGGGCCGAGCACCGAGCCCTGTGGGACACCAGAAAAAGAACTTCAGTTGTGGGCGAATGAACATTATCGATGACAGTGAATTGACAACGACCGGATAGAAAACAACGGATCCATCTTAATATCAGCGGATCAAGACACAAGCATGAAAGTTTGGCTAAAAGGCGCTGATGCGGTACACGATCGAAAGCTTTCGAGAAGTCGAGAGATATAACGTCCGTCTGAAATGAGGAATCTAAATTTAGGTGAAGATCGGTTGTGAAATGGAATGGAAATGGAATTATGAAATGGAATTATTTGGATTTGGAATACTGTTGCAAGAAACTGTCGAGGGTGAGTTTATATGCGTATAGTTTCTCGTTAAGAAATAGTCATGAATGTAGTCTGCACTTGCCTAAAATATAGAATCTTGGCCTCGTTTCATTACAATTACTTGGCTCTTTTTTTCAGTGGTTGTTAAAGTGTTGCTTTTGTCCTTCCGTTACCATCGACCAATATCAGCAACCGCCTGTTTCATTTTTTACCAGTACTTGAGATGCAAACGAGCTTACCATGTTTTCGCTTTCTATTGTCTACTTTACATTTTCTTTTTAAAAATTTAGTGAAGGTTCAATTTAGTTTCTTTACGTTGCCAATTAATTTGATATTTGTTTAGTTGTGTGTCATGAGTGCTGCATTAAACAAAGACGCACAGATTTTATCCTATTTTGTATACTTAAAAAGCAGGTATGAAACCATAATATGTATCGTTCTAGTGCTTTCTGCATTTCTTTATAAAACAAGGGGAGTGCTGTTTTGTGTTGCAGTTGGACTTAATTGTTTTTGTGTTGGCACGTTCTATCTTGGAATGTCAGCAATTGCTAAGACAGACTATGCACAAACAGTGTGCAAAAGAAAACCACATAGCCTGCACAATAAAAAAAAAATGCTGTGGAACGACAGGCGAGCCAGTGGCTACTGGCGCCAGCATAGAACAAAAATAAAAAAATGCAAAAAGAAGGCAGGTCGATTGGAGCAGCCCCCCCCCCCCCCCCCCTGCCTTGCCACATTTTTCTCCCATGCATGGCGCCGCCTGGTGAATGCGCCGTGAACCAACAACCAGCGTTTCAGGATCTGTCTCATCCAGAGGCACTAGAGTGCTGCACTAGAGTACTGCACTAGAGTAAGGAAAGGGGAACAGCCTGAGCCCATTTCCTCAAGCATTCAATCACTTAAAAAAAAAAAATAAACTTGAGGAACATTTTTGGACAGACGTGTGCTTTAATGATTTGGGTGAGGTTGAGCAACTCGACTGGCCATAACCCGCACTTAAAAGTAGTAGATCATCAATTTGTTAGCGTTACCCACACATTACAAAGCTATTCATTGAAATGCATAGCCTTGGAAGCTTTCCTAGAAGCATTTGTTCTCTGAGAACTGCTGTGAAAGTGGGCAGCCTTGAAAGGCGGTAAAAAGAGAGAGAGAGGAAAAAAAGAAAGACATTCAGAACATGCACATGCTTCTTGCTCAGTATACACTAATGCACACAGGCTGCTTCTGATCATTCTACACGCACTATTGAGGAGGTAGCAGCAGGCAACCAGGCTACGTAATGTGCTTCTTGATGAAAATGGCCTAGATAGATGGTGAGACATATACGTCCCACATTTTCGTATACAAAGTGCTTGCCAGCTTTTAAATTTGACTTTTTGTTAATAATACTATCTTACAAACATGTAAGGACTGTGTGGTTGTATGGAGTACTGCAAGCGCAGAGCTCAGGCTAGTTCTAGAGAAGGCTGAGAGATGCTGCCATGAGTCGCAGGGACACTGGAGAGCTGGCATGTCATCGGAGGGATAACGGTGAATAAACGAGTGTTGACAGGACACACTGTGCGCCCGGTTCCTTTCTAATGTGCAGTGTGCCTGTAAGAATTAAGACACGAAATGACCTTTCCTTCTGCTGTGCCCATTAAAGAATTAAAGCCTACCTTATTTTCAAAAATGATCTTTCATCAGTGCTTACAGTCCTTGAATACATTCTGTACTCGACCTGTCGATCAAGGTCTGCAGGCTGATGTCGCCCAACTTACTCTGCAGGGAACGGAAGTGCCTGCTGGCTGCGCTGAAGGAGCACGGAAGCAGTGACGTGAGCAAACTTGCTAAGGCGGTCCGCACGCGAAGTGTTGCTGCAGTCAAGTGAGTCGGCCACGGGTCTCGCAAAAAAAAGAGACGGTTCATAGAAACTCTGTTGTGCTTAGAACGACAGAAAGCTGAGCTAGTTGGTAAGGATTCATTATGCGAAATAGAAGTGAGGTGTGCAGACAGGACACAAGAGTAGAGAAGTGGACAACACGAACGCCGGCGTTCGTGTTGTCCACTTCTCTACTCTTGTGTCCTGTCTGCACGCCTCACTTCTATTTTTCTCTGTTGTGCATCGAATCTGCACCGTGCCGCTTTTGTGGCACCTATAGCGATTCAATTTGGTAAGCAGGGAGGAGCTTGCGGGGTTACAGAAATTTCAAATGCCCTGAGTGATTGCTCGTTTGTGAGGGAGACATGTCCGGGAAAGTGACTGCATGGAATAGGTTGTTCGCATTTCTTTAGAATCCTATTCCAGAAAAGAAGAAATAGCGAAAAAAAAATATAGTATTAGTGTTAAATTTCTCATACAAAAACAAGGTGCCTTGTAGGAAAGGATAAGTTAGTGGTGAATTTCAGTCGCAGGTTCTGAGGGGTTGGCAAACTCTGCGAGTAAGCAGTTGGTTCTAGAATAAAATAAAGGCTCCAAGTCTACGATTGGGACAACAAGCGTAGGCAAACAAGTGGGCTTGAAACTGTTCCCAGCATCACCTGTGTCCTGCCGTTCACTGCCAACTTGATCTCCTTGTTTCGTGGCGTTGTGAAGCATTATCGGGATGGCTGCCAACAAACTGCACTTTCCTATAAAATGGCATGATTTTTCGGCCAGAGAGGAGCAGTAGGAGTGCTGTGGACTGGTGAACCAGTAGAATACATTGAAGTTGCATGACATTAATGCAGAGGCGGGCCACTTGGTTAGCTTCCTTAGTTTGAAATGCAGGTTTGTTTACATGAAATTACATAAAGGTGCAACGTGAACTTGCTTTGTAGTCTGTTTCTAACGATGGAGTAGTCCAAGTGTGCAATTTGAATCATGAATTGAGCTGCTGTTGAGAACGTAGTTATCCTGGAAATGAAACGAGTTGTTGTAGTTGTTTCGAAACTGTTCGCGTTTAAGTTTCTGAACACTGTACAGAAACATGGCGGCAATTGGCACATTGTGTCGACCATATTTACACACCATCCCTTGCACAATAGCGAGCGTGTGCAATTGAATGCCTGTGGCGTCCATCCGGCGTCTGCTCCAATCCACCCACTACTTGCTCCAGTGCTGCGATGTGTCTGTGGGCACTATTGAAGCTCTCCCATAGCATTATGCGGAAGTTTCGTGACCAGATAGAAAGTATTGAACGACCCAGGTATATTACAGTTGAACCCACTTCTAAGAATATTGAAGTGCCAAGGAAATCCCATTGTTATAACTGACAAGTGTTATAGCTTATAGCTGGGTTGCACAAAAAAGGCGGAGGGGACAGACATCGAAACAGTTCCATTAGAAAGAATGAAGTACATTCAAACCCATAGCATCGCCGGTTCTAACAGTCCTCGAATGTAACATTGAGCAGCTGCGGTAGGCTGAACTTTCGAGTGTGTTCTATGGTAAAATAAACTTCTTACTAGAATGTTCCCATGCCACATTATTGGCTCTGACAAATAAATCTGGCTACTGCGTGTTGTCTGCGTCAAAAAGGAAAGGGACACGAGGTCCTGGAAAACGAAAATAAGTACGAGCCAATATACCCACCCACGTGCTCTGCCAGCTCTCTTCTGTTCTCCCTTCCACCCCTCCGAGTCCACTTCACTGGCATCGGAGGGGTGGAAGGGAGAGAGGTGTGTGAGGCTGGAAGTGCATGGGGCAATGCGAAGAATGCGCGCCATGCAGGATGCACGGCACTAAGGTGGGTGTGGTGAATGCATGCGGCATGCAGGCCCGTATGGCAGTTCATGTTTTTTTATGCATTAGCGTTAGGAACGTCAAAGTGGGAAAATCTGTATGTGTGGGAAACCGGTTACGTGGTAGAAATAGCCAGGTAGTTCATCATATGGTATATGGTATGGTGTATATATATATAGTGCAACTGACTGCGATCGGCCCTGGACCACTATGAGTTGCACTTTGCACACTGTGGTGAACGCAGTTTAAGTCATGGATCTGGTACCTCAAAGAGGTGCGTTGTGATGCTAGTGCATTTTTTTTTTGCATTTACCAGTTAATTGCCACTTAAATATTTTTTTCAGGGAGTTTGTGTTTCTTTTTTCTTTTTTTTTTGATGGACACACCCAGTAACCAGATTTGATTGTTATAAGTGAAAACACGCCATGGGAGAATTGTACTAAGCCGTCTATTTTAACATAGAACGCAAACAAAAGTTTGCGGCTGCTCATTGTTATATCCAATGTATTGTTCAAACTGGTACTGTTATAAGTGGGTTTGACTCTAGACACAAATGCATCTGTAACAAACTGAACATCTATGATTTCTCCAAGGCCACCTGATGAGCTGGGAGATAAAAATAACACATACAAAGGAGGCACGTTATCAGGAGTACTAGCCAATTGGCTCAGCCAATTTTGACAGCAGTCGAGTCTGCTCCTCTGAGTGATCTCTCCTATCAACAACTGCTCCATATCCGCCATAGAACATGCAGCCAGGAAAGAAAGAAAGAAAGAAAAAGAGTGCTCCAAATCTGTCATTGGAATTCACCACTAACAAAATGCTCTGAAAAGGGTAGCATGCCCTACATTTTCCCCAAGTACTATAGTCCAGTAATTTGGTGCTTGGATTACCAACCTTTCCTGCACTTTCCCTGAGTCATAACCCAGACTCCTCTCTGAGGCAGATTTATTTATTTATTTATGAGGTGTCTACCGCAGACCAAAAATTAAAAAAAGTATCGTTAGGGTAACACAGAAGCAATGAAACATGTATTGGAGTGCTGTGAAATAACTTTGACCTCTCTCTGGGGTTTCTTTTATCATGCAACAATATCTAAGAGTGCAAGTGTTTTTTAATTCAACCCCTTGTGGGATGCAGCCATCGTGGCTAGGTGTCTAACAACACACCCTCTGGCAAAATGGACTGGCCGATGGCTTGGGTGTTACGGTAGTGTGTATATTTCTGAACGGACCATTTGTTTTCTGCTTCTGTGAATGCTACAATTTGAGTGGATGGTGGTGAACTTCTTGTTATCCTCACACAGCCACTTCTTGTTGGAGCGTCGCCGCTTGAAGGATCGCGTGGTAATCCAGGGCCCGGCCGGCAACCGTGCAGCGTACTCGGGCCGTGTCCTGCGGAGGGCACTGAACGTGATACGGCGTCGTTACGACCGCACAAAATTGCTCCCACAGGTGAGATGATGAGCTGAGCAGTTCTCTTTATTGTTATTTGAGAGATTTGCTGCAAGGCATATGTAGTAAAGAAGAATAAACAAAACACACAAATCAAACGCAATGTTTGGGATGTAATTCTGGAAGCTTGCTTGAGTTGGCGAGGTAGCTGGGGTAGCGTACGACACGAGTACACCCTTGCCGTCTGTAGCCGTTTGCCTAATGAAGACGAAGGGGATGTATGATGCCAACCTTTTGTGTCGTAGTGGCACATTCATTTGGGGGTGATTGGCCAAGAAAGGGCAGATACCCATTGGCACATACCCAGTGCTAATGGGTATATGCTAGCCTAGTAGACAACTTGCCAAGTGGCCGAAGTCTACTTGGCAAGGCAGCAAGCAGCCAGCACCTGCACGTTGGCCCAAGTTGCCTGTACATATCCACAATTATACTCGGCGAAGAAACAAATGCCAAACCCTGTGGATGAGGCAAAGAAAGCGTAAGAAGAAAAGGGGGTGGATCACGTCAAATAAAAACATGCAGCTCAGTGTGGTGCAGGTACTGCGACTATGATCAACGATGATTGAAACATTAGGCTTGGGTTAGGCCTCCCGGGAATCTTGTGTGCCTAGTATTTCAAGTACCAGGCCAAAGCAGGTGATGAGTGTTCACTGAAGACCTGGAAGCCAGGCCCCCGTGACACTTTCCAGGTCCAGGTGATCGGCAGGTGTCAGGGCCAACCTAGCCCATAGCCTCCCAAGTTTGTCTCCAGGCTATGCAGTTGTGCGTGTCTTTGATGCAGTATCATAGCAAGCCCGATCGTGCACGAACATCACAAGCATGCATTGCGGTCTACAGTGCATTGCTTTGGGCAGGATTGTGGGTTTTTCCTGCATAATTTAGGGCCCAGCTGACATACTGCGCAATGTACAGTCAGGTCTCGTGATAACAAAATAATGGATATAACGAAATCAGTGGAATTCCCCCTTAAATCCCCATGAGATTCATGGTGCTGTACATGCAATAACGGATATAACGAAGTAATTCTGGCTGTCTTTTCAACTTTGTTATAATGAGGTTTTACTGCAGTGTTCAGGTGCCCACACCTTTTAACACGATGCTTTCTTTGCAAACCCTCCAGGACTTTAATGACTATGGCTGTTGTTGGAATGTTGCTGCCTTGCTGAATAGCTCATGCACAGGACAGTGCTCGCATAACAAATTGGCTTCTATGCAGCCATCTGTACTACCCCTACAGATGTGCCAGTGCCCAGCTCTGTCATCTATGTAACTACGCAACAAAACCACAAATGGTACCTGAACATCCTCAGTTGCAACAAACGTGCACCTTCAAGTCCATAATTTTTTTTATTAAAGTAAAGCTTTCTGTGCCTGGTCTTAGTGAGATTTAACATGTCTGCTCAGTCCGCTTCTTCCCGAGTAAAGTGGATTGGTCCTTGGCATAGTGATAATCTGGGCTGGTCACGAAGCAATATGTGGTTGCATGCATCATGTGGTTTGTGTTGTAGGGGTCTCTACATTTTCCCATCTCGCTGGGCAGGCACGTAACCACAGTGCAGAAGACAAACAGTTTCATGGCATTTAATTAACCTGTCTACAGAAGCTTCACTGCACATGGATTCCAACATTGGATTGGCATGGTTTCTACTGCTATGTAATAGTTCGGAGGAGTGTCCCATCTGTATTGTATAGTTTTGTGTGGCTGGTGTTCAAGGCAGTTCAATTTGTTGGTGCAGTTGTGCATTTACCGTATTTACTTGCATAATGATCGCACTCGTGTAATGATCGCTCCCCTGAATTTGTCAGCGAAATTTAATGTTTTTTTCTTTCCTGTGTAATGAACGCACCCCGAACTTGCCGCAGTGATATGTCGTGTGCCAAGTCTAGCTAATGATGATCGCACTTACCATCTGTCGAATGCTGTCAGATGCTACGCAAACAACTCTTCAAGACATACCAAGCGGTCTGCATGCACCAAACATTCTTAAGCAGATGCTCCATTTTATTCCTTTCATCACTTTCCACACTTCCATGAAAAAAAAAAAAGCTACAACCAAACTTGCCTTGGCTTTATTATTTGTAGGCTTTATAATGGTTGTGGTCAACAACAACAACAAAAAGGCACCTTTCGTTTCTTCTCGTCGGCACTCGTGGGCGTGCAACAAATCGTGAGCAGCAATGATAGTAGCCACGTTTACACTGGTACGTTAGAAGTGTACCCTATTCATACGCCGACGCTTGTAACACAGGTAAGATATACGCCCACACTTAGCAGAAATGTGCCGTATTAGGATAGTAATGATGACGAATGCCGCAGTTCCTGCAGCATACCTGCCATATGTTTCTATGTCACTGGCAGTTAAGCACGGCCATCTCTGTTTCTGACCCCTCAAAGTGGACATGGCTGCGTTATTGCCACAGACTTGTCAATATTACCGGTATTATTCATTACTGATACGGAAGAAACTGTTTCAATGTGCGTAATGTACTTGCGAAAACGAAAAAACAAAAAAAATCGCGTTTCGCCCGTTTGGCTTGCTCCGCCGGCCACCATTTTGTTTTGGTGGCCCGCACTGTTAAAGCAGCAGCTGCCTGTTTGTTCACCTGTTGCCATCCCGTAGCAAATGCGGGATGAAAAAATATGTTTTCCTTTCCGGGAAGTTTAACCTGCATAATGATTGAGCCCCTGAATTTGTGGCAATATTTTTGACAAAAAGTGCAATCATTATGCGAGTAGATACGGTAATATATCAGCATAATAACATTTGTCTGTACACTGTATGCGTATCTAACAAGCGCTGAAAATCTTTTAATTTTCTACATTAGGGGCACCAAACATGCCATTTATTTTTGCCAATTAGTAATATCCAAATAATTGGTCTTGCCAATTATTTGAATATTTGTCAAGTGAATGCATAGCAGATAAATTTTCAGCATGAATGTATTCCTGCTGCTTTAAAAAATGTCAGATTATTTTTTTAAGCAAATGTTTGCACTGTTGGCTGGACAGCACAATATTTTTTACTTATTTATTTTCAATAAGGACCCTAGTAGGCATTACATAGGGAGGGTTCATCTCAGTACATGCATGCGGTTTCAAAACAATAAAACCTGAATACAGGAATACAAACAAAGAACATGGTTTCAATAAAAAGCAAACCGACAGCATTTGATTAAAACCGTGGTGTTCAGAATAAAATATAATTTAGTGCAGGGAAGAAAAAAGTTATTCAGACAAAAGCATTGCGATAGCATATGCATAAATATAAACACTTCAAAGACTTCGTGTACAAAAAGTGTAAATAATATAGTAATATACGTAGAGATAAGCTAACAATGTTTCTCATTTCTCAAGTAGCCTAGTAGCACACAATGATATGATGATGTATCTGTTAGCGATGTTGGACGGAAACGAGTATGGTACGGTTATGCACAATGCCCAAGGCGAATTCTGGTATTGCTTTGGCCTGGTGAAAATGGGGTAACTTTGTGCGTGTGATCAAGACTAATTGAAGCCTGCGGTGCTGGAAGAATATGTGATTGGGCAAACACTGTTTTATTGTGGGTAAAGTGAGCGAAAGGAGGATGATCGAGTATCTCACCTGCACATGACATGTGCATGTAGGTGCAGGGTTGCTTTCAGTGATGAGGCGTTTACAAAACGCAAATGGGATGACGTGACAAATTTCGTGGCTTTGTTCTGCACCTTTTCGGACAGGTTAGTAAGACCTGTCAGGCTAGGATGCCGTATATTAGAAGCATATTCTAGAGAAGGCCGAACCAATGAATTCAAAGTGTGCAGTCTTGTATATTTACTGGCAAAATGTAAGCGCCTTTCAAGGAGGCCGCGCTTCTTGAAAGCCTTATTAACGATGTGTTCGATATGAGCAGCCCGACTTAAATCTGAAGTAAGTAGAATGACCAAGTACTTAAATGACAGGACATTTTCTATTACGCATTGCTTTTACAAGTGTTTGAACATGTAGATGGAATGCTAGTAAATTTTAGATGCTTGTTTTTTTTTTCTGCTATAATTTCCATTTACGAATTGCTGCACCGTTTCTTTAACCTTGATAATTTAATTGGTGATGCCACAGTGATTCTGTGGCATCGACTTGGTCAAGCTGTTCCTTTATAAGTAACTCCCGCAGTCGTCTGCGAAAAGACAGATTGAAGGATGTATATTAAATGCTATGTCATTAAGAGTAAGCTTTAGCTCGGCAGCTCCTATCTAAATTAATGGGAAAGGAGAAACTGTTTTTCTTGGCAACAAATGCACCAAATTCGATGAAATTTGTTTCATTTGACAGGAATAGCTAAAATCTAATGGCTGCTGGTTGCGAATTTTCAGTTTAGGTTGTCAATTTTTTAATGAAAATGTACAAGAATTGCAAACATTCAGAAAACAAAACCGTCAAGTTTACAACTCTCTAACTCAACAATACAAGATGATATACAAGAGTTATGTAAATTGCACCTAATAATACATCTAAAGCAGACAATATTCATATATTATATACGGCTCTCAAGTAAACCATTAATATGGGAGTCAAACCCTCGTAAACAATGTAACAAATTAACATAAGGTGCAAATTGACATACCAAATTTGTCCACTTTGAATGCTCTAACGGATGCAATTTACAGACCTACAATATTTCTTCTTGGTGCAGAGCTACGGAATTGTAAACTTTGTGCTTCTACTTTTTACCAAATGTACCAATTTTTGAAAATCGTTTTTAAAACATTCAGGCGCTAAATTGAAATTTTGCTTCTGACAGTCATTAGAATTTAGCTTTATCTCTCTAGTGCAACAAATTTCATTAAAATGGTTTAGTGGTTATCTCAGAAAAGCGTTTCTGCATTTTACATGTATTTCAATAGGTGGTATTGGAGTTGGGCCCGAGATAAAGCTTCTTCTTAATGTAAATTAAAAGCAGAAGTGAGCTTCCTTGTTGCACTCCAGATGCAACTACTAGTCTTGATTAGATATTAAATTGTGAAGCTTGAATGCCTGGTAGCGATTGCTTAGAAATTGTTCGATCATTGCAGTCATTTTGCGATCGAGGTGCAAATTACTTATTTTTAGTAGTCGACTATAAGGAATACAATCAAAAGCTTTTGAAAAATAAACGAAAATGGCATCAGTCTAAACGGACATGCGTAGTGCTGTGTGCAGGCCCGATACAAGCTCGAAAAGTTGCGCCTGGCATGGTAACTTTTTCCAGAAACCATGATGAGTGTTAAGAATCAAATTGTTTCGACTGAGATGACCTGTGAGTATGATTTGCTCAAGTAATTTACATGAGATTGGCATGAGGGAAATTGGCCTGTAGTTGTTTGAGTGTCTACTGTTACAATATTTAAGTATGAGTACCACATAAGCAAATTTCTAGTCCTCCGGTGTACAGCCAGATTTGAGGATTGCTGCAAAATTCATGTGAGAAGGTTATCTGAATAATGGCAGGTTAATTTTAGTACTTTGGCACTGATGCCCTCAGGACCTGGACTATTTTTGCGGGGAAGGCGATTGATAGCGTTAGCCACACCGTGCTCTGTGATTAAAATTTCCGGGAAAGAATGAATAATAGCTGTGTCAGCGTCAGTGAATTATTTAGTGGAAGTTCATTAGTGATAACCTCAGGGAAGCGCTTATTAAATTCTTCAGCACAGTGTTCTACTGGTACAGTACTGCCGTCCTCGTTCGTCAGTGCCAGTGCTGAGAGGGTACGTTCAGGGTTCACTACGCCCCAAAATCTTTTAGGGTCCATTTTCATTAGGTTAGGGAGTGTTTTTTAAAAATATTTGTCCTTGGCTTGGAGAATGGCGGTTTTTGTTGAACCAGTATAACGTATTCATAGTCTGCCCAATCTTGGGGACAGTTAGAGTGCCCCGCTTTCCTGTTAAATCTTTTCTCCATGTTCAGGAAGCGTTTTACGACTTGGGTAAACCATGAGTCATTGGTTTTTGTAGCTATTGTTTCTTTAGGAACACAAGCAGCAGGTTCAATTTCCTTTAGGTTGACCCGGAACAAGCACCAGCTCTAGCTAGTCTTATGATCGTCGAAGTGCTTGTAAAAATCGTCTGCAAAAGCAGGCAGCATTCTGTTATTGTGTCGGCCCATGCGTGTAGTTTTATATAGTTTGCATGTTGAAGTGAGACCAAGCAACGAATAGCCTTATGATGATTACTTATTTCTTCCAGTGTCCATGTGTTAGCAATTTCAGGACTGTTGGTTCATATAAGGTCTAGAACAAGGACCCTGCGCATAGGCACACATGCAAGTTTTATAAAGTTGTGATAAAGTTGCAAATAAAGGAAGCGAATACATTCAGGCCGATTATTATGACTGTGTAGATAGAATGAACCGGTCAGTTTGCAGATAATTGAAGGCACCACCTAAGAAGAAAAGAGCATTCGGAAATTTTTGCATAACTTGCGAGATTGCGTTGCTAAGAAAATCGGGTGAACTCTGGTGTGGTGTTGGGGAGGTTGTGCCAATGGCCAATATGGCACGAGGTCCAGACTATTTTCAAAGGTGAGTCTATTGGAAAACGAGAAGGGTAGTACAGTTCATGAATTGCAGTAATTACACCACCACATTACCAACCGCTTCTGTCTTTGCAAAACCCAAGGAATGGCATTGGCAATAAAAGGTCGTTGCTAGCAACATTCTCCTTCTTAGTATCGATGATGATTTCTGTAGAACAAGTATAGTGTGATGGATTTTAGAATGTCAGTCTTGTGGTACAGTTAAGTCTTAATATAACGAACTTCAATATAACGAAATTCTCCATATAACGAAGTATTTAAATTTTCCTAACCTCTTATCCATAGAACACCATGTATTTAGGACCTGGGATTTCAATATAATGAAATTTCGCTTCCGCTGCAAGGGAATGCAGAGACAAAAAATGGAAACTTCCACGGATGCCAATGGTCAAATGACTGAATTGCAAGCATCTTCTTGCAAACGCACCTTTCAAATCGTGCAACAAGAGCAACCGCCGCAGTGGAGTCGCATCATGTTCCGGATAAAGTCCAAGCGCGATAAGATCCTATCGCGCCCTGCGCACTGGTGTACTTTAGGTGCGAGTGGAAGTGTATGAGGGTGAGACAAGAAAGATGGTGGCTTCACGACTGCCGCCTCCCCGTGCGAGCAAAGGGAAAGAGGGGGAGGGGAGCCCCGGCATGAGGGGTGGGGGAAAGGGTAAGTTGGTGCTTTGTGATTTCTGGCGCATGTCCATTGTGGCTGTGCGTGGCTGCAAGCACGGCTTAGTGCCTACGCAGCTGCGCACCTTGCTTTAGAGGTAGTCTGCCGCTTGTGCAAAGAGCAGGCGTGCCGAGACGGCGTGGCATTATGTTAGCTGTCTTCCCGCGCGTTTAGTATCGGAGTTTGCATAATCCCGAGTTTCGGTGACTTGTTGGAGCGGGAGGCAAACGAAGTATTCGCTCCTCACTGTCGGCGCTTCTCCTGATAGCGTCGTTCCAATGTGGGCAATGCTATCAGCTGCTGGGTCGGAGAGTGCACGCAAAAGTGTGGCTGGCTTCGCTTAATTCGTACTGCTGATGTGAAGATATTGACTTGGCATGAAACTGTATCATTCATCGCTGACTCCCAAATTCATCAAAATAAATTGTTTCATCATTCAAATTTGCTTTTTCCGATTGCCTGACAATTAAGAAAATTCTGCGGCCCCTTTCCATGTAGGAAAAATTGATCGGTGACTGTACTTATTTGCATAATGGGTCGAATTTCAACGCAACGAAATTTCGATATAACGAAGCAAATTGCCGATTTTGCCTGCTTCATTATATCGAGGTTTATTTGTACAAGCCACAGAAATTGGCAAAGAGCAATGAAAATGAATCTGTAAGGGACAGGTTCCTCTGTTGTATCATTGAACCTCATTTGGCAGATTGTTCATGATCTGATGAAATTTGAACCACAGCACCCGTGGTGCTATCGAACTTGTAAATCTTGCCTTCTAGATGAAGTTTATTAAAGCATATGGAAAACTGTGTTTCATCTGTGCAGTTGCTCTTGGCAAACTCGCAGCTTTTTTGAGGAGCTTAGACAGAAAAGTTATTGTGGTTCCTGTGGAAACTTGAAAGAGTGTTCTCCCGGAGGTGAACTTCGAAGTTTCGCAACTCTTGTTCTAGGGTAGCAATAAGGTTGGTATTATGGCATTCCTTGAGTCATGCAAAAGCCATTGACACTCTGTTTAGTGGCATCTGAGGAACTGATATTTTGTGCACCTTTGAACAAAAATAATTAAAGGAAGCTTGCAGGAAATCCGAACCTAAAGTGATAAACAAAAATGGACCTTATATTGAAGATAGGCTCTCAACATTGCATTTATGTACAAGTTTTCAGCACCATAACTTGGAGAACAAAAATTTAAGAAAAATGTTTAGCCTAAGACTCATGTCTTCCTATCAGCTTTCCTGTAAAAGAAAAGCAGGAATGATAAGAATGGCATTGCTGTTAATGCCCACTTGGCTGAGAGGAACCAATGTGTTGAAGGGGAATGAGGAAAGGAAACATTCCACTTTTCGTATGACCATTCATATTAAATTCCTTTCAGAAAGTATTTGCAGGAATACTTGGAATTGTCGCACCTTTTCAGAATGTCGCTCAGGCTGAACAAAAATGTGTTTAGGACCTCTTTAAAGAAACGTTATGGTGGCTGTAGCATCCACTGGTGTAATGCATGTGTCAACTGCGTTGCTGTGGTACCGCATTACTCATTGGGCTTTCCTCTCCCCTAATGGCGGTGTGCATAGATAGTGGCAGCATGTGAGCGGCAGCCGTTTCCGGAGCCCATGGAGGATTCCACTTGGGAGCTGCCGCAGTTCGAGGACCTCTACCAGGTGATGCGCGAGTCGATGGAGAACCACGTTCCGGCCACCCTGGGAGAATGCGAACTCTGGCTGCTGGGTCGTCTGCTGTCGACCCTTGGCACCATGATTGGGACGCTCGACCTGGATGCTGAGAAAGAAGCCCTGCAGAAGGCTCTCCTCTGGGCTGCGGTGAGTCCTGTGTTACCCTCAGTGACTCATTCGGTCACACACGTGCACCTGCAGGCACACTGATTCACCTTCCTGTGCTTGGCTACCGGCAGGCAACAGACGGGACAGAAATGTGCTTAGAAGGCATGCACGAAGTGCAGGACCCAGAAATTGCAGAGTGAAAAAGACACTTTTGGTCAAGAATGCAATTCAGTTTTATTAGTTTCAGGTTTTCGATCATTCAAAATTGCGTTAGGCAAACATTTGCATTGATGCTGTAGAAAAGCAGCCATGTGTGCTCACTCGCTGGCTGACAGAAAGAACATTGCTTGTGCACGCTAATCGAGGCAAAGAGAGAGAATTTCTGTTGACATTGACGCTCGCCTCCTGGCAGCATGGTAACAGAACAGTTCAGTTTCTTTAATCGAGGAATCCTGATGCAGTGAAATCTCGATGTAACAAACTTCAGGAGACTGCCCTAAATTGTTCGTTATTCTGAAAGATTGTTATAGTGAAAGCCCCAAAATTAATCATTCCACCCATCACCCTATCAGTTCGTAAGTTGTCACCATATGAGCTATCCACAGAAACGTCACTGTTGGCTCTCGGCACCCGCTGTTGCTATTTTCCATAGCTTCCGCCACCATGCATCACCGAAGCACCGTATAATAAGAGTGATGTGCACAAAACTGACACTGATGCCGAGAGAACTACCGACAAAAAGGTAGTTCCATGTTGCATCCAAAGTGCTGTTTCTTGCTTTTTGTTTGTTTTTCACATTTCTTGCTGTGGACATTGCAACTGTCTCACTCGAGGCAGATACCTGAACTATTTCAAAGTGCAAGCATGTGTAAATGACACCGTCTGGAAAGTGCAAACTGTGACCTTGTGGCATCCCCTCGAGTACGTAGGTTACATTTCACGGTGCGCATAGCAAGTATGGCCGCAGAAAGAAGTGTGAAGGAAACAGACGCGCGCAGAAAGAAGGGTGTAAGAAGGAAGAGGCTCGCCTCCTTTGCTGGGTCGACACTACGTATCCGAGCACACGAGGCTTGGACCCTCCTGCGTTTAACCGTGCGCGGCTTAGCCGTGTCTGGGGAAAGGGGGATTCTGGGGGTTGAGCTGACGCTGGGTGTTTGGACCTTTAAGGCCCCCCGGCGGAGGCAACACACCCCTTTGGCTTCTGCTTCACATAGACGCCACCCCTGGACTGACCTACCCGGGGGAAATCGGTAGTTGCCTTTTCCTGCTTCTCTTACTCCCTCCAATCTTCGTCTTTCTCTTACTTTTCATCTTTCCTGTCTTCTCCTAGCTTCCGTTTACTTCCAATTTTTCCAGGCAGCAAGGTTTAACCTTGTGTGAATAACCAACCTAGGTTATCTCATATTTGGTTATACATAGTGATAACGTACAGCTGGCGTTTGCAGGACCTGTTTTTACAGTCCCTGTAACGTCCCCTTGTAGGGCTCCACGGTGGGTGGCTGGCGTTATTGCCGAAAATTACATTAATCTATGGCTACTTCCTTCCCTCCCCTCCCAGATAGCCCTCAGAAAAGAGGGCGCACCGAAGATGTATTTCAGTTTTTTGGACGACAAAGACCCAACTTCCCACGATTTCACGTCATTCATTCGGAAAAGTCAGATTAGCAAGTACGCACAATCTCCCCATTTCTAGTTTCGATGTCTTTAACTGAGGCTCTTGGTCCAGGTTACAAGGCATCAGGGATGGCAAGTGGAGATCTCCTTTTGGAGCTCCGTGACCTGAACCAATACGAAAAGCTACCCAATCTAGTGTCTTTTGGGGACTTTCAAGTGACAGTGACTCCGCACCGCACTATGAACACTACACGCGGCGTTGTCTCAGATGATGACCTGCTTCAGCTGACAGAGGCAGAGCTCCTAGAGGGCTTCAATGAGCAAAATGTTGTTAATGTGAAAAGAATAAAGATGAGGCGCGATGGTAAAGAAATTGCGACCAAGCACCTAATTCTCACCTTCAATTCAAGTTTCCTGCCCGAATCAATCGAGGCCGGGTACGTAAAGCTCCATGTCAGGACTTACGTGCCCAATCCACTCCCATGTTTCAAATGCCAGCGCTTCGGCCACAGCTCGCAGAGCTGCCGCGGCGGCCAAACTTGTGCTAAATGCAGTGCCAAAGAACACACCACTGAAACTTGTGAGAATGCTCTCCACTGTGTAAACTGTGATGGGGAGCACGCCGTGTACTCACGGTCGTGCCCATCCTGGAAGAAAGAAAAAGAAATCGTAACGATCAAAGTGAAAGAAAATATCTCATTCAAGGAGGCACGCAGGCGAGTAGCGTACCTGCCAAAGAAAAGCTCTGCCGAAGTGGCACGTCAGGGGGCAACGTCACAACGGCCTCCGGCGGCTGTCCGACCCACAAGCAGTGAGTCGGCAGCTACGCCATCTGCCCCCGCGGCGGTTGCAGCTAGCGCTGCTCCGTCAACCCAGAATGAGGGATCATCGACCCCGAAGGTTGGCGCAGCCGAGGCTGCCCCGGCCTCCACGGCCTCCCCGGCCCCTTCCTGCGCTGGCAACAGCCGGTGCAGCCAAATCCCTCAGAGAGCCCCTTGGAGGGACTTTCTCGGGTAACTTCTCCCTTGCAAGAGCACGTGTCCGGCACCTCACAAGAGGCAATGGACACAACACCTATCATCAAGGTGCACCAAGTGCCTAAGGAGCGGCGAGGCTCCCTCGAACGCTCCAGAAAGGGCAAAACTCCCGTTACAGGGCCTCGAAAGTGCTCTGTGATTTAATCTCTGTAATTTACATAACCACTACTTCTGTTTCTGTACACACAGCACCTATTCAATTCCAGTATGGATACACAAATAATTCAATGGAACGTCAGAGGTCTTCTTAGGAACCTTGATGATGTGCAAGAGCTTATCCAAAAACACAATCCAAAAGTGCTGTGTCTACAGGAAACACACCTAAAACCACAACATTCTCACAACTTTCTCAACCACAACAACCACAACAACCACAACTTTCTCCGACCGTATGTCATGTTTCGCAAAGATCGCAATGATGCTGTCGTATCATCAGGCGGTGTTGCCATTTTTATTCATAAACGTATTTCCTGTCAGCGTTTACAGCTACAAACGCCCCTTGAAGCAGTGGCGGTTCGAGCTGTTGTTCGAAATAAACTTGTCACCATTTGCTCGCTTTACGTACCCCCACACTACAAATTAAACAAACATGAATTTCAGTCATTTATAGACGAATTGCCAGAACCTGATGTTGTTCTTGGCGATTTCAATGCACACAGCTGCCTGTGGGGCGACTCTTGTATAGACGCGTGAGGTCGTCTTGTTGAACAGTTCCTTTTTTCTTCTGGTGCGTGCTTGCTGAATAAGAAGGAATCCACATGTTACTCTCTAGCAAACAGAACCTTTTCTTCAATAGATCTTAGTATAGTTTTCCCGTCTATACTGCTCGAACTTGAATGGGAAGTTACGAACAATCCTTACGGGAGCGACCACTTCCCCATACTGATAAGAACATCCAAAGAAAACGAATATCCTCCACAAACTCCTAGGTGGAAGATAGACACAGCCGACTGGGAGAAATTTCGAACTCTCACTACCATCTCATGGGCTGACATGTCTTCTTTAGAAATTAATGCTGCTGTCGAGTATCTTACAGCATTCATAATAGATGCCACATCAAAATGCATATCCAAAGTGAGTGGTTTGGCATGCAAACGACGTGTACCGTGGTGGAACAGCGAATGTAGGATCGCCCGTAAGAATCAGAACAAGGCGTGGGGGTTGCTACGCACTTCTCCCACTGCTGAGAATCTTGTCAACTTTAAAGAAATAAAGTCCCAAGGCAGGCGAACCCGCCGACAGGCCAAAAGAGAAAGTTGGCACAAGTTTTTATCAAGTATTAAAATCGTTTAGAGACGAGGCCAAAGCCTGGAACAGGGTCAATAGGATTAGAGGGCGGCAAACACACTCACTCCCTCTGGTAAATACACAGGGCGATACACCGCAAGACCAGGCAGACTCACTTGGGGAGTATTTTGAGAGTGTGTCAAGTCCAACAAATTATTCACAATCTTTTCTCAAATACAAACATATAGAAGAATGTAAGCCATTAACAAGAAAACGTCGACAGAATGAGCCTTACAACCGTCCTTTTAGTACTGCCGAATTGAGAGCTGCCTTGAGCGCATGCAAGAGCTCCGCACCAGGATCTGATAGAATCATGTATGAAATGCTCAAAAACTTACACAATGATACGCAAGTTACACTACTCACACTTTTCAACACCATCTGGGATGCAGGGTACCTTCCAACCGCATGGAAGGAAGCCATTGTGGTCCCTGTTTTGAAACAAGGCAAAGACCCTTCCTCAGTGGCAAGTTACCGCCCGATAGCCCTCACAAGTTGCATTTGTAAGATGTTTGAAAAAATGATAAATCGGCGATTCATTCATTTCCTTGAACAGAACAAAATGCTTGATCCTTATCAGTGCGGCTTCCGAGAAGGGTGCTCCACAACTGATCATCTCATACGTGTTGAAGCAAATATCCGGGACGCATTTATACATAAACAGTTCTTTCTATCGATATTTCTCGATATGGAAAAGGCGTATGATACAACGTGGCGTTATGGAATCTTAAGAGACTTGTTAGAAATGGGCATCCTTGGTAATATGCTTAACCTAATAGAAAGCTATCTGTCCAATCGTACCTTCTGGGCAAAAGTCAGAAATGTACTTTCACGTCCTTTTACGCAAGAAATGGGTGTACCCCAAGGAGGCTTGCTCAGCTGCACACTCTATCGTGAAGATGAACACGCTTCGTGCTTCATTACCACCGGCCCTCTTTTACTCTGTCTACGTGGACGACATTCAAATAGCTTTCAAATCTTGTAACCTCGCAGTCTGCGAGAGACAGGTACAGCATGGCCTGAACAAAGTGTCGATGTGGGCAGACAAAAATGGATTTAAGATCAATCCTAACAAATGTTCTTGTGTTCTTTTTACAAGAAAGAGAGGCCTGATCCAAGACCCTTGCTTAGAACTATGTGGACAACAGATACCTGTAAACAAAGAACACAAATTTCTAGGTGTTATACTTGACTGTAGACTCACTTTCATCCCCCACATTAAACATCTTAAAGAAAAATGTCTGAAAACAATGAGCCTAATGAAACTTCTATCCCAGACTACGTGGGGTAGTGACAGGAAGTGCCTAATGAATCTTTATAAGAGCCTGATTCGTTCACGATTAGATTATGGTGCCGTGATCTATCATTCTGCCACCCCGAGCGCGCTAAGGATGCTGGATCCTGTCCATCATCTAGGTATCCGGCTAGCCACTGGCGCTTTCAGAACAAGCCCGATCGAAAGCTTATATGCTGAATCTAATGAGTGGCCGCTCCACTTACAGAGATCATACGTCAGCTTTACATATTTCCTTAAAGTGCACTCCAATCCTGAACACCCATGTTTTAATGCCAATACCGATATGACGTGTGCTACACTTTTCTGCAATCGTCCGTCTATAAGACAGCCGTTCTCGCTGCGTGTCAAGGAGCTTAGCGATGAAATGCATGTCCCACTCCTCGAGCTTCCCTTAATGCACCTAACCAAGCTCTTACCCTCTTGGGAGTGGCAGGGGGTAGAATGTGACGTATCGTTTTTAAAAGTCACAAAACATGCTCCAGAGGTCGAAATAAGAATGCATTTCCTACAATTTCAGTACAAGCACTCGTGCACAGAGTTCTACACAGACGCTTCTAAGTCACATGCCGGAGTGTCTTATGCAGCCGTCGGTCCATCCTTCAAGGAATCTGATGTACTACATACAGAAACAAGTATCTTTACGGCAGAGGCCTACGCATTATGGTCGGCTGCAAAGCATATACGGAAATCAAAACTCCAAAAAGCCGTAATATATACGGACTCTATAAGTGTAGTGAAGGCCTTAATGTCACCCTACAAAAAGAAAAATCCTGTACTTACTGAGGTCTATTCCGACCTGTTCAAAGCTTATCTGTCTAGCCAGCATATCATCATATGCTGGGTACCTGGCCACAGGGGAATCGAAGGTAAAGTTCTGGCAGACCAGATGGCTGCGTCAATTGCACCCCCTGCTGTTAATAAGACTGCTTTGGTGCCTCTCACAGATCTGAAACCTTACTTGCGAAAAAAACTGCGAAACCACTGGCAACGCAAGTGGGATGCAGAAATAAATAATAAACTGCACGTTATAAAGCCACAGTTAGGTTTCTGGCCCTCCCCAACAAAATCTCGGCGTACAGATGTCCTATTCTGTCGCCTCAGAATAGGACACACATTTGGGACCCATCATTTTCTACTTACTGGAAAGGAACCTCCAACCTGTGGTAGATGCGGTGAGAGGCTGATCGTCCTCCATGTCCTCTTGGAGTGTCGGAAAGCTGAACCTGAAAGAAAGAAACATTTTCCGCTTGCATACCGTTATTACATCCCTCTACACCCGGCTATGTTTCTTGGTAAGGAACCGCTTTTTAACACCAAGGCAGTCCTCGACTTCTTAAAGGATGTAGTTCCACACGTTATAAGCCCAATAAATTGGTAGAGCATCCTCGCTCCAGAGGATGCCGCTGCGATAATTGTTTTGAATAGCACACGCCTCCAGGCCCTTGTGTTTCAAGGGCTCTGAGGAGGCAGTAGTGCTCTAGCATATCTTATTAACCTGAAATATTTTACAGCTCGTATCATTCTTTTTAAATGCATTTTAATGTTCATAGTACACGTCATAAGTCATCGCCATAACCTTATTATACAGATTTTACGCACTTTAGCGCGACCATATTTAAGGCCCTTCTACAGCCATGTCACACCAACTTCATAGAACTCATGATTTCACTGCAAACTCATTAACACGGACATGGTGCTCTTTGGCCATACTTGGCCCTTGCGCCATAAAACACCAAACATTCATTCATTCATTCCTTTGCTGGGTGACACTTCTCTGGGCAGAGTACATGCTCGCACAACCTGGTGTGTCGTCGCCTCCGCTTGCCCGCATTCTTTTTTTCTCGGGCGCCGTCTCAGGTTTTCTGAAGCCAAGCACCACGACATCTGCTCTCTCCGCCCTGTTGTCTGCCATGAAGGATACACGGAAATGTATGAATACCCAGATTTTGGAATATCAGTTCGTAGTACTGGGGCATTGCTAACATTACAGGGAAACTGAATAATGAGTGTTACTCTGAAAAGTTCAGTATTCCAAAGTTGGTAGTAATGAAATATTTTTACATTGAAACTATAAGAAGTCTGCAGGGGATTTCTGAAAAGTTCGTTAATGTGGTGTTCGTAGTAACGAGGTTTTACTGTAGATGTGACTGCAGTTTTTTACCTCTGCTTGTTGAGTGAGAAACGATCGCTGTTACCATTGCCGCGCTGCAGTGATGGTGAGGAACGGTAGTGACACAACTGCAAGTCACAAAACTATCTCATTATTGGGTGAGCTTGCGGCCAGAAAAAACAAGTAACACCGAAAGCACAGCAATAGTGGTGAGCACCATCGTCAGTCGGTCAAATCTGATCTGCGAGTCAAACACGTCGGCAGTTTACTGTATTCGTTGCATGATGTTCGCAGTCACATAATGATCGTACCTCTGAATTCTTTTATCAAAGTTGTATATTTTTTCCTCACCTAATGATCTCGCCCCAAACTTGCTGCTGCAAGAGTCGTCTGCTGTTCCCGCTGAGAGTGATTGTGCCTGAAGGCCAAGTGCCATCTATCGAACGCTACGTAAACCACTTGTCAGGACTCGCCGAACCGACTGCATGCACCAAACCAACATGAGCAGCCCTGAAGCAGATGAACTGGCAAACAGCTGGTGGGCCACTTGAAAATGAACATGAGCTTGTATTGGACTGACTTCGACATCTCACAGGCCACCGCAAGAGGACAACGCTGAACAACATGAACTGAGCACAAATGCATAGTGTTCATAAATAAACTTTAAAACTGAACAAGATTGCTACTTCTTCTGTGGCACTTACAGAGCCTGTCCTGTATCGAAAGGGATGAGGGACATTTACTTTGCCAGCTATGCTGTGCATGGTACTCTGGGCAGGTAACAAATTGCGAGCTACGACAGCAGTAGCCACATTTAAATAGACATGGGAGAAGTGTATCGTATTAAGTTACCGTATTGTGTATACCTTTATGGCGCCGTTTACATTACAAATGGAATATTTGCCCACCCTTAGTGGAAACATAGTGTATTAGGGTATAAAAATCCCCAGCATGTCTACAAGTGTTTCCATGTCCAATGATAGCTGAGCGTGGCAGTATCGATTTCTATCTCCTCAATGTGGGCCTCACAACATTACCGCCACGAATTGAGTAACTTGCCAATGTTAATACCATTTTGACACATGTAATGTACTCACGAGCGAAAAGAAATTGGTGCAGTAGCTATCGTACGTGCACCTTGCTCCGTCTGTCGCCATTTTTGTTTTGATGTCCCGCACTTCTACAGCAGTAGCCTCCGGTTGGTTGGCTGGTTGTCATCCCGCAGCAAATGTGTTTCCATAATTCCTGATAATGCCGTATATTCGCCATCTTGCAAGGTGGCCACTGCATTGACTGTGCTCCCCGAGCATGGTCCTTTGTCTTTGTTTGCTTGTGCTAGGTCTATCTTGGTGCCATTTTGCCACGGGGCAATATGCAAGTTACATGGCTGCCTACAACTTAAAGGTTATTGAGTTCGCGCTCAAGCATGGCAACCGTGCTGCCAGCAGGCACTCCAGTGTCGACGAGATCTGTGTTTGGTCCTGGAGAAGTCAGTACAACAAGCTTACGGTAACAAACAAGACGCGCTCGGCTTTCTGTGTTCCGAAGACCAGCAAGTTTCCGCAAGTTGAGATGGCGGCCTTTGAAGATGTAAGGGTACCTCTGCAAAGAAGGACATGCTGTATCACTGGAAATGATACAGAATCAGGTGCGTGCAATCCCGAGTAAGCAGGGGATCGTGACAAAAGACTTCCGTGCAAGCTCTGAATGGACAATGCGCTTGACGCAATAGAATGGGTTGTCATTGAGATGGCGTACGTCATCATGCCAGCGGCTCTCGTCTTCCCATGAAGACCGCTTTGTCACGAGGATCCGCGAAGGTAAAGGCTTCCTCTTGTCCCAACTAGGGGATGCTGACCAGACTCAGCTGAACTTTGACGTGTCTCGAAGCACGACTATTGAGAGAGGTTTCCGAAGTGTCCTACACAAGATGTCGGCTGTAGGAAATGATGCACAGTGATGCTGGCAGTGATGGCAGACGGGTGAAAGTTGCCTCCTTATGTGACACTAAGATGTAAGAAACTTCTGAAGGGATACTTTCCCTGTGGTATCTACATCCGAGTTCAGGAAACGGTTTGAATGATGGCAGATCTTATGGTCGATTGAATAAAGACCATTTGGGGACAGAGACTGGGAGTTTATTGGAAGAAGTCAAGGACTTCTGTTTCCCTTGCTCCTCTTGGTGGACTGCTTTCGGGGTCACCTTGCGGATAGCGGTCGGGCAAAGCTGAAGGAATCATGCCCCGACATCGCAGTCATCCCAGGTGGCCTCACGACACTGCTACAGCCTCTTGACGTGTCCTTGAACGTTTGAAGGCTGTATGCAGAGTGAATGGCCACGGGCCAGCATGATCTGACGCCAATCAGCAAAATCAAAAGGCCGTCTGTAGTGTTACTTTGCATCTGGATCTTGAAAGCATGGAGCCGACTCTTGGACGAGGTTTAAGAGTTACGAGAAGACCGTGCTATCGAACTCACTGGATGGGACTGAAGATGACTTTCTACGGGACTGTGACGCTGCCTTCAATGATAACAGTGCACCCTCTGAAGGGGAAGCCTGCAGCGACGATAGTGCAGACCCCGACTTAGAATAAGAGTGAGCCAACTCAAAGGGATTGAATGAGAGAAATAAAAGGGCGAGGTACAATTCATGTAGTGCATACGGAATGCTTGCATTTGTTACAAAGGTAAGCCTTGTTCAACTTGATTTTTTAGTTTGCTCACGGTAGCCATCATAAGAACTAGAACCTCCTATTTTTTTAATTAGCCATACTAATAATTGCATAATAATTGCACCCCAAAGTTAGCATCAGTTTTTTATAGAACAGAAAGTGTGATCATTATGTGAGTGAATAAGGTATAGGACGACTTATCCCACATTCTAGCATAATTGCTGGTGCTCACGTACATTCTAGAATGTGCAACGCTGTTTACATCGTGCATGCGATCCGATTACAGGCAACATTCTGTCGCTGTAGAATCAACTCAACTTTCCAGAATCTTTTGATGCAAGAAGGCATGTCTTTGTAGCAGTGGCTAGCCACTGAAAATTGTAAAATACGACTTACACACAACCTACAGACATGATAGCGTCGGATTGCAATTTGAATGTACGAAAAAACATATTTCTGTTACGTGGAAACTCGGAGCTTTGTTGTTCGCTTCGTATGAGATTTTTGGGTTGTTGTCAATCTCAGCTTCGGCCAAGCTTTGCACATTTGCGTGTAATTTGTTTATTCTCCTTTTCGTGTCCCTCGCATAATTGTCTAGTAATTAAACTCGTGAGTGTTTTACGTTGCCTCCCGTCTCATGTCTGAGGTGCCCAGTTGTTCAGGCTCATCACTGGTGAGTGATCATCGGTAACCTCTCAGCAGTTAGCAGTTAAATCACCCCTGAACGCATGCGGGTTGGGTTTGCTGGTTGCCCATTCCCTTTGTTCTGGAGAGTGCAGTTACATAACCACTATAATGTGACATATTCGTACCTTAAGAGGAAATTTTTGGACATAATAATGAAATTTTATTGTCATGCAACTCACTTCACAGTGTGGGCCTGCCAAATCCAATGCTGCACACTGCATCAAATTAATACCCGTCATCAAAGGCTGGAAATGCGCGTATACATTACAGGCGCAGCCCGCCGATGGCTACTCAAAGTCCACTGGCCAGAATTCAGCGCAGGCCGAGTCAGCGCTGTCTGAGGAAAGTGCCCGGACCCATCTCAACTTCCCCAGCATGAAGGAGCGTAAGGACGGCCTGCGCTCCTCGTGGAACCCGCTCCAGATGTCCCCGGCTGTAATCCAGGGCCCATGGCCCATGATCCAGGAGTACCTGGCCAGGAACGCCTTCCGGCGCAGGGGCACCGAGACTGACGACTTGGGAGCGCCTCCATCCACTTCCACAGCCTCCTCGGGTCGTAGAAAGGGGGAGCCCCGACCTTTGGAAGCATTTCGTCCCTGGAAGAACTGATCTTGCAAGTGACCTAGCTGTCTTCGAGGCATGCGTTTCAGCATGACATGTGGCCGTTGCAGCATGTGCTGTGCTCCCAGACATGATTATCACGAGAAGTGCTAACAAGTGCAGAGAACAAATATTATGAGAGCTTTGTGATGGTCCGTCCTTGTGCGATTAACTGTCCTGGCCAGCCTTTGTGAATGTGAGCAAATCCAGTTTGCATGTTCCTTGGTGTGTTTGCATGCAGCCTTGCGCTTTTATTTAAAGATACCCATAAATGCCCTCGGAGAGGGTGTTACTTCCAGGAGGGGGAGACTTACCTTCGCATGGTGTGATAAACAGTATAGTAAAGAAGTAGCAAGCGTGTTATAGTTAAATCATAAGTCAAGTAAGGAAGCGTGCAGATCATCAAAATATAAAGTGTAGAAGAAGTTACACTTTATCTACGGTTGCACAGTTATATACAGCACATGGCTGAAAGGGGACTTCCTTTGCATAATTCTATAAGACAAAATGATGCAAACAGCACATGTTCAACTGAAATGCAAAACTCAACTGACAGAAAGGAGAAAGTTTGGTAGTTAATACAACGCATGTAGAATGTCATTGATCACAAAAAGGCATTTGTGAGAAAATGCATGTTGTCGGTATCACTGTATTTAAGCATAACAAATTGCAGAAATGTGGCTCATCAAGAATGTAGATGAATATAAATCGTTGTAGGAAAGAACATGGAAAAAAAGTTAAAGATGACAACCAGCTTCTGTGCTCAGCATGCAGGAGGTCCTGGTACCTTTTGGAAAGATGTGTGATGGCAGATTATTCGAATCCGCTTTAGTGCATAATATGAATTAACTACACACAAGTGATTGCGACGAAGGAAGATGGCCACGGGGAAATCAAAGAAGCAATCAGAAAAAGCAGTGATTGTAAAGTTTATGAAAGACGTGAAACTTTGCGTCGCTTCATAAGTGAGAATAAGCTTCATAAGTGACTTCTTAGTGTCATGATGCTTGAATGATGCAAGTAATTGGAAAAATAATGTTCATGGCACGTTTTTGCACAAATTCAATGTTATAAGTTGGGTAGGCTTCATTTCATCTAGGATCCCGACTGACGGAAGCTTGTTCTATTTTTGGACGAACAAGTGTAAGGTACGAGTGGTCATGTATTTAGGGAGGCGCATGATTCAATGCATGTTTGACAAGGCGGAACGAGCGGATAGCTGGATGGCTGTTAGAGGATGGGTGCTTGGTTTTAGCTTTTGCCAAAAACGTCATGGGTTTGTTGAGATAATGGAAGAAAAGTCATTTGTAAAACAAAAGTTATGTCTCGTGTTTAGCAAAGAAGGTGTTCTCATGGTTTTTCTAGGTGTTCCTACAGACTTTTTTTTTCTTACTGAATAGGCTTCAAAGCTGCTTGCTGAACCAGGGCGTGGAATTGGAACATTTTATTTTGCTGAGAGGAATGTATGTTGATTCTATCAAGCTAATAAGCATATTCTTGAGCCACATCCAGT